>NC_065595.1:10665000-11268750 GCF_024542745.1 Macaca thibetana thibetana
GCAGAACAGATGCATCCTTAGAGGATACAAAACAAAAACAAGTCGGCATCACTGTGTTTCAATAAAACTTTATTCATAAAACAGAACCAAGTACTGTTTGCCAAATGAATTGTTTGCCAAACGAATGGTTTCTCAAACTCTATGCACACTGACAACGGATGTTTCATAATAAGAACTCAGTGTATTTTTGTGCTTTTTTTTTTTTTTTTTTTGAGACAAAGTCTTGCTCTGTTGCCTAGGCGGGAGTGCAGTGGCATGATCTTGGCTCACTACAACCTCCACCTCCCAGGTTCAAGCAATTCTCCTGCCTCAGCCTCCCAAATAGGTGGGATTACAGGCATGTGCCACCATGCCCGGCTAATTAATTTTATTTATTTTTGTATTTGTGTATTTTTAGTAGAGACAGAGTTTCACCATGTTTACCAGACCGGTCTTGAACTCCTAACCTCAGGTGATCCACGCCCCCCCCCCAGCATCCCAAAGTGCTAGGATTACAGGCGTGAACCACCGCACCTGGCCTTTTGTGCTTACTATTATTATCATTATTTTGTCTAGCCTGCCTTCAAAACAAGTATGAAATAGCTGTATTTTGACCAATAAGTGAAATAGTTGTTTGACTATTTTACTCAACTGATAATCAGTGATAAGAACAGAGCCAGTGTAATTCTCCAGAACTTCATGCTTACTCCAGAAAAAGTGAGTAGATAAGTTACACTATGTCAATTGAAGGGCCACCTGTAATTTCCTGAAATTCCACTTTTGGTAACTAATCACTTGGTATCTTGAAGGCTTTCCTGTTTTCAAGCTTTCTTTCAAATGTTAGCTCTGAAGGAAGCAATTTAAAGCAGTTAGAAAATGACCACAAACAGTAACTCTCTGACACTAGAGTTCATGAGAATATAGGAGAAAATTTAGTAGGCGACCAAGAACAAAAAAACTTTTTTTTTTTAACCTAATTCGAATTGTGCTTGACTTCTGATCCTTTTGCTTCAAAAGGGAATACTTAACTGTATTGTAGAATCATATAATAACAGCATTTTAATTCTGGAAGGGAAATTAAATATAAGCTAGTCCAACCTCTCCATTTAAAAAATGACAAAGCAGCTCTAAAAATTCAAATGCATTGCTATCCAGTCTAAATGGAAGAATCTTTCTGTGTTTATTACTGCTCATGCATAGCCAAAAATGCTCCTTAGAAAGTACATTTGTGCTCTAAGGAGTGACCCAAATTGCTTTTTACAGAGTGGCAACTGGGGACCAGGATAAAACTGAAAATCTATCTTTCTAGTAAGATAGTATTTCACTTATTAGGATTGGATTATTTTGACAGTACAGTGAGACTGGATTTGGTTGGTTCACAGAAAGATGAGCTATAACATGCCTGTTTTAGGATTTAATTATCAAATCAATTTTTTAAAAGGGAATAATGCAACACTTTTACTTTGGGAATTAAGCTTAAGATGAAAGACAGAAATAAAAGAACTTTAGTTCTTGTAATTTAGCAGTATTTCATGCTACTTATTTTACATTTAAGTTTCTGGCTTTCTGCATATTTAGAGACATGAGGCAGCATTATCATAACTACAAAGGGCCATCAAAAGGCATGAAATCAATTGTGGGGCAGTCAGGATGACAGCCAAGAAGCAGAGCATTGGACTCAACTTTATCCCCTGAGTGACAGAATCTTACAAAATAAGCTTGGAGCTTACCAGCAAGTGAGACCTGCTAATCCATTAGAAACTCTTATACCTGGGCAATTCCAAGATAGCATTAGCAATCAGGAAGAGGTGCACTAAAAATGCTAGGCAAAGTCAGATAGCGTATGCACAGATCTGCCGAGGCTACAGAGCCTTTAAAAGACATATAGTTGGCCGGGCGCGGTGGCTCACGCCTGTAATCCCAGCACTTTGGAAGGCCGAGGCGGGCGGATCACAAGGTCAGGAGATCGAGACCATGGTGAAACCCCGTCTCTACTAAAAATAGAAAAAAATTAGCCGGGCGCAGTGGCGGGCGCCTGTAGTCCCAGCTACTCGGGAGGCTGAGGCCGGAGAATGGCGTGAACCCGGGAGGCGGAGCTTGCAGTGAGCCGAGATTGCGCCACTGCACTCCAGCCTGGGCGACAGAGCGAGACTCCGTCTCAAAAAAAAAAAAAAAAAAAAAAAAAAAAAAAAGACATATAGTTAGACTATATATGAAAACAAAAGCTTAGGAAGTAGATGATTCTAAACACTAAACCCCCTTCATAAAAATTTGACCACCTTGTGTTGGTTATTGTTTCAGTTTCATAGTTAGTGTGAGGTTAATGAACATGTAAGTGATAAAGTGAAATCTGCTGGACCTGGTTAATTCTAGCTTTATCTGTTGTGTCCATTCACCCATGGACACTTCTACCTATGCTGCCCTGTTGCACCCAACATGACTCCTCCAGTCTCAGCCACAAACCGCACTCCTAATTCCAAGGCAGTAACCCATGATTTCTGGTCTTTATAAAAAGGATGACCTAGGCCAATGTAATTACTATTTGGGGAATTAGAAAAATTGAACAAGTTGACTACTCAGTATTGGCCAATTGAGTTCCTAGCCATATGCAAACTTGGGTGATGAAGAAGTGTATGCTATCCTTAGTTATGACTGATGTGTTTTTCCATGTATTAGGTGCTTTTATTCTTCAATACTTTCATTCTATCATATTTCACAAACCTTTTCAATTTCTCTGTTTGGCTTTATAGTTACGGAATTCCAAACCAGCACCGACATCAAATATATGGTAATAGTTCATAATGTTATTTTAAGATATACAAAATACAAGAAATAGAAGTTGCAGTAAATTCTGATACAGGAGATAGAAATTATTTAGACAGATAATGAAGGTGAAAGCTCAGTAAAGCTTCCTTTCTAATAAAAAGCAGCCCAAGAAATCATCTTTTCTAACAAACAGCAGCCTGAAAAATCGAGCCGCAAACATAGATAAGCGAGCTGGAAGTCAGAATGCTTGAATGCCGGCAGCTGTGCCAATAGAAAAAGGCTACCTGGGGTCCAGGCATATCTAACATGGAGGCTCCATCTTCTCTTTTGTTTTTTACCACGTGTACCGTAAAGAAACAGGCAACATGGTACAGTCTGGGTAGAGAACCAATCTCCATAATAAAAATTAGGATGGGGGCAGCCAGCTTTTTGCGCCCTATGCAAATGGCACACCTAGTTCTAATCAGTTTTTCCCACCTTATGCAAATGGCACACCTGGTCTGACCAATTTGTCCCGCTCTATGTAAATTAGGCACCGCCTCCTCAAGTTCATCTATAAAACCCCCTGAGGTTTACCTCGAAAGCAGAAACCTCTACAGAGAGAGCTATTCTCTTTCTTTCGCCTATTAAACTTCTGCTCTTAAGCTTACTCTTCGTGTGTCCACATCCTAGTTTTCCGCGGCCATGAGACTACGGATCTCAGGTATTTACCCCAGACAATGACGGAGTTCAGTTCCAAATGTAAAAAGGAAGACTTTTTTTTCAAGTAGCCTGTTCTCACCATTCTACCAATCTGCTATAACACAGGTAATAAATCAAGACAGATGTTTCAGAGTGAAGAGAAAGATCTCTATTATATCACCTTTCCAGCTCTACAACCAGAAATCTGATAGTTTCAGATCGCCCAAAAATATGACTGGGCATTTTGTTTGTGGAAAGATTTACTATTTGTTTAAAAATATTGCATCTGAGTTTTTCTCCATTTTATCTTCCCTTTGGTGTCCATCAGAAGTGATCGGAAAATAAAGTTGTGATCTTATTATAGGGTCAATCATCTTGGGCTTCTCTTTTTCTAACACACAGTGTGATTATTTTTGCCATCCCCTAGGTTTTATATCTCATGCAGGTTGCTGATGTGGAGTTTGGGCTTAGATAAAGTGGAGAATTCACTAGAGCTACAGAGTGCTTGGTAAACTATTCTATTCTCCACCCACACTTTTCCTGCATGAACTTTGTCATGATATTTTTCACATTAAACTCAAGATTCTTACTCTTATCGAAATCGTAAGTTGTATACTTCAACCCAGCTAGACCAAAAGTTTGAATGTGGGGTAGCATAACTCAGGGTAACTCGGAAGAAAGTCATTTGGGAGCCCTATTTTCTTCTTTACAAGTCTTGTATTGGAGAGTTGAAGGAGTATGGAGTTAAACCATATTTAGACATTCCTTAGAAAATATCTTTAACAGTGTCCCTGGTCCCACCATGAGTCCTAACACTTGCCAATTCTATTAGTTTATTTAAAATATTTTTACTGAATATATGACAGTCCCAACTGACATTAATTAGATTCCATGGGTGATTCCTAGAGTGATGATTGTGTTAACATTTCCTGTAAAAGTCACTCAGGACATCTGTATATTGGAGACTGACATATGATTTGACAGTAATTTTAACATTCAGTTTTTTCTCCAGGATTGAAGGAGATCACTGTGCCTTTCAGTGGAACACCAGAATAATTAGTTACCTCATATTTAGGGGACATGCTGAAAGAAAACTATATAACTTTGATTCCAAAGGATCATATTCAATGCTTGAAATGCTCATATTACAAATAATCTCAGGAAGCTGAGTATGGCTGAGGTCAATACTGATTCAGTTACCCTTTCATGGTCACTCTGGGTAGGTGCTCATGGATAAGAAGGTGGGAAAAGTCTAAGAAGGTGGGAAAAGTCTTAATTCTCTAAATTTCTACCCTTCTTTCTCTCTTGCACATGTAACTACATTTACCTCAGTTGAACATGCACAGAATATAATAATTTCACTGCATAAACAACATGGATAGCACTATTTAAAAAATCTGTGAGGAAAAGTAAGGAAACTTAGGATGCAGTCTTTGCTTTTTGGAGACAAAAATGTATATAAACATAAAGTAAGGAACCAAGATTACAAAATATCTTGTAATTAATTTATGCAAGACAAACATAATACATAAAATAGATTCAACATAGCTTCAAAAAAGGATGTTTCCAGGTGTCAAGGAAATACCTGTGAATATATTGGGCTTTGCTTTGAAGAGGTCACAGAAAAGATGAAAACACTTCTCAGCCATTTACGGTCATACATTGGCACTACTTGTCTATTAAATTCTACTCCCTGCTAATATCTAGGTCAATGTATTTGTCTACATTTGAAATTCTGATTAATTTTCTTTGGCACATGGACTAGCTGTTTTATCATGCTCAGCTCCTTCCAGCCTGTGAGAGTCATATCCTAACTCAGGAACTGATGTCTAGCACCAAACAGGTTCTTAGCCCTACTCCCCAATTGATCTATCCACTCCATCATGGAATAGCTTCTCAGTAGGTAGAAGATAGTCAGGATCTTGAGTGACAGGATGGCATATTTTGATAAGAGAACCTGAAGACAGATCACCTGCGTTTGAATCAACTCCCTAACACACATTAGTTATGCAACTTAACTTTATTGACAAATTACTTAGACTCTGTATCCCTTAGTTACCTTACCTGTAAATAAGCATAACAATAAAATCTGCCTTATATAAGTGAAGTGCCATTTAATGAGGTGCTCTTCATAAAATACTGCTAAATATCCTGGCACTCCCTTTTAAATGTTGACTGATTTATGTTATTCTCTAAGTAACTAAAATATTGATCTCTGCTTAAAATGATATCATCTGCTAATGATAGATAAAACACACAGAGGTATTTTACATACTTCATAGCTTAATATTTCATATGCCATTTATTTATTTCATTAAACATTCTTTGCTAAAATATATGCTTATGGTATTAGTCTGTTCTTGCATTGCTATAAGGAGATACCTGCATACCTGAGACTGAGTTTGAATAAAGAAAAGAGTTTTAATTGACTCACCGTTCTGCAGGCTGTACAGGAAACATGGCTGGGGAGGCCTCAGGAAACTTACAATCATGGTGGAAGGCAAAGGGGAAGCAGGCATGACTTCACATGGCCAGAGTAAAGGAACATAGAGAGGTGGGAGGTGCCTCACACTGTTAAAACAGATCTCACCGTAACTCACTCAGTATCAAGAGAATGGCATCAAAGGGAAAAGCCATCCCTGTGATCTAATCACCCCCCACCAGGCCGCGTCTCCAGCACTGGGAATAACAGTGGGACACGAGCTTCGTGTGGAGACATAGATCCAAACTATGTCACTTATGTATTGACTAATTTTTTCCTTTTGCTGTAAATAAGATGCTCAGTTAACTTTCCGATGGAATCCTTTTCATTCCTGAAGAACATGTATCAGGTATTTGCTATTTCAAAAAGCCTCCCCTAAATTCTCTCCTGCTTGGTGAACTATTCTATTCTCCACCTACACTTTCTTGGATGAACTTGGTCATGGTATTTTCCCCATCAAACTGAAATGATCTGTTTGGCAAGTTGTAAGTAGACTGAGAGAATCTCCAGGGAAAGGTGATCTGGTTTTCTCCTTTCTATCCTCACAACTTTTGTGGCGTCTGGCATGTAAAGGACTATGAATTAATGCTTGCTGAACTGAACTCGACCTTTGCTATAATCACCAAAATTACAGATAGTATTAAGAGAGCTTGCAAGATCAAGGTCTGTACATACAAAGGCATGTTTGTTATCACAGAAAATGCTTTTTAAAGAAATCAATGGAGAAATCTTGCAAGAGAATTGAGCCAGGAACAAAATAACCTTGGCATATATATCTTACTATAAAATTACATTCCACCTACAGTGAAGCAAGGAGGACAGATTTTCTCAAGAATGGCTCATAGAATATTCAGTTCTCCTATACAAATCATCCTCCAAAGAGTTTGTATCTTTTTAGGAATCGTGATTTTGGGACTTTTTTCAGTGTTAGTTATGATATAAAATAACTCCCCCTCACAACCACACCATAAAATGCTCAGTCTTTTTGTTCAAGTAATTAATGTTTAATTCTAATCACAGTCATTATAATTAAAATTGATGAGAAAAAATATACAAAAGATAGCATCTGAACATTTTAATATTATGTGCTAAACATTAGATAAAGGTAATAAGAGCATGAAAAGCTGTTTAACAATGTAATTAGATGACAAAGGATTTCAATTATCTTAAAGAAAAAATAGAACTTTTTTTTTCTTTTACAATTGCTTGTAGCACATGTCAAAAAGCAGAAAAGAGGAATGATTTAGAAAAAGATACTTACAAGTGTCTCTTTTCAATTAAATGTCCATCACCAATCTTCCAGTGGCTGCAAAGGTTTGTGTTAGATATGAAATTAGGAATGATTTTTACTCTATAAATACCTGACAGAAGCTTATAACTTGAGCCAAAATTCATGGATGGTCACTCAGAAATGCATTTGTCAAGATTATAAATTAAAAATCTTACAGGAAGTCTTATGTTGACTTTTATGATTTCTCTAAGATCTTGCTTATGCAGATCGACTGAATCATTTTACCCTACATACTATAAAATTTCCTTAAAATCTGTGAAATTGTTATTTTTTATAATCAGCTTAATAAAGTATACTTAAAAATGAATATGGTTATAATTATATTTAGGCCAGGCACAGTGGCTCACGCCTGTAACCCCAACACTTTAGAAGGCCAAAGCGGGGGATCACTTGAGGTCAGGAGTTCAAGACCAACCTGGCCAACATGGTGAAACCTCGTCTCTACTAAAATAAAAATTAAATTTTTTTGATTGGCTATTACTTTATTAAAGCTCATACATTCCTGCTCAATTTTCACGAAAGATTTTAATAGCTAGAACGTTGCAGTGTTCATAAGGTTAGAAAACCAAAGGGAACCCTGAATTAAGAACATGTTACTTTTTTTTGAGTTTGTATTATACATTTCCTTTTGAAGTCAGAATAAATTACCCTTCATAAAATTTTGGGGTCCTGACTGCAGAATTAGATGGGAATTCGATTTATTAGAGTCATAATTTGCTTAGTTTTTTATTGTTAGCCTATTAAATTATCCCATGTTAGTTGCATCAAACTAAAATGAATGAATTGTAACCTTTTTTTTTTTTTTTTTTTTTTTTTTTTGAGACAGGGTTTTGCTCTGTCATCCAGGCGATTCTCCTGCCTCAGACTCCCAAATAGCTGGGGTTACAGGTGAGCACAACCATGTCCAGATAATTTTTGCATTTTTCGTAGAGACACGGTTTCGCCATGTTGGCCATGCTGATCTCAAACTCCTGACCTCAGGTGATCCCTCAGGCCTCCTAAAGTGTTGGGATTACAAGTGTGAGCCACCATACTCGGCCAGAATGAATCATAACCTCTAAGTGGTGTTTGTAAAGGGGCTGAGATCGTCCTGGGGAGTTGTGAACTACAGTCTCAAGAGGTCTGGGCTGATACAGGAAACTATTCTGGAAATGTGTTCAATTCCCAGGATTTTGTGTCAATGGCTAACGGGGGCTCCAATTTACTCAGTGATCTGTAGAACTTTGAATAATAAACCATCACAATAGCCATCTCCTGGGTATTACTCCTGGGAGTACACAGTCTCCAGGTGAGAATGACCTCATTATAAACTACCGTCATGCTCTGTTATTGAAATAAACCCCAGTATCTTAGGGAGACACAGGCTAGGATTCAAAAGCTGAAAACTAAATATAATTTAGTTCACCTCATTTAACTGCACCACCATTGGAATGAATCTTGATTCGTCCACCCTGGCTGAAAAGGGGCATCCCACATGACTCATTGGAGCAATGGCAGGTGTACGGGGAGCCCTCATTCTCTTTCCTGCTGCCTAATTTCTCATCTGTCATGCAGCATTTTGGGAGGCTGCAAACTAATACATCATTAATTATAGTCAGCAAAACAGAAGCTGGAAGAAGGTTTTGTCCTGCTGGCCAAAGAATTGCCTCTTAGAGAGCAACCTGTCTTTTTCTTCCCTCTTTGGTCAAATTTAAGACCACATGTCACAATAAGTGTTTTATAACTTGCTGACTCTGTGAGTGTTCTATAAAACCTAAATGCCTCTCAAACTTTCAGAAATCTTTTTCACATGTAGAGGTCTAACTTTTTTGGAGTGTGGCTGTGTTGAGGGTTCAGCCATAGAACCACTGATGGCAAAGCATTTGGACTTATTCTCTACTGTGTAGACACGGTCACATGGGAGGTTCTGGGGGAGGAACACTGAAGAAGGTGGAGGCAGTGTGCTCCCCACACAGCTATTTCTAAGTGGTTCTCTTAATAGCCAGTAGTTATTG
Organism: Macaca thibetana thibetana; assembly: GCF_024542745.1. Classification (NCBI taxonomy): domain Eukaryota; kingdom Metazoa; phylum Chordata; class Mammalia; order Primates; family Cercopithecidae; genus Macaca; species Macaca thibetana. The sequence goes on from NC_065595.1 coordinate 10,674,194, forward strand.
GGAATAAACGAACTGGCTTCTAAGAATCAAAAGACATGGAGACCTTGTCTATAAACAGTTCCTAAACAGCTCCTAAAATTTTGCATATGGCATAAAGTACACACATCCTTCTGAAGTGAACGAAATATGGCTGGTTCTGGGTTCATGGTTGAGGGGTGGGGGGATTACAGTGAGAGACACCTTTGATCTGCTTTTCCTGGTACCCTGAAGATGGGCCAAATCCCTGTTCAATCAGGCCTTGATAAAAATACATCCCCTCCAAAACAAGATGATGACTTGTGCTACCTACTGTCAGATTAAAAGGCTCGTTATCTCTGTGTTAAAATATCAACAGAGAATCTTAAATATATTCTTAAGTAAGAAAGAGTTAAAATTTCAGTACTGCGGATTCCCGGAAGTGAGACTTGCAATGAAATATTAACAGGCACAGATCTTACAAAAGAAATATTAAAAACAAAAATAACAAACAAACAAAAAAAAAAAAGGAAAAACATAGAAGGGAGTAAAAGGAGAGTCCTAAATAGAAAATCCAAGGTGAAGAAAATGAGAGGAAAAACTGATGGTTAGAAACTACTGTTAGCAAAAGAAAATAAAAACACTTTTTTTGCCTGGGTTTGCTGGTTAGAGAGGATTACATTGATCTCTGTTAGATGTTTTACAGTCATAAAACTATAAATTCAGCTTAGGCCACGTGCAGTTGATCATACCTGTAATCCTAGCACTTTGGGAGGCCAAGGCGGGTGGATTACCTGAGGTCGGGAGTTCAGGACCAGTCTGGCTAACATGGTGAAACACCGTCTCTATTAAAAATACAAAAATTAGCCAGGCATGGTGGTGGCCTCCTATAATCCCAGCTACTCGGGAGGCTGTGTCAGGGGAATCAGTGGAAGCCGGGGGGCGGAGGTTGCTGTGAGCTGAGATCATGCCACTTCACTCCAGCCTGGGTGAAAGCGTGAAACTCCATCTCAAAAAATAGATAAAATAAAATAAAATAAAATAAATTCAGCTTAATAGCAAAATAGTTTTTGTTTGCGTAGCTCTTTAAAGAAGAAGACTAATATTGTTGGTTTAAGAAAAACAGCTGTATTTTCTGAGTTACTGGCAAAATACCCATATATTTCAGGTTCTTACTTGAGTGATGAACACCTGATATTCACAGGCTACAAAAATAGTTAACAGAGAATCAACTTGAAATGGGAACTAGCTTTGTTTAATATCTCAGTTTCATGAGCAATCTGGTATAATTGTTTAAAATAAATAGGTGAATGTAAATGGTATAAATGAACTTTTCATGTAATTTCAGATGTTAAAACTATGTTATTTTGAATTAAATAATAAATGTTCATAAACTGAATTATTTCCAAATAAGAAAAAAGATATTAATTTCTGATAAAAAAAAAAAAAAAGAAAAGAAAACGAGAGGAGAGAGTAAACCAGCTGAAGAACAGACAGAGCCAAAACAAGATGGCTGTTCGCGTCATAGACCGGAATGAGCATTTATTATTAGAGCAAGAACATTAAATTATATCAATCCAAGCACTGGAATGAAGATTAAAAGTTGTTCAATGCTGAGACAAACCATACAAGTGTGGTGGACGGCTCCGAAGGGGCACTTGGAGCCTCTCCAACTGCTGTGCCAGAGGGGGGATTCAGGGCTGATAATGACCTGCTACTGTGGCGTGCAGCAGAATGCGAGCATCGCGATACATTTAAATGGAAAAACCTCTGGGCTACTGCAGATGTGGGGGCAGGTGGTGTGTTAAAGTTGCAATATAGGAAGTTTTGAGCTGGTCACGTTTCTGTGTAATGAGAGAATCTGTCTTTAGATTGTACTGTAAATAAGAAGCTACCCTTGCCTCAAGGTAATTCCACCTCAGTCTGCAGAAAGAGCAGAATTTAAATCTCCCCACATCTGCAGCCAAGAAGGCTGCCAGCTATGTATGTATAAATACAAAGTTACATGTCCAACCTGAAAAGAGTAGAGTTGTAACTACAGCAATAAATACAGAAAGAAGCCAGTGGTTAGTACAGCTCGCTTACAGCTCTGCACCCTTAGCTATGCTGTGGTATGTGGACTAAGCACAAAAGCAGAACTCAAGAGTAAGAGCACCAAAAGAATCAGGTGTCAACCAATCCAGAGTCTAGAAAGCAGAACTTTAGACAGACTGAGAAGAAAGCCACTCGTGACCCTGTCAGAAGAGAGATAGGTCTCCTGGGTGTTACTCCCAGGAGTACCCAGTCCCCAGGTGAGAATGACCTCATTAAAAACTACCGTCATGCTATGAGATTTCACATGTTCCTCTGCGAGGAAGAGCTAGACATCCACATCAGAGCTCCCCTCTATAGCTTACATATGTAAGTGGCATCCTATACCCCAGCAGGGTAGCTGCACTGGTTGCTTGAATATTTACTGATTGGTGAATAGCTGTTGTCCTCACCCACCTAGCACCACCAGCTTCCCTTGCTGCACCAATCCCTTCTCTTGTACCAACTTCTAGCTGGTTACTGTTCTAATTTGTCATTTTCTATTTCAGTCAGACTCATATATATGATATATGAGATATATCTGGCCGTGTGCAGTGGCTCACGCCTGTATTCCCAGCACTTTGGGAGGCCGAGGCGGGTGGATCATGAGGTCATGAGATTGAGACCAGCCTGACCAACATGGTGAAACCATGTTGTCTCTACTAAAAATACAAAAATTATCCAGCCATGGTGGCGGGCACCTGTAATCCCAGCTACTTAGGAAGCTGAGGCAGGAGAATTGCTTGAACCCAGGGAGCAGAGGTTGCAGTGAGCCGAGATCACCCCACTGCACTCCAGCCTGGTGACGGAGTGAGACTCTGTCTCAAAAAAACAAAACAAAACAAAACTCCCTGCCCAGCATTTCTACTGTTGGTTTTCCCTGGGGACTTTGGAGGGACACCTGTCTGTTCTCCACCTTTCTCCCCCATTCACCCTGGCAGCCCCTCATGTGCACTTCCATGGACCACCATGAAACTCACCAAGATACTAACAGGGCTCCTGTGGAACAGCCCCCATCACGGTTCGCCCACCAGGCCCCTTGTAGTCCTGAAAGGACTTCACTGGCAGAGTCAAGGCCCTTGGCAGGGCTGGTGGAAGCTCGCTGAGCAGAAGATCGTCATTACCTGTTGTTAAGTATTTTCAATACAATTCCTGTTGTGTCTGCTGTCACAGTAACTTAAATATGCCGTCCTCAATCAGATCGCAGAGAAGTATTTGACTGTTGTAACTAAGAGTGCTAGCTTGGAATCAGATTTTCTGTTTTTAATTTAGATTTGCTAACTGTAGCTGTACATCCTCAGTCTGGTTACTTCGCTTTTTAAATCCTCACATTCTTCACTCATAATATAGGAAATTGTTATGTAATTTTGGAAGGAGTGAATGTGATAATCACATGAAGTGATGAGCAGAGGTACTGGAGGGTATAGTATGGGCTAAGTTCTTGTTGTTGTTGACTTGGCAGCATGACTATTGCTAATATTTCTGAGGACCTCATATACTGTGTGAAGGGGCTCTGGCCCTACCCAGCCAGTGCCCAGAGTTTTGTCCAAGTGTAACATGCAGGCAAGGCCAGGAGTCTATATTAACATTCGACACTAACAAAGTCCCTTCTGCGTGCATGAAGGTTCTATTTCTGGGGTTTCTCGCAGGTTATTTCTTGGGCTATACCTTTAGACCCTTTAACCCATCCAGATTATTGTTGCTATCCACCTTGACAATGCTGCCTGGGATTTGAAGGATTTCTAGGGAACTAACCTTTCCATTGGGTCAGTGATCAATTCTTCCACTGAAGTGTTTTGGGAAAATGTTGTTTCAAGAAAAGCTTTTTGTTTGCCAAGAATGCCTTGATTCTGTCCTGTCTTGTTGATGTGCTATAGATTCCTACTGGTTTTACTTGCCATTTTCATTGGAGGACCTTTTCTGTCTTGATTAAGATAAACGTATCCTCTCTCCTCCAATTTCTGCCCTGTATTTGGCCATCACCACCACCCACAGAGCCAGGCCAGCCTACAACTGACCATAAATCCTTGTGTTAAGCCAAACTCCATGCTTTCATTCATCTGGCACAGAAGGCGACCTTTTTGTGGAATTGTGTAAAGGATAGTCTTAGAAATGTAAGTCTCAAAGGGTCTGCCCTCAACTCCACTTTTTCAAACCAATATTACAGGATATTTTTGAGCGAGAAGAGTATATTAGAGGTAATATAATCTAACTATTTTCTACCCATTGAAGTATTTCTTTTATTAATATCTGTAAACCTTGGTCATTAGGCCTCTCCTTAAAAATGTCTAATAATATCTCACTATTATATATATACACACACATATATATATATTCACCCTAATAGCAGAATGCTTTTCTTAAATTAAAGTCTAACCTTTAGTAATTTGAACTCATACAAATGAGATCTTAGTGTAGCCTCTGTCCCAAATCATCTCCCTAACATAGGTAACCAGGCTTTATCATTCTAGCTTGCATCTTCTCTTTTTAAGAAAAGTTTATTTGAACTCATGTAGACGCTGAAAACAGGCCAATATGGGACCATCAGAAATATTCAAGTCAGAGTTCCTGCCCTCCAGGGGTTAATGATCCACTATGAAAGGCAGATAGACACAGAAGCGAACAGCTCAGATTACCATGTGGGAAAGACTGCTGAATGAAGTGGCGGTGTGCAGTGACTCTGTAGAATCCGGACGCCACTTAGCCCTGACTAATCACGAAGGGTTCGTGAAGAAGTGAGGTCTCTGGAGAGTCACAGAGGAGTCACAGTGAGGCAGGTGAAGGAGAGAGATATAGAGAGCGGGGAATTTAGAGGGTACCACATGAACAAATGTGCAGAGAGAGCAGCAACACAAAGACTCTAGATCTGAACAAGCCCTTCTGAGGGGCCAGGACAGGAAGTCACAGGTAGACATTTTGTTCTGGGTCTCATTCTCTTACAGTCAGGTTTCTCTACCGCATAGCCACATGGTGCCACATCTCCTCATACAGCACTGAAAACTCTATGTTCCCTGTCCAACAGAAGTCATTGTCATCCCTAATGTTACTCTTCCTTCTCTATTTCCATCTTAATTGATGCCACCACCATCATGATTAAAATACAGTTTGGAGAGTTGGAAGAGCAGGCTCAGCAACTTCTATTTGACTGGTTACAGATGAGTTATTTAACTTCTTGGAGCTTTAAAACCTCATTTGTAAAATGGGTATAAATAAAAGTACCCACTTCATTGAATTACTGGAAGTATGAAATGAACATTCTATGAGTAGGGTCGTACAGTGCCTTACCCATAAGTTCAATAAATCAAATTGTTAGTATTATTTGTATTAATAATAACATTAATAAAGTTATTAATATTAATAAAACTGTTATTTAATGATTTATTCTAGTTGAAACCTGGACATAAACAGAAACTTTTGCTTTTTCTTCATTGACCTCTGGTTACCCATAAGAATGCGTTAGTTTACAAATGCCCCGTTTCTGATTTTTTTTTTATTACCATGATGAGTTTTTCTCTAAAATACACACACATAATTCTGTCACTTTGGGCCAGTATGGGCTCTTTAGATACAGTTTCCTTAAAGGACACACTAAGGCAGGGTGTATTAATCCATAAAACTGTTTTATGAACACTTTCCACTTTATGCTTACACCTAAGACAATGTATGATTCAAACTATTAAAATGCCACCAATAGGAGAAACAAATAGAGAGAGGCACTCTTGAGAAGGTGCACATGCTTTAGGGTAAAATTTTCCCCTGACAAAAGCTTTTAACAGTGTTTTAAAAATCAGACTTCAGGATGGGGGCGGTGACTCACACCTGTAATCCCAGCACTTTGGGAGGCTGAGGCCTGTGGATCACTTGAGGCCAGGAATTTGAGACCATTCTGGCCAAACAAGGTGAAACCACATCTCTATTGAAACTACAAAAAAGAGCCAGGCATGGTGGCCTGCGCCTGTAGTCCCAGCTGCTGGGGAGGCTGAGGCAGGAGAATCGCTTGTACCAGGGAGGTGGATGTTGCATTGAGCTGAGATGGCACCACTGCACTCCAGCCTGGGTGACAGAGCGAGCCGTCATCAAAAATAAATAAATAAATAAATAAATAAATAAATACTACTACTACTACTAATAATAAAATAAAAAATTTAGACTTCAGCACAGATCTTTCCTCTGGGAGTGCTCCTTTGCATCATTCCCCATTTGAAAGCATACTTCCTGTGATGTGATCAACCTTGGATACAACTGACTGGCCACAGCCTGCTTAAATCTCCTCTACAGCTCTTGGCTGCCTATTAGATGGTGTGAAAGTTCCAGGGCCTGGCACACGTGAACGTATTTCATGACCTCTCAACCAAGCCCCTCCTACACGTTAAGACTTGTTTCCTGACGAACTTAGCTTTGCAGCAGGCTCAGCACGGGCTCTGCTCTTTCCCATCTCCCGCCTGATCCCCTGAGTGTGTAGCAACGGCCTTCACTCATTTCACAGCCCAACCCCTACCCATCCAATAAGATTTGGCTGAGGACTTTGTGCAGAGTACGTTTCTCTCTAAACCTTTTATAGTCTTCTTTCTCTAAATTCCAGGGTGCATCTGCTATTGTGTCTTTCTCCACCTGTGTCCTGGAGATAAATGTTGCAGTTATTGGTCACACTATTCCAGTCTCCATTTCACCAAGTAGTTATTTTTCTAATTTAGCCATAAGCATCTTTTTGAAGAAATAGTAACACTTTTAACCCTTTGTCTATATTCCAACCCTGTCCAAGAACCTTTTCTCGAATAAGCGCAGAAAATAGACATTACTTGCCTTTCATGTTATTCCTCTTAGGCACAATTAGCCTTTTCATTTTCTTAGCAATTCTATCATTTTGCAGATAAGTCCTTTATGTTACTGGTTTAAAATTATATCTTAACACGCTCAGCTTGTCCTTTAGAAACTGAGGCTAATCAAGGACAGAGGCCTTTTTGTTTATTTTTCTCTCTCTAACTCCTAGTACAATGCCTAGAGGAATGGATGTTAGTTGAAATTTAAAATATAATAATAATAATAAAGCAAGTATAACTCTTTGCATGTATAGCTACATATTTCCTGAGTATCTCAGTCTGAAAGGAGAGATTAATACAGAGTCTTCAGGTCAATGTAACAATTCCATGCATGGCCAATCCCCCTATGATTCAAGATGAACTATGAATGGTCATGTTTTCTACTGAAAACTGCCTTACATTTAAATCTAGCCTAACATCTCCATGCATAAAACTAAGCTTCTCAAAATGTCAGTACTGTGAGATAAGTATTCTGTTATCTTTAAACTGTGCTTAAAAATCTGGATGAAAGAATGCTGACAATTGACTAAAACATAATTAAAGTTCTCAGCAAATAGAAAATGTAAGAAAACTATCAGTTTTTTCCCCCAGAAATAATTCCCTTGGTTGAACAAGCAATTCCTTTCAGTTCTCACTAAAGTTAATGTATTCTTGAGCTACCTTGCATGATTTAACGCTAAATAAACAATCACTACACGCAGAGTAAAGAGTGGGATGTAATTCTTCTAGGAGGTAATTTTGCCCTAGATGCTATGGGTCAAAAAAGGAGATCTTTCCACGTGTTTGATGAAGCTTAGTGAATTTTCTGGCTCCCCCTACCCCAACTCCTTGCTCAGCACCTCCTCTGCGTCCCTACCCTCCCTGCATTCTCATATCTGATAGTTTAGTAAAGTCTAGTTGCAATGGGGAATACAATTGCCCTTTGCCATAAACAGGTGATATTTAATATGGGTATGTTGAAAGGGGATGATAGGGTTTGGCTGTGTCCCCAGGCAAATCTCATCTTGAATTGTAATAATCCCCACGTGTCAAGGGCAGGGCCAGGTGAAGTTAATTGAATCATGGGGGTGGGTGTTTTCCATGCTGTTCTCAGGGTAGGGCATAAGTCTCACGAGATCTGATGGTTTTATAAACGTGAGTTCCCCTGCACAAGCTTGTTTGCCTGCTGGCATGTAAGACTTGCCTTGTTTTTCCTTTGCCTTCTGCCATCATTGTGAGGCTTTGTGAGTTCATTAAATCTCTTTCCTTTTTATATTACCCAGTTTTGGGTATGTCTTTATTAGCAGTGTGAGAACAGACTAATACAGGGGAGAAGCGAAATAATTTAAAATTTTTTTTCACTTTAAGTATATGTAAAATCTTCTTTCTCTTTCCTAGGAGAATTAGAGGCTATGATCATATTCGCTTACTTCTTTTTAAAGAGGATGCAACATTCTAAGTTGTCAATAATGGAAGCACTCAGCTCTCTCTGCAAAATTCAGTACTCCATCTCTATTAAGTACTTCTAACCTTATTCGCTCACCTCAAGTTTTCCTGGATTAGAAATTAGAACATTTGCCCCTGAAAAAGTTCAGTACTCTTGGAAACTTCTTATTCTATATGCCAAGCTATTATTTATCTTACTTCTCCAAGGTTCTTCCGCAGATGGTAGTAAGAGATATTAATACTTGGTTAAATCCATCTCAGCTAATTTGATAGAAAATGCTTTATCCTTTTGAACTTAAATAACATATTAAGCTAGCGAAAGAGCTCTGAAGGAAATTGAGAGGGCTAATGAGGTCAGAATTTGTGAAAATGTAACAGGACTTTGGTAATTATTTTTTGGTTAAGAAGACGTTTTGGCCCTCTTCACCTTGTACCACGTTGACAGCAGCTGTCTTTTTCTGTTCAAAACAAGGCCAGGGGAAAAGAAACCAGTAAGTGCCCCTTTCAACTATCTCAGAGTAAGGTCTGCGTGTGGGCAGTGGTTTGGTGCCCCTCCCAGGTCTGCTTGGCAGGGATAACCCAGAGGTTAAATGGTTTTGGACACAACACTCCGAAGCCTTGTGCCTTTAACGGAGTGGATTTTCCTTCTTCTCATAAATCAGACAGGCTCCCATGAAGATTTTATAACAGTCCATTTCACCCCTGTGTGAGAGAGAAATGTTAGGTTCATTAGTCTTTTTCTGCCTAAAAGATTTAAAGATAAGAGAAGCACAAGGGTTCCACATGGGTGCTTTATAGGTAAATGTATGCAGTGAAATCTGGAATTATACACTTGCTTTTAATGTAAAATTCAGAAGCCATTAACAAACGCTAGCCATAGCTTGATGTTAATACTTTTTCAATAAGAAGGGGAGGGAAAAAATATCTACACCTGAAAGACATCACCAGGAGCTAGAAAAATGGAAAGAAAAGAGGCATCACCTGCTCCCAGGAGTCTACATTTTATCCAAGGAGGAATTAGAAAAAAGTTAATGTTTGATGCTATTAGGGAATTTGCATACTTGAAAAGAAAATGAGATGATAAAAATAATTAAACAGTGGCTACACATTTAAAATTATTAAGGCATGAAAAGGAAGAAAATGAAAGGTATTAGTGTAGGGGAATATAAAACATTCAAAAATCTCAAAATAATGTAAAAAATATAGTTGCATCATGTGTATGGACTTGAAATATTTTCAACACTATAAAATTGCAAAAGCAAAATTATGACTTAATGCTAATGCAAATTTCAACACACTGGGAGCTGAAATAAGTAGACCCTCCACTTTTTAATTTTAAATAAATATTTTCTTCTATTGATTTACAGTTCTATACTCTCCTATTTAGCTGAATCTATTTTGATTTTAAATTTTGCTTTACTGAAAATAGGCCATTAGTTTTATTACTAGTAACTTTTGTGTTTGATTAGTTTAATTGAGGCCTTCTAAGTTTAAGCCTTGTCAACACTAATAGACAAGGTCTTAAGCTATTTCTAAATAAGAACTTCCCTAATTCTTTTGTGACCCATGGATTTTTTTTTTTTATTTTTGATCCTGCTTTTCAGCAGTTCATGGATTAGCCAAGTAAGACTTCCATTTATCTGCAAACTGTCAGCATAGTAGATGAGCTTTGCCATCTGCTTAGCTGACAAAGGTTTTTGGTTGAACATATTGGAAGGGCACCTCTCACTTTAGTGACACCACCTGCCAGTACAAAGAAAAGAAAACTGTGTACACCTGTCTGATATCCACATCCCTGATAGGATGGAATCAAAAGCAGGTCTGCCATTCAAACCTGCACAGTGTTTGTTGTTACAAAGATGTAGCAACTAAAGGTCCATTCCCTCGCTGAATCATATTTTGCAGAATGATGGATGGGGTGGGAGGCGACATCAGATTCAAAGTAATTTTATCTTCCTGTTTTTGTTTATGTAGATAAAATCTGCACAACGAAAATGACAAGATCAGGCAAAAATACCTCTTTGCTTCCAGTGACACTGCCCTCTTCTAAACCCATCTTGACTTCCTTTATTCTACTTACAGCTTTCAACGTTGCTACATAATTTCTAGGCAACTGCTTTAACCTGTCATGTCATCTATGACCTCCTCCTGCAGCATCTAACTCTGTAGGTGATTGATAAACATAACCACTTTCACTATTTTGCATCCATTCACCAAATATTTATGTTTAGCTATATAAACATAAATCTATTCATAGAATTGAAGAAGGAAAATACTAAGAGGTACACATCCAGATGAGAGAATGTATGATTTGACGACAACCAAGACCAGATAGAAGAAACAAATTGAATATGTTTGCGTGCATGTGTGTGTGTGTGTGCTGGGGGGACCTCCTTCTGTATAGATAAATCCGAATATAGAAAATTTGCTTTAAGGCCTGGTGTGGTGAGCTGTAATCCCAGCACTTTGGGAAGCCAAGGAGGGCAGATTGCTTGAGCCCAGGTGTTTGAGATCAGCCTGGGCAACATGTCGAAACCCCATCTCTACAAAATAATACAAAAATTAGCTGAGTGTGGTGTCATGTGGCTGTAGTCCTAGCTACTTGGGAGGCTGAGGTGGGAGGATCACTGGAGCCAGGAGGTAGAGAAAAAAAAAAGAAAATTTGATTTAAAAATTGCTTTATTTCAAATACAAGTATAAAAATGTGTTTATATAATCACATACCATACATATATTGTAAGACTTTATTTCTTAGAAAAGGATGTTTTGATTACTTATCAAGTACTGAAACTACATAAATGAGTGTACTTACATCACAGTTGTAAAAGGACTTACTATAGATTTATACTCTTTTCTTACATTGAATTGGGGAAATAAAAGTAAAGACAGCCTATTTCACATCACTGCACTAAATTAAACTCTTCTGCAATCTAAGGCACAATTACTCTGGATTCAGATGCTAGAAGAGAAAGTTAATGTTATTTCCAGATTGTTTTATTATTTTTAGATTATCTTTTAGATTGTCATTTAAATTTCATTGCTACAGCATCTGGTTGAAAATCCTATTACTGGTTCAGAACTAACTGTACTGAGGAAGTCTCTAATCCTTCTCGCCCAATCTATGGCCTTTGGGTATCAACTTCTTTATTCCCTCCTTCACCAGAACCATAGTATATAGTCCTATGTGTCTCTTCATTTTTTGTCCTTATGATATGTTGCTCATACTTTCTATATATAAATACACATGCGCGCACACACACACTCTTTTCTGCCTTTCTTGCAAATAAGACTGAGAGATTCAGTCTTTGCAAGGTGAGAGTTTAGTGGTTTTCATACCTGTTCCCACTGCTTACTACAGTGCCTGATGTATAAAGGTATTGATATTTGGAAACTGAATAAAACTTTTAAATCAGTCATTACCCTATGATACGGTTTGGCTGTGTCTCCACCGAAATCTCATCTCGAATGTTAATCCCCACGTGTCAGGGGAGGGCCTTGGTAGGAGATGATTCGATCCTGGGGGTGATTTCCCCCATGTTGTTCTCATGAGAGTGAGTGAATCCTCAAGAGAGCTGATGGTGGTTTTAAAGTCCTTTGCTTGCTCTCCCTATCACTCCCGCTGCCCTGTGAAGAAGGTGCTGGCTCCCCCTTGGACTTCTGCCGTGGCTGTAAGTTTCCTGAGCCCTCCCCAGCCATGTGGAACTGTGAGTCAATAATACCTCCTTTCTTCATAAATTACCCCATCTCAGATAGTGTCTTTATAGCAGTGTGAAAACAGACTAATATATCCTATAATACTTATTTTTTGTTTTTATAACTTCAACTTTAATTCTGAATTCAGTGGGTACATGTGCAGGTTTATTACATGAGAATATTATGTGACGCTGGGGCCCAAACAGACTATTTGGATCTAGCCATTCTACAGAAAAAATTCAATATGCTAAATCAGAACAAAGTGGATTTGATTTGGAAGCTTGCACTTTGCAGAATATGAAGTTGGTAGTTGATGCAGTTTCTTCCTAGCCTCGATGGTCTTTACATTTTGGCATGTTTTTGCAATGGCTGGTACCGGTTGTTCCTTTCCATGTTTAGTGCTTCCTTCAGGGTCTCTTGTAAAGCAGGCCTAGTGGTGACAAAATCTCTAAGCATTTGCTTATCTGTAAAGGATTTTATTTCCCCTTCACTTATGAAACTTAGTTTGGCTGGATATGAAATTCTGGGTTTAAAATTCTTTTCTTTAAGAATGTTGAATATTGGCCCCCACTCTCTTCTGGCTTGGAGAGTTTCTGCCGAGAGATCTGCTGTTAGTCTGATAGGCTTCCCTTTGTGGGTAACCCGACCTTTCTCTCTGGCTGCCCTTAACATTTTTTCCTTCATTTCAACTTTGGTGAATCTGGCAATTATGTGTCTTGGAGTTGCTCTTCTCGAGGAGTATCTTTGTGGCGTTCTCTGTATTTCCTGGATTTGAATGTTGGCCTGCCCTACTAGGTTGGGGAAGTTCTCCTGGATGATATATCCTGAAGAGTGTTTTCCAACTTGGTTCCATTTTCCCCCTCACTTTCAGGCACCCCAATCAGACGTAGATTTGGTCTTTTTACATAATCCCATACTTCTTGCAGGCTTTGTTCATTTCTTTTTCTTCTTTTTTCTTTTGGTTTCTCTTCTCGCTTCATTTCATTCATTTGATCCTCAATCGCTGATACTCTTTCTTCCAGTTGATCGAGTCGGTTACTGAAGCTTGTGCATTTGTCACGTATTTCTCGTGTCATGGTTTTCATCTCTTCCATTTCGTTTATGACCTTCTCTGCATTAATTACTCTAGCCATCAATTCTTCCACTTTTTTTTCAAGATTTTTAGTTTCTTTGCGCTGGGTACGTAATTCCTCCTTTAGCTCTGAGAAATTTGATGGACTGAAGCCTTCTTCTCTCATCTCGTCAAAGTCATTCTCCGTCCAGCTTTGATCCTTTCCTTACTCCTTATATGAAAATTAATTCAAGATGGATTAGAGACTTAAATGTTAGACCTAATACCATAAAAATCCTAGAGGAAAACCTAGGTAGTACCATTCAGGACATAGGCATGGGCAAAGACTTCATGTCTAAAACACCAAAAGCAACGGCAGCAAAAGCCAAAATTGACAAATGGGATCTCATTAAACTAAAGAGCTTCTGCACAGCAAAAGAAACTACCATCAGAGTGAACAGGCAACCTACAGAATGGGAGAAAAGTTTTGCAATCTACTCATCTGACAAAGGGCTAATATCCAGAACCTACAAAGAACTCCAACAAATTTACAAGAAAAAAACAACCCCATCAAAAAGTGGGCAAAGGATATGAACAGACATTTCTCAAAAGACATTCATACAGCCAACAGACACATGAAAAAATGCTCATCATCACTGGCCATCAGAGAAATGCAAATCAAAACCACAATGAGATACCATCTCACACCAGTTAGAATGCCAATCATTAAAAAGTCAGGACACAACAGGTGCTGGAGAGGATGTGGAGAAATAGGAACACTTTTACACTGTTGGTGGGATTGTAAACTAGTTCAACCATTATGGAAAACAGTATGGCGATTCCTCAAGGATCTAGAACTAGATGTGTACCATATGACCCAGCCATCCCATTACTGGGTATATACCCAAAGGATTATAAATTATGCTGCTATAAAGACACATGCACACGTATGTTTATTGCGGCACTATTCACAATAGCAAAGACTTAGAATCAACCCAAATGTCCATCAGTGACAGATTGGATTAAGAAAATGTGGCACATATACACCATGGAATACTATGCAGCCATCAAAAAGGATGAGTTTGTGTCCTTTGTAGGGACATGGATGCAGCTGGTAACCATCATTCTTAGCAAACTATCACAAGAACAGAAAACCAAACACCACATGTTCTCACTCATAGGTGGGAACTGAACAATGAGATCACTTGGACTCAGGAAGGGGAACATCACACACCGGGGCCTATCATGGGGAGGGGGGGAGGGGGGGGGGGGGGGGGGGGGGGGGGGAGGGGGGAGGGGGGAGGGATTGCATTGGGAGTTATACCTGATGTAAATGACCAGTTGATGGGTGCAGCACACCAACATGGCACAAGTATACATATGTAACAAACCTGCACGTTATGCACATGTACCCTACAACTTAAAGTATAATAATAATAAATAAATTTTTTTAAAAAACCTAAAAAAATAAAGAATATGAAGTTGGAAATACCACAATGTGAAAAAGACCTCAAGAGATAAAACTGACATGCCGATGAATTAGATTTCATCATTAGTATCACCTGAGACAAGAAAAAATATATGGTAGATAATATTTAGCATGCTGAAAAATAGAGGTGGAAATCAATGTATCTACCCTCAAAAGAAGGCAGATGGTAATAAGAGTTTCCACTTGTTAAATGTCTCTTACAAAGCAAGCATAGAGCTTGGTGTGTTTTACGTGTCTTATCGTTAGTCTTCACTGAAACCATGCCAGGTGGTTTCACTTCCATTTTCCAGGTGAACAAAGGGAGGTTCAAACTGATTATTAATCTTAAGCAGCAAAATTAGAATTTGAAAGAGAGACTCGTCTTCTCTGATCCTAAGACTGTCTACCTAAACCTCTCATTCATAACTAAATCATTCAAGTATAAAGTGATTTGGAAGAAGAAAATAGACGTCATGAATATTTTGAGTCCTATTTTTGTTACAGAACACATTGTTCCTACCATAATGGTAATATTATCCTCCTATTTAATTTAAGGCTTAAACAAAAGATAAGTAGGAAATAATACTAACCCATATTTTTATAGTTTGTAATATTTTTATAGCTTACAATATTTTATAGTTTAAATGTCATTACATATTGTACTCTAGTTAAATTTATTTGGGCTTTTGTTTGGGTTTAAGATATTACCAGGATAATGCTGCTTAAATTAAAATTCAGAAAATTATAAAACATTTTCTGGAAAGGGATTTGAGACCTCACCAAATTAGTTTGGTTTTCCTGTCTAAGCCTATTTTCTATCCAGAATAATTTTATATGTTTTTATATAAATAATTTTACATACACATTTGATATTATATAATTGTATATATGTAATTATACAATATTTATGTATTTTACATGCGTAAGTAAAATGTTTTCATAATGTCTCAATTATCGAATAATTATTTTATATAATGGGTTATGAGAAATAAGGCCAAAAGTTTTCGTGAACGGTTCCTTGACCATAACGTGGGTGCCTAGCTCCTAAGGGACAGTCTCACATATTCTCTGGTAATATGGAAAAGATAAACCACTCCTCCTATACCTAATGACCCTGAAATGTAGGGAGGGGATGGACACATAAGTATATTTGGAACAGTAAAGCTTATCACCAAAATTTAGACTGCATAAAGCATTAAAGAATTTTACTGCATAAAGCATTATATTGGGAAAAAAAGGAAGATAGAAGACAATATTAAATATGAATCCTTAGTTCATGGACGTGTAGTCAGGTAAATAAGATATAGTTCAGACAATAACAAATAGAGTAAAACAAATTCAAAAGTGAGTTGTATAGACAAAAGAGCTGGATTCAGAGAAATGAGAAATTATTGGAGGTGAAATGAATAACATAGAAAATGCTTTATTTATGAAAGAGAAATATTTTGGATGAGGTATACATGGGCGTGCAGTCTTTTGCACTAATGACAAGAGAGTATCCCAGATCTAAAAATAAGTGTAGATGTGAAAATGCAAGGAATGTGATAAGAATGGTGAATAGCTCATTTGGGTTGTACCTGGGAATGGGGAAAGTTGAGTAACTGAAGAGATGTTTAAGAGGCAGCTTACGCCAGTTTCTGAGCTATGTGTCTATCTTCATTGACTGACCATAAAAAAGTGCTTTTGGTAATCTAGAATATATTTTGGTTTTGAGTATCAGGAGATAAAATAAAAGTAGAAGAAGGACTTTAGGAAAAAAATGTTCTAAAAAGGCAGAGTGGGCACTTTTCTCTAATTCTGAAAATGTGAAAACTTCTCTCAAATTACAGCAAGCAACTTCAGATTTTAAAAATTATGTACAATAGCTCCAAAAAGAGTTCCCTATTCAAGGCTCTGTAATTGAATAACTTAAAATAAGCAATTCTAAAGTCATGAAAATGTAATTTTGTATTTAATAAAGTAAACATTTTCATATCCCATTAAAACATTTTCATTTATTTCATAAATGCTGTTGGTGGTCCTTTTTTAAACCACATTCTGGGATTTTATTTTTATGTACTTATTTTTGTTATTATACTTTAAGTTCTGGGATGCATGTGCAGAACGTGCAGCTTTGTTACATAGGTATACACGTGCCATGTTAATTTGCTGCACCCACATGGTCCTTTTCTTTACATAAATAAATTATGCATGACTTTAGTGCATAAAAGCATTTTTCTTCCTATGGTGTGAATATATTAAGGATCCAGGGTCATTTCAAAATACAATTTGTGTGTGTCTGTGAAAAAAGGAAATGTTTTCAAATATTAAAAAGAATAAAACCAACAAAAACCCATTTATTTTGATATTAATCAAATACCTTTTCTCCCCATAGCCAAAGGTAATTTTTAAAGAAACTCATGGAATTATAACATATGGGCCGAAAATGTTGAATTTTACAAATTTTAAAAAGCAGTGCATAATATTAAACCCAAAGTAAATGTAACTATACAGAAAGGATTGGATAACAGGTACATCTATCAAACAAGAGGCTCTGCATTTATCCAAGGCTTAGTATTGCTTTATGAGTATTGTGAAGAGAATATGCATTAATAGCATAAAAGTTCTATTGTATACATTTATTTATTGTCAAATTAGTTTTTGTTGTTACATTACTGAAATGAATATTATGTTTTTACATTGTAATGACATATGTTAGAATGTGGAACTTCCTCTCTTTCCTTGCTTCTTATACATAAATAACCTCCTTTCCTAATATTACTTCACTGGATCACCTGCATAACATCCACAGTAATTTATTAGGCAGAACAAAATACTTTAGGTGAAGTAAATAATATTTTATTAAAAATTAATATTGAAAAACAAGTATAAGGATAGGAGAAGTGAAACATGAAAATTCAATGACAAGGAGCTTAAGGAAGATGAGGATATTTAAGTTTTGGCAAGCATTGCAATATTTTGCTGAACATTTTCATTTGTAATTAGATTATGAAATAAAGCCAGCTGGCTTTGTAAAGTTTTAAATACTGTGTGAACACAGAAGCATATGGTCTTTTGATGGTGTCAGCTGATTTCAATCTAGGTAGGATACTTACATGTTCCCAACAGTTACGGATTTCTGAAGAGATTTTCCATTAGCTATAAATAATTATCAGTATAAATTAATATTTATCTGACCTATGCTAATTACCTAGCTACTTTTGTATATGTTCCAAATATAACAACAATGCCCATCATTTACTTTTGTCACTCATTTAATGAGTTAATAGATGTCATTTGTTTTAAGTTTTTTGGATATTTAAGAATAAAGTATAATTCAGAGATTTGAACTTGCCTAGATACTCTCTCTAGTTTTGGAGGGAATGTTAAAACAAAAATCCAGCTTCATATTTAATAAAGGTTGCTGTTGCTGGAATCTATCATATATTACTGATGTTTTGCTCAAACTTTATAAATTCCTAAGCTTTCATGAAACATGCATCTGCTAATTCCTCTCAAACCTTTCCTTTCTCAAAATTAATAAATAGGCAAATAATTAAAATAGTATGGTTTAATAATAGTGGTTTTATCACGTTAGACTCCACAGTCTCCTAAAATGAAGAATCTTAGTATGTGATAGTTAATTTAAACATACTTTTAGTCTTTAAATACTGAACACTTTTCCATTTTCCCAATACGTTAATGAGAAAAGGGTAATTTTTAGAATGCATGGATTCAGTCAGACTACACGCCCTTCTTTTGCATATTAGTTTGTATTTGAAAAAATACAGGTCTGAAGTTTGCCATCCAATTTCAAGTAAGTGACACTGACTTTACAATACTCTTTACATTTGAAAACCATGGCTAATTCCACGCTTCCTTGATCTTTTCTGTTACATTCAATCAACATAATATAGATACATTTTTAAAAGGAAAATATTTCAAAACTAAACTTGCATGCATCTTTCAAATCGCCTTCATATAACTATTCCAGAACAGGCCCCCGTTTCAACGAACTTTAATCTGTGCTGTCAGAAGATTCTCACTTGAAAAATTAAAGTATTCTTAATTTTCCTTAAAAATAAAAATAAAATATAAACTTTTAAACCTGGCAGTTGGTGTAACATTCCTTTGTATCAACAGGCTTGCATATGAGACCTTCGGCATTAACTCTTACTTTCATATAGCTATGTTATCTCTTAGCAATGTACAGCTTTGTCTGTAATGTTCAACTTCTCACCTTCAACTTTTTGTCTTATTATTCCTCTTTATAAATAATCTATTTCAGCCAATTTTTACTTAGTGTTCTGTAACACTCCCATGCTCTCCCCTCTAGGGGCTGTGCTGCACGGATTTCCATAAGCCTCTCCCATTTTTGCATACCAAATTATTTTATCATTCCAGGTTATTGGACTCCTTTTGTAAGCTAATTGTCATAGTATTCTAATTGTCATAGTATTTCGTATCTATTACTTAACTTACTCATTTGTAGCTCTATATCTGTCCAATTATATTTGTACATTGGTTTATTTGATTAATAGTTTCCTGAAAACATACTCTATGCTTTCTAATATTTTTGGAAATATCTATCACTCAATTTTATTTGACAAATGAATTTTCCCTTGTCATGTTTTATATCTGACCTATTCAAATACTTGCCAAAGAGAAGAAGCAACAGAGAACATATGTTAGGTGGTTTGTTTGCATGTTTTTGTAGTGTTTGATAAAAATACTCCATTACTGTTGATGTCTATAAATAAGATAAATATATATTTATTTTCCAATTCTTGGGAAGATTATAGTTTAGGATATGAAACTAAGCATTTTTCCTTCAATTTTTATGCAGTAGAGCACATTTGGTGCTAAACAATGGCCTATAACCTTCCTAACTGGTTCTGAATTTGTGATTCTGAGTCATCTTGAATTCTTCATTTCTACTATGTATTGAATATTTGCTTTGTTATCAACATGTTTGCATATGAGACCTTCAGCATTAACGCTCACTTTCATATAGCTGTTTTCTCTTAGCAAAAGCTATCTCTTCTCTTGTCAGCAGATATTAATATGAACTCAAAGGTGCAAAATAAACATTGCATCTTTTCTACTATTGAATATAGAAGTTCCCCAAATGGCTGTTTGTTGGAAATCGACAAAATACATTAAATTGCCATATAGCTATTGCTTTGGATTGTTCAAGCTTTTTCAGTGGAGTCCACTTGTTTATTAAAATAAAAGTAAAATCTTTGCAGCCTCTTTTAAAAAAGGAATAAAGGAATGGTATGTAGAAATGGGATAATCTTATTTTAAGAACAGTAGTTTACTTTGGATGATTTGTTTGAACCTCTTTCACACTCCAGACAACACCATCAGATTTAGCCATACACAGAGCTTCTGGAGAAAAGGACTAAAAATAAAACAAGTGAGCTTTTAAAATTAATGTAAAAGTGTCAGCCAACATTTGCCAATGTAATATCAGTTTTTGTAATTATAAACAGTAAGCAAGAAAGGTCAAGTTGCATGGGTCAACAAATAAAATATTCTTATACTGGAAAATAAAAAAGCCCAAAGAAAACTGTTTTTATTTTGCAGATCATTTCTGCATTGCCTGAAACTAGTGGTTTTCATACTAGACTTTGGAGATATCAACTCTGACCAAATTATTTGACATATTCAGAGAAAACAAATGTGAAACTCTTTTTGAGATTCCTTGGACAAATATAATGAAATAAATGACTACAGCAGTTCTCTAGAGTGGTCAACAATAGCACCAAGAAAAACTGCTAGAGAAATCTTATCTAAGTGAACAATTACTAGAGGAAGAATGAATATGTAGAATATTTGGTGAACACTAGAATAATATACTGTATAAATATTGATAAAAACATAATTCTATATTATGTGTTCTTTAAAAGCATTTAGAAATATAAATGAATCAAAAACTTGATTCTCTTTAATTGAATCCAGGTGTATGTTCATGGGTCCAAGCATTAATTTAGAGTATACAGTCTAATTCCAGGATTTAAAATCTTGGTGTGCCCATTTGAAGACATTTCTTCAGTTTTCTCGATATGTTACCAAAATATCTAGATAAGAATGCTCCAGAAATATTGCTGCCAGAGGAATGTTTAATTGCCTCCAGACTGTAAGCGTGCTGAGGGCCGGGGCTTTGATCTTTCTTTGTTGCTGTGTCCTCAGGAACAACGTGTGGCTTCTAGTGGGTGCCTAACATGAAGACAAAAGACTTGTCACGTAGAGGCAGGGATGTGGAACTGTGCCAAAAACAAACAAAAACCTTTTTTTTTTTTTTCAGTGTCATTTCAGTGAGGAAAAGACTCTTTCTGTGAAGAAAATAAATTCAGTAATTATAATCATCATGGTGGAGAGGAAAAGGCACCACTAAGCTACTGAGAAAGACACAACAGAGAGAATGCCGGCACAGAACTCTCATGTTTGTTAACTGTTTCTGTTAAAAACCGACAGTGGACATTTAGCAGAGAACTTTGGAGGGAAGAAAAGCCTTCAACAGAAAAAAAAAAAAAAAAAAATGCAACACGACATGACTTTTCTTTTGAGTAAGTCTATTAACGAACAAAAATTATTATGTGATGAATCCTAAAGGACCTCTGAAGCAAGAATAAACTCTTCAGTACAGAAAATATCAGGGGTTAGCAGACCAGGAACATTTGCACAGTACAGCTAGGACCATAAAATAATGATTGTCTTAATCACAATAAACAATAGTAACACCAGCTATATGGGGATGATTACATGGAAATGCTTATCAGAATTCTTCTGTTTAAACTATGAATTATATTCATTTATATTTAGGCCTAATGTAAATTAACTTGTATATAGCATTTCTAAAATTTGGCTTTAGTTATCAAGAAAACATCTTGTAAACATCATACTGAATTCTGTCTAAATAAAAATAAATTCTGGCTAGGTGAATAATTTATTATACTTCTATTACCCAGCCTTTAACTCATCATGCTACTGTGATTAAATACAAATTAAGCACAACAATTGATATATCATTTCATATAATTTCAATTCAAATATTATAGAATCATGCTAGCTATTGCCTAATATTTAAAAAATTTATTCTATATTTTAAATTGACACACAGTAATTACAAATATTTATGCAGTACAAGGTGATGTTTAGATACATGTATATATTGTATAATGCTCAAGTCGGGGTAATTAACATACCACCTCAAACATTTGTCATTTCTTTTGTAGTGGGAACATTCAAATCCTTTCTCATAGCTATTTTGAGATATACAATACCTATTACCCAATTTTTTTTTTAAAAAGAATGGTTTAAAGGCTCCCACTATGTAGAAGATGTAAATGTAAACTCATTTGCAAAGGCATTAACCTCAATATACAAACCATCCTGATAAAGCCTCTGTAGGCTACAATGTTATTGGAAAATTAATACAGCCAGGGTCCTAGTGCTGACAAAGCAGAAGTTTTACATGCAAATATTTATCTTCTGTTTCTTATATGCTTATCTGTCTCTCCAAATCAAGAATTGATGAATATCTACATGAGAATGCTAATTAGTTCACCAGTAGAAATAGGAAGGAATTGCAGGTAATGATATAAAACAGCTTCAAGCCCTCTGTAAGTGTGTCTACATATATTTATTTGCTAGTTTGCAAACACTGCTGAAAATATTTTAGACTAATGAATGAAAGCCCTGTTTCCACAATCACCTAAGGATAAAAGTGAAAATTTGAATGTTTTGGAAATTTAATGGTTTCTAGTAAATCTTTTATAGTTTCAAGGCCCTTTAAATTTAATTAGTAAATATTTCTGTATGAGCTGAAGCTGTATCATTTTAACAGCTTTTAAAAACCCACTGAGTTTTCTTTCTAAATCTCTAAAATGCAGGAGAAGTAATTTGTTTTTCAGACAACCTCCTGGGCCACATCTTTAATGAAGGAGCAATCATCCCACCTGTTATCCATGTATTCTATAATTATATTGTAGACCAACATTTTAAGAAAATTGCAGTGCCTATGTGAGAATGGAATCATAGAAAAATGGGACAAAAAGCAGACCCCAGAGTGACAATGAATTCCAAATCAATGGGGAGAATTGGATATGCAAGTGAAAAATGGTAAATTTAGAACCTAACCCCATACCATCCTTTAAAAAATAAAAGCAAATGATTTATGGAATGGATATGAAAAACAAAACTTTAAGCAATTGGAAACAAAGAAGTATAAGAACAACTTTTTATTTTAGGCACCTAGGCTACCCAAAATCAAGGTGTGGAAAATATAGGGAGGGAGAGGGAAATTCACAGCCGACTCTGGTTAACCATTGCAATAGCTCAAAGTGATGGAGAAATGCTTTCTGGATGGAGAGCATTGAGTAGACTGAAGAAATAAATAAAGCAGCCAGTCTCCACACGACAGGTATTAGTGGGCCTGACCTTTGTCTAATGAACTGAAATAACATTCACAAGAAACCCATACATTTTTTCAAAAGAATTATATTTGCATATAACCAGTATCTAACTTCCTTGTACTAGGAAAGTGGTGGTAGAAATGAAGAGAAATGGGGAGATGTGTGAATTTGTTTAGAAGTAGAGAAAGTATGGTAATAAATTAGATAGGAGAAGTGAGGAAAAGACCACAGATGAATCTTAATTTTCTGGCTTATGAACTCAAGTTATTGTTCATTTTTCTATTTTTCCTTATTTATTTTGGCATTTTAAAATTTAACTGTACAGATAAAACATACTTGAGTACCTTATTTCATTGATACTAACCTCTACTGTTGGGTAATTCCTAAAATTATATTCAGGGTATCTGTTTATACATTTACAAATGAATGTAAGCTCTTCTTTTAATTTTGAATGTGAGTTGTCCTTAGCGGATTTCTCTGTCAGGGTTTTCTTTATCTCAGGATGAATCAAGTAGTTTTTTTTAAGTTTAGAAGACCTTAATAATATTGGAATTGCCTGTTCTTCAGCTGTTTGTTTCCATCCATTTTGAAGCTGAAATCTTCCTTTTTTGGAGAAAGGAAGGGCTCTGTATTTTGACTAACTTTTGTATTTTTTCTGTGGTTATTAGTCTATATAGCTTTACTACTTTGTGAAACAATTTTGGCAGTGGATGCTTTTACAGAAAAAAATATCCTACCATATAATTTCATGCATTTCTATATTTTAAGTTTTAGATTATATTTCATATTTTTTTTAACATCCAAGTTTTCATCACAGTTGCTGTTATGTCATTCCTTTCTCCTATTCTTGTGATCAGACTTGGCAAATACTTTACTGATTTTTTTCCAGGAACCAACTTTCAGCTGTCCACATGTTTTGTGTTTCATCCATTTTCTCCTTTTGTCTGTATTAAGTCCTGGAACATTTTAGGATATTATTTTACCATATTTTTAGACTCTTGAATTGTAGTCAGCTCTCATTTCTTTTAAATATTTATTGTGTTCTAATAGAGGCATTAATTGCAATAATTTTTTAGTTATTTTTGAAATATTATACAGGTTTTAATTATGCCCCAATTTTTATTCATTTACAGAGAATGACAATTTTAATTTTGATTTCCTATTTAATGAAGAAGATGTTTAAAGATGACTGGTACTTATTTGATTTCAAATAAAGATAAAGAATCCTTAGGCAGGTAAGACAAGACAATGTGTGGGAAATAAAAGGTATTTGGGCTTAGTATCTTTCTGTTGCATTTGGGAGCAAGAGAGTAGCCAAAGGTAATTCGTACTTTAAAAAATTATTTAGCTTTACTTGGTGGCCTAATACATGGTTTGTCTTTGTGAATGTTCCATGAGTATTTGAAATAATGATTTATTTTTGTCAATTGATGATAGCATATGAGATATTTTTGTTATTCAAATCTTTTAAAATTTTTGGTTATTAGTTTTCTTTCTATATAGCTGAGGAAGATGTCATAAATCCTGTTAGTAGTATTAGGTTAATCACATTTCCTTTATTTATAAAAGGTTTTACTTTTTTTGTGTGTCCACCTGTGCTGAATATATAAAGGTTTGCAATTTTCTATTTACATTAATATTGTCCTCTTATCTTTATGAAATACTAAAGATTTTCCTCTGATCTTTAAGTTGTAAAATATGCTGTTTTTACCATTATAAAATATACTTTACACCGTTTTTGACTTTAATATTTTTTACTTTAAATTTCATATAATCTAATATTAATATTGCCACTATTGCCTTTCTTTATCTTCTTTCCCTCCCTCTCTCCCTCCCTCCCTCCCTCTATTCCTTCCTTCTTCTTTTCTATTTTCTTTTTTCTCTTTTCTGTTCTCTTCTCTTCCCTTTTTTCTTTTCTTTCTTGCTTTCTCTAAGTGTTTGATCTATTCGTGCTCATTTCTTCTAGCCGGGCTTCCTCAAATATCTTTTTAGGAATGATTCTTATAAAAAGAATACAGCTGTATTTTGCTTTTTAAAAATATTTAAATATTCTTTCATAGAATATCAATTCAATGTTGTTATAACACATTTTTTCAGTTCTGCTAATGTTTCCTATTCATTGTACTTATGTTTCTTCTTTTGCCATTTCTTATTTAACTAATTATTCAAGAGTTTAAAAAATATTGTACATCATAATAGAATACCCATACTATTTGGATATTCTACTATATATTTTTGTGTTGCTAATATTTGAATATCCTGACTGAATAAATACTTTCTCTCAGTATAACAGAGTCTTTCTTCTCACTCTCTTTTACCTTCCATATGCAGAGCAAAGAATGCTAGTTTTTTAATCTAAAAGATTTAGAAGGTTGATATAAAATAACACTGAAAGCTCATTAGTCCAGTTAGACTATATTTATCTGGTAGCTTTTATAACCAAGGAGCTGTTTCATTTACTGTGGGCACAGTAATAATGACCATCTTTCTGACTTCATGGAGCTCATTACATCTCTGGCGGGAGAGAGCTTGTATTCTAGTTGGTTAAGAAACAAATACATATATTTAAAATGATATTAATCATGTAAGTACAATGAACAAAAGTAAAGGCAGATAGGAGTATATCATTTTCTACAGAATTTGATTGTAAGTGGGACAGTCAGGAATGTCATTACTGCTGAGCTGATATTGGGATAAGAATGATTCATTCAAAATGATGGAAAATTTATGAGTAAATGGATTAGACAAATTAAAACCCTAAGATATATCAATAAGCTTAGTTATAGCCCTAGTGTTAAAACAGCTGCATCCTTAGAAGTCTTCTCTGAGCATTTGGTGTCTACTTCCTTACAAATAAACTAGAAGTGTTTCTCACATTCATTGTATGTGGCGGATGTTATTCAGCCACGCCCATTTGTGCTGAATGAACTGATCTATAATAGGAAATTGAGGTATCATAAATTCCATATTTCTGCTTTGTATATGAAGATGAATATGAGAATATGCTTTGGCATATCAACAGAAAAAGGTAGGGCTGAAATTATATAATAGACAGTGCTCTGTGAGGGAAATAAGAACAACAAAATCCACATTGAATAAACAAAATCAGAAAACACATTCCCTGTTAAATAAAACAAGTGAACTGTTTTATGATTCTTGATTAGCTATATATCAGTCAAGAGGCTCAGAAATCAGTGACTCATGTGGCAGATGCAGACCTGATGGTGTGTGAAGTAACAAAGGACACGTTCAACTTAGAATACGGACCATGAGGAGACGTGAGGGCCTTTCCTTTCTTCAGTAAATGAACATACTGCAAGCCTCATTTTGAGAAGGACATTCACTTTGAACTGGCTTTCATATTGAAATGCAAGTCTTTGAAAGTTTGTGTTGGAATGTTTATATCAGGAGTGGTATAGGTTAAGATGCTATAACAAAGACGTCAGCCAAAACAGTGAATTAGACAAAAAATGAAAGTTTTTTTTTTTGTTTGTTTTTTGTTTTTTCTTTTTTCTTTTAGTATAACAGTTTAGGTAGACCCGGCCTTGTAGAAAACTCCACCTCTTTCATATCCTCCTATTTATGAGCTTATTGTGGATACCTCAATTCTTTCCATTTCCCAGGGGAAAGAGAGAGACCAAGGGAATTCAGGTCCTTCTATTTAAGAACTTGTGCCATGTTGGCGTGCTGCACCCATCAACTCATCAGCACCCATCAACTCGTCATTTACATCAGGTATAACTCCCAATGCAATCCCTCCCCCCTCCCCCCTCCCCCCTCCCCATGATAGGCCCCTGTGTGTGATGTTCCCCTTCCTGAGTCCGAGTGATCTCATTGTTCAGTTCCCACCTATGAGTGAGAACATGCGGTGTTTGGTTTTCTGTTCTTGTGATAGTTTGCTAAGAATGATGGATTCCAGCTGCATCCAAGTCCCTACAAAGGACTCAAACTCATCCTTTTTGATAGCTGCATAGTATTCCATGGTGTATATGTGCCACATTTTCTTAATCCAATCTGTCACTGATGGACATTTGGGTTGATTCCAAGTCTTTGCTATTGTGAATAGTGCTGCAATAAACATACGTGTGCATGTGTCTTTATAGCAGCATAATTTATAATCCTTTGGGTATATACCCAGTAATGGGATGGCTGGGTCATATGGTACATCTAGTTCTAGATCCTTGAGGAATCGCCATACTGTTTTCCATAATGGTTGAACTAGTTTACAATCCCACCAACAGTGTAAAAGTGTTCCTATTTCTCCACATCCTCTCCAGCACCTGAGGAATCTTTAAAAAATATAATTTAATGGGTATTTTGAATCTCAGAAATATCTTGTAGAATAGTAGAATTTGCATACATTTAAAAATGTAAAATTGTGAATACTATAACAAAGTGTAATGGTATAGATTCACTAGAGCAATAGTCTCTGGAGAGTGAAGATGGCAGAAGATATTGGGAGTGTTAGTTCAAAAGGAGATTGGTTTACTACATAATGATTTACTTTTTCTAAAATTTCTAAAAGTGAGATGATAAAATGTTAATCCCAGGTTGTGGAATTTGGATGGTTGCCTCAATAGTTTTTTCATATTTCATAGATTTCAAATTGCTTTTATCAAGTTGAAATACAAAGCAAGAAATTCTGTTTAAATACATCATTATTTTGAACCCCTATCCACCTAAAAACAAATTAGTAACTATTGCCTATGATTGATTTATCATGGGAGTTCTGGAATAAAAGTCAGTGAAAGGTGACTGAGATTTCTTACGTGAGTTTCCTTGAAGAATAGCAGTGTTATTTATGGGAATAACAAATATTTAGACAAGTCAAATTATATATATGACAAATTGTTGAATTGATTAAATATGAAGTCATTAGAAATTCAGGTGTCAAATTATGTCAAACTTAGGGATGCTATTTTAAAACTACACACACAAACACATTTCAAATTATATCTCATTTATAAGCATATATGTTTTATATAAATAATATATGCTTTTAAATCAGTTTGCCTATATATTAAAACATGCATAGTTTTAGAACTCACATGTGCACAATATTTGAGATAAGTTATTTGTTTTTCTTTCAAAATCTAATTTGTGAAATCTAGGTTTCTGAAAATAGAAATATTGGAAACTAAAGTACTTACAAACTAATAAATCCTTATAGAAAATTTTAGAATTTAAATTTTTTTTTTTTTTTTTTTTTGAGACGGAGTCTCCCTCTGTCGCCCAGGCTGGAGTGCAGTGGCCAGATCTCAGCTCACTGCAAGCTCCGCCTCCCGGGTTTACGCCATTCTCCTGCCTCAGCCTCCCGAGTAGCTGGGACTACAGGCGCCCACCACCTCGCCTAGCTAGTTTTTCATATTTTTTAGTAGAGATGGGGTTTCACCGTGTTAGCCAGGATGGTCTCGATCTCCTGACCTCGTGATCCGCCCGTCTCAGCCTCCCAAAGTGCTGGGATTACAGGCTTGAGCCACCGTGCCCGGCCGAATTTAATTTTTTTAATAGAGTCCCTTTAACTCTTTCATTTTGCATATTGAGCTTCATGAATAACATCATGCTGGAGAAGCAGCGACCAGGAAAAGTTATATCCTATGAAGCATAGCAATAGATGAAGATGTTATACAATGTTTTCGTTATCAATTTTCCTACTGAGCTTTAAGATTTTCATTTAATTTTTTTCAATAGGCTGAAGAGTCTTTAACTTAAGATTCTTAAGTAATTTTTTTTCCACAAAATATTAGAAATAATACTGAGGTGAAATCAATTATTTAATATGGTAGAATTTAATTATTTACATTTTACCTAGAAAGTAATATGATCTCCTATATCAATTGTGTGAAACCTCATAAAGGTTTTTATGTGGTGTTTCATTATTATATTTTAGCCTTCTTTATTGCTGTCATTGTTTGCATAAAAATGTAAATATTGGCAATAAAACACATAGAACTTCATTGATACTAATTTTTGAAGATATTTATTAAGTACTTGAGACAAATCCAGGGTTGGATTTTCTAATAATTTTATTTAAAAAAGCTCTTCATGTTTGTAAGTTATTGTTGAACAATGTGAATAGTTTGTTACGTTCTCTAGAAGAAAGGTAAAGGAACAAAAACTGTGACTGAAACTTTAATTACTTCATGTATTATGAGCACACATTTATAAAATCTATTTTATAAAATCTTAATTTTAAAAAGCACATTTCTTGCATGAATGCTGATTCATTTTACTTTTTCTCTTGAATTTCTAAACTAAATTAATAAATTTAAAAAATTAAAAACCCTTAATATGGTACATAGGAAATTTCCATTATTTTGAAACTTCTTAAAACGACAGTCTTCAACACTAATATTTTTAAATGAAAAAGACTGAAATGTAAGACCTAAAACCATAAAAAAACCTAGAAGAAAACCTGGGCAATACCATTCAGGACATAGGCATGGGCAAAGACTTCATGTCTTAAAACACCAAAAGCAATGGCAACAAAAGCCAAAATTGACAAATGGGATCTAATTAAACTAAAGAGTTTCTGCATAGCAAAAGAAACTATCATCAGAGTGAATAGGCAACCTACAGAATGGGAGAAAAAAATTGCAATCTTTCCATCTGACAAAGGGCTAATATCCAGAATCTACAAAGAACTTAAACAAATTTACAAGAAAAAAACACCATCAAAAAGTGGGAAAAGGATATGAATAGACGCTTCTCAAAAGAAGACATTTATTCAGCCAACAAACCTATGAAATAAAGCTCATCATCACTGGTCGTTAGAGAAATGCAAAGCAAAACAACGAGATACCATCTCATGCCAGTTAGAATGGGGATCATCAAAAAGTCAGGAAACAACAGATGCTGGAGAGGATGTGGAGAAATAGGAATGCTTTTACACTGTTGGTGGGAGTGTAAA
The DNA here is from genome assembly GCF_024542745.1 of Macaca thibetana thibetana. Classification (NCBI taxonomy): domain Eukaryota; kingdom Metazoa; phylum Chordata; class Mammalia; order Primates; family Cercopithecidae; genus Macaca; species Macaca thibetana. The sequence goes on from NC_065595.1 coordinate 10,703,985, forward strand.
TTAGTTCACCCATTGTGGAAGGCAGTGTGGTGATTCCTCAAGGATTTAGAACTAGAAATACCATTTGACCTAGCAATCCCATTACTGGGTATATACCCAAATGATTATAAATCATTCTAGTATAAAGACACATGCACATGTATGTTTATTGCAGCACTATTCACAATCAGAAAGACTTGGAACCAACCCAAATGCCCATCAATGATAGACTGGATAAAGAAAATGTGGCACATATACACCATGGAATACTACACAGCCATAAAAAAGAATGAGTTCATGTCCTTTGCAGGGACATGGATGAAGCTGGAAACCATCATTCTCATCAAACTAACATAGGAACAGAAAACCAAACACTGCATGTTCTCACTCATAAGTGGGAGTTGAACAATGCGAACACCTGGACACAGGGAGGGGAGCGTCACACACCGGGGCCTGTCAGCGGGTGGGAGGGATAGCATTATGATAAATAATATAGGTGACTAGATGTAAAGTTCTACTTTACATCGTCGGAAACACACATTTAATATAAGTGAATTGTAGTTTTTAGAGGATAGAATAAAATATAAATTTCTGCTTTTGATTGTGATGTTGAAGGTACTAGATACTTTTTCCAATAGGCAGGGAAAGAAAGATTAATTACAAAAATCTAACTTTTTAAAAAGACATAAGGAATCATCCTAGGTCAATGGAGATCAGATATGACTGTTTTACTCTTGGGCATACTGTATCAGTCTTGCTGTAGTCTTAAGGAATCCGCTAAAGAAAGCAATTATTACAGCTTTTGACTGTCATGTGGGATGGTGTGGCTTGCTGGACTCCATGGGAGCTCAAGAAGGACAGCCAATTTTTTCATAAAATATTAATATTTGCTGAGTAATGGATTCGATGGGAGTCTGGAGACCTGGGTTGAAAAAGAAGATGGAATTTTATCCATTTCCAAAGTATTTGAAGCCACAGTCTTTCTCGAAATAAACCCACAGATTTTTTTTTAATTTCAATAGGTTTTGGGAGAATCAGTGGTGGTTGGTTACATGAACAAGTTTTTTAGTGGTGATTTCTGAGATTTTGGTGCACCCATCACCTGAGCAGTGTACATTGTACCCAATGTGTAGTCTTTTATCCCTCACCCCCTCCCACACTTTCCCCAGAGTCCCCAAAGTCCACTGTATCATTCTTATGACTTTGTGTCCTCATAACTTAGCTCTAATTTGTGAGTAGATATTTGATTTTCCATTCCTAAATTACTTCACTTAGAATAATGGTCTTCAATTCCATCCAGATTGGTGCAGATGCTATTATTTCATGGTTATTCTGACAAAGATAATTTCTTATCAGAGCTGCTGTTTTCTGCTGAATATTTTACTCATTAGTTTTTACATTCCAGGAAAATGTGCTAATGTCCAACTCTAAAGCTGCTTTATGATTTTTAAATACAGTTTTTACTTCAACCTCCTACAACATCTTGAAATTCATAGCAGGTTTAACTCCTGGACTGCAGTATTGAAGACAATGGATCAAAAGAAGGGACTTGAGAATTTAAGGGATATTTTATTACCAATTTATTTTATTATTGACTATTCTGAAACAAGGTCTTTCAACTATGTACTAAGTAGATAGAACAAATATACAGTGTTATGGGTTATGGCTTGCAAAAAGATAAGCTGAAGCTCTGATCTCTGATACGTGTAAATGTGATCCCATTTAGACATAGGGTCTTTGTAGATGTACTCAAGATTAGATGAGGTCATACTGAATTAGATAGGCTCTAATCCAATATGACTGCTGCCCTCCTACGAAAGGAAGAAAAGACAGACACAGAGGGAAGACAGCCAGTGAAAACAGAATTTGCAGTGAACACCTGAAGTTACCAGAAGATTAAAGGGGCAGGCAAAGACCTTCCCCCTAAGAGGTTTCAGAAGGAGCATAATCTTGACATCTTGATTTTGGACTTTTAGGATCCAGAATTTTGAAAGAATAAATGTCCATTGTTATAAGCCACTGAGTTTATTGAACTTTGTTATAGGAAACCTAAGAAAATAATATACACAGAAAATACCAAAATATAGTACTGATGGCTTAGATGCATGAGGGGATGACCTTGGATGTGAGGGCTCACAGTTACCTTCACTAGTATGCTCCTAAAATCTGCATCTTTCCTCTGATGTGCTCAGATTCATTGCAAATACTTCTGTGCCAAAAGGTTGCTCATGCTATTCTAATTTTTTTTTCACTCCAGTTCTTATTTGGTAACACCTAATTACCTGCCAGGAAATAAATTTCGTATCACCTCTTTCTACTAATCTGTAGGTGGGAAGTCAAAGGGGCAGAGTTATAAGCAAAATTCCACCCACTTGAATATTGCATTATTTCCATACAGAAATTCTTATTCACAGAGAGCCAAGGAGCAAGGAAACTAAAGGTCACACAACTGTATGAACTCAGAACTAGATTCTAGATATATTTCTCCTTTTGCTGTTTTCAAATAAAGATAGCATGGACTTTTCAATAGATGGTCATCGTGGTGGATAACTGTGGACACTTTCGTGGTGGGTTAGTAGCTGCCTGCTTTGTGGTAGAATTATAGCATACGAAATTGAAAAGGGCTGCAGAGGTTACGCAATGTCTTTCAAACTGAATTGCAATATCCTTTACAGATCATGGACACTTATTCAGCCAATTTGTCATCTCTCTGTGTGATGATCTCTCTGTATACATTACAAGTAGTCACCAGGGACCACCTTCTAGCTGCATTGAAAACTGTCTTACTCTTTACCACAAACTAGGTCAGGTAAGCTATTTAGAAAAAGTGGCAGAAAATGAATAACACCACTTCTAGAATTTAAAAGCAGATGGATTGGAAGTGGGAAGGATAGCCCCACATACCTGTAACTATCTTTTATTAGGCTTCTGCATTTCTACGACTCTAACTCGAAGCCTGTATGATCTTATGGAGAATTTTCCTAAAATAATCTATTTTGCTACATTCTTACCTCCCAATGTCCCATACAAGGCACATGAATGTCCCTTCATACACACATCCCCCCAACAAGATATTCAGTATAAATTTAATATTTTGTTAAAAGATGAAAATCACATTATAGGTACCATTAATACATAAAACTAAGATATCTACTTCTAGATTCACTGGGAAAGATTGGGTAAGAGAGGATAGAGGATGGTAAGGAGAAGGGAGTGGGGAGGAAAGGGTGACCTACATAAACCTGTAAATACAATGTGTCGTTCTTCACTCTGGCTTCTCTTTAGAATCGTCTCAAAAGGTTTTTTTGGTTTGGTTTGGTTTTAAAGACTTTTTTTTTAAAAAAAAAAATACAGAAGTTTAGATTCACAGCAAAACTGAAGTACAGAGGAAGGTACAGAGATTTCCTGTATATCCTCCACCTTCACAAATGCACAGCCTCTCCACTATCAGTGTCCTTCACCAGAGTGGCACAGTTTCTGCATTTGATGAAGCTACGTTGACACATCATAATCACCCAAAGTCCACAGTTTACCTTAGGTTTCATTCTTGGTGGTGTATATTCTACGGATTTGGACAAATGTATAATAACATGTATCCTCTATTATAGTATCATAGAGAGTAGTCTCATTGACCTTAAAATCCTCTGTGCTCCACCTACACATCTCTATCCCTAACCCCAAGCCTTGGCAACCACCAATCCTTTTCCCGTTTTCGTAATTTTGCCTTTTCCAGAATGTCATAGAGTTGATTTTATACAGTATGTAATCTTTTCACTTTGGCTTCTTTCAATTAGTAATATGATTTTAAATATCCTCCATGTCTTCTTGTAGCTTGTTAAGTCACTTCTCTTGAATGGTGAATAATATTCCATTGTCTGGATGTAACATAACTTATCCATTCATCTACTGAAGGACATCTTGGTTGCTTTAAAGTTTGGCCATTATAAAGAAAGCTGTTATAAACATCCATGCACAGGTTTTTCTGTCGGCACACATTTTCAACTCTTTTGGGTTAATAGAAGTAAGTGAGATTGTTGGATCACATGATGTGGTGGTTAATATCAGGTGTCAACTCAATTAAATGGCAGGATGCCTAAATGGCTGGTGAAACATTGTTTCTGGGTGTGCCTGTGAGAGTATTTTCAGAACACCACCTTATATTTTGACTCGCAATGCTGGAAGAGTTATAAAACTTGATGAGGTAGGCCTGGGAGAAGTTAGAAAAGTTACTGATCTTTGATTAGTACTATGTAATCCAGGAGTATACCTGCTGAAAAAACAAACAAACAAAAAAACCTCTCTTTAACACTTGTTGCACTTGCAAATATATACTTCTTTCTGTGGTAATGTCTTCCTTCTCTAGTGAATATCAACATAGAGCCTGGAATCATATAAAAAAAGTGAAAAATGTGTTGTTTATGATAAAAGGTATAAATGGAAACACAATAAAGACAAATTCTGAGTCCCTCAAAAGAGATAAAAGCAGCAAAGAGATTTTAAAAAGACTCAGAAATTTGCTTTGAGACATGAGGCAATGTGGAATTTTTACAAAACATACCATTTTAAACACATACACAGCACCTGATCTACAAATATTCACACTCCTCACTCAATTTAGCTTTCATTATAAATCCGTTATAAGGAGGGAGCAGGACTGGCTGCAACCATTTTTTAGGAAACAGTACAAAATTCAGGACCCTTGTTCAAAAACCCTGAAGGATTTCAAGATGGCAACAGCATAGCATTAAACTCAAGTGGGACCCTAAGTGCAGGACCCTCTGCGACTGACTGAACAGGCTGCACACCCACGAAGCGGGAACAGTGGGAGGAAGTAAGGGTAAATATAACAACCGTTCCTATTTCACATAAGGATCAGAAGTGATGAAAGTTTGAAGACTTGAGTCTGATTTATATGTAGTGTAATTCACTGCCATATCACAAGCTCCTTGAGCAGTTATTTCAATGGTTGACTAAATCATTACTTTTTGAATAAATGACTTATTGGTGATTCTAGAGTGGAGCTTTGGATATATTTTCCAATAGTTATACTCTTCCATAATACACTTATCTGATGTATAGATTTTATGATTCTCTGAGGACACACAATCTTAAAATACGAAAAAGGAAAAGATTTAGCGAGTGTATTAGAATATTGCCACTTATGATTTGGCAAAGAGAGGGAGAAACCATAGTGACAAATCCATATTTGTTCTTAAATAAACAATAAATCATAGATAAAATCTGGTCTCATTGGTAAAACCAGCTAACTTGAGATTTTTATTTTGTTTTGTTTTGCTTTAAGGTGAACCTGCCAAATGTAAGATTAATTAGTAGGCTATACAATGACTACAGCCTCTCTTCTAAAGAGGTTTTAGGAGTAGCTGAGCCAGAGAAATTTGCACACACTAACTAAATGTAAGAACCTCTTGAAGAATGGTGAGAAGCAGTCTCTGTCTTGAGGAATAGAAGCCATTTGCGTGGTGATGGTGATGGTATGATGCGGGCTGTATTGAGAAGACACAGAAACAGAATTGCAAGAAGGGCAGCTGTCGGAGGCATTGGAATTGTTATACACACAGAGTGGACCCCTGAAACTGCCTTTAGGGTTACACATGAGGCCAGATAATCCCATTCAGGGTATATTCTATAACCCATGCCTCTTATTGTGGAAAAACTGAATCATATCTGGGGGGAAAAATTAAAAAAAAAATCTGGGGCTTCCTTTTTTTGGTCACCACATGAAAAATAGGACTATATTTCTCTTTTAAAAAGCCTGGTTTATTGTCTGCCTACTTAAAAGTAGAACAGAAAAAGAAGTAGAAATGAAAGAGATCATCTGTTAAACAAGTTCAGAAATTATTAACCTTTTAATGGCCATTTGAAGTCTGAGACATTATAAAACATTAATCGTGCAGTATTACAAAGAGTATTCATTATGTCTAAATAGAATTATCAAGAGATGAGAAAATTTATGGTAGAATATTATATGTATCATTTTTAACATCTTAAATTACATGATTTAGCACTGGGTCAACTACCATAATTTGCAAGTAGGAATGACTAAAAAATATTTCATGATATCTGAGACAACTGTATTGTCATATGAAATTATATACCACATCTATGGATAATACTTTCATAGATATGCTAATACTATTGTACCACTGAAACAATTTTTAAACTTTCTATTTGTGCTTTCAACTTTTAAAAAATTCAATTAACATAAAATCAATCAAAAATTATTTGCATTTTTGGTGTTTTTGTTTGTGTTTTATGTTTTTTTTGAAAGGGAGTCTGGCTCTGTCGCCCAGGCTGGAGTGCAGTGGCACCATCTCGGCTCACTGCAAGCTCCGCCTCCTGGGTTCATGCCATTCTCCTGCCTCAGCCTCCCAAGTAGCTGGGACTACAGGCGCCCAGCACCACGCCTGGCTAATTTCTTGTATTTTTAGTAGAGACAGGAGTTTCACCCTGTTAGCCAGGATGGTCTGGATCTCCTGACCTCGTGGTCTGCATGCCTCGGCCTCCCAAAGTGCTGGGGTTACAGGCGTGAGCCACTGTGCCCGGCCATTTGCATTCTTAATCATCACCACTTCTATTTGACTATGCTTGTATATTTTCTTAACCTCATTCCCTAAAAACAAAAGAAAAAAAAAACTTACATAGCATATCCTTAAATGTTATATTTAACGCCGGCGGGGTGCTTGAATTCTCGCTGGGCCTCAGCCAACTCCCAGCGGGACAGGACTTGGGACCTGCAGCCCACCATGCCCGAGCCCTCTCCACAGTGGGCTCCCGTGCAGCCTGAGCCTCCTGGACGTGGTGCCCGGTCCCATCCACCGCCCAAGGGCTGAAGAGTGTAGGCTCATGGCACTGGACTATCAGGCGGCCCTGGTGCCACACCCACAAGGCAAAGTCACCTGGGCTCCTGAGATGGGTGGGGACTTCCAGAATTTTATGGCTAGCCGGAGGATTGTATATGCACCAATCACCATTCTGTGTCTAGCTCAGGGATTCTAAACGCACCAATCAGCACCCTGTTGAAACGGACCAATCAGCTCTCTGTAAAATGTACCAATCAGCAGGATGTGGGTGGGGTCAGATAAGAGAATAAAAGGCTGCCTGAGCCAGCAGTGGCAACGGGCTTGGATCCCTTCTTTCACTTTGCAGTAAATGTTGCTTGTTGCTCACTGTTTGGGTCTGCACTGCCTTTATGAGCTGTAACACTCACCGGGAAGGTCTGTAGCTTCACTCCTGAAGCCAGTGAGACCACAACCTACCAGAAGGAAGAAACTCCGAACATCAGAAGCAAAAAACTCGAGACACACCATCTTTAACAACTCTAATACTCACTGTGACTGTCCGCAACTTCATTCTTGAAGTCAGTGAGACCAAAACCCACTAATTCTGGATACATCATCTTTTATGAAATGTATGTTTATATGATTTTTTCCAGTGTTATTATTTTGCTTGACGTTTACTTACTGATTTCTGACAGTTCATTATGAGTCTTCTATTACACATGTGTGTTGAAAATATGTTCTCATCTGTAGCATGTCCTTTCAATCTTTTGGTGATGTCTCTTCATAAGAAGTTATTATTTTTAATGCTGTTCAATTTATCGTTTTCCCCTTGTGATCAGTAGTATTTGCATCTTGTTTATGATATCCTTTTCTAACTTCTCTCCCAGGCATCACCTCATACCACGGAATTTAGCCTACTGTTGGGGTTCTTCTCTCTCAAACCTGCTCCCACTCCTTATTACCCAGAGTATGGTACAATTTATAGAAACCTTCTACAATAATGAATGTGCTGCTTTTATTCATCCAACACTTTACTTTTAGCCTACAGGTTTTTTTGGTGGGGGGAATTGTGATTATAATTATATTGTGAAACATTGGGAAAAATTGAGACAAGCAGAGTGAGAAAAGTTTGACATAGGTTGCTTCAAAAATAAGCTCCTTCAGGAAAGACTGATTTGTGATTATTGAATCTTTCAGTAGCTAAAGACCCAAGGTGTCTAAGTTAAATCAGGTAGAACAATTTTAATATTGAGATGCAAACTGTCTCAGTCGTCAGAAACAAATCTTAAATATGCCTTTATGTGTGGTTATGGTTTGACTGATGATGTTCCCTCCAAAATCACCAATTAGTGTTAAAAGGTGGGATCTTTAGGAGGTGATTAAGTCATGCGAGCAGAGCCCTCATGGATGGTGTTAGGGCCCTTGTAAAAGGGCTAGAAGGAGTGGGTTTGCTGTCTTTGCTCTGCTATGTGAGGACACAAGGTTTGTCCCCTCTTGCTCTTCAGTTCTTTCCACCATGTGAGGACACAGCATTCCTTTTCTTGGAAGGATGCAGCAGCAAAGTGCCATCTTGGAAGCAGAAAGTGTAGACCTCACAAACATTGAAACGGCTGGCACTTTGGTCTTGGACTCTCAGCCTCCAGAACTGTGAGAGAGAGATTTCTGCTGCTTATAGATTATCGACTCCCAGATGTTTTGTTACAACAGCAAAAACAGACTGAGACATAAGAATTCTTGATAAAGTTATTTAAAATATGCCTTCTTTTTAGTGGCAATTTCTTATAACTATGGGAATTTTTTGTTGGTACTAGTTTTTGCTGTGTTTGAACTGTGTGTTGGAACACTTTTTTGCTCGTTTATGTTTTAACTGTATTTTTAGTTATTTTAGTGGGAAATTTCTTCCCCATTTTCCTTAATACTAGTTCTGTCTCTAAAGACCTGTGTGTAATATTGCAAAGCCTGTGGCACATTGTGTATGCGTGTGTGTATGTGAATGTGTGTATTCATATGTGTGTTTGTGTGTATTTGTTAGAACAGATTCCTGATAAGTGGTCTAATAGATGATTATGTGAGTTGCATAGATGGTGTGAAAATCAGTTGCCTAACCTTAGGAAATGCCATAGAGAAATTTAAGCAACACTTCAATCAAGGTAATTTAGTGAAGAAAAAAAATGGGGAGAAGTTAGCGACCTGGAAAAAAAGTCTAATTGATAAATGCAGTGAAGATATAAAATTTATGTAGCTTTTAATTGAATAAGCTGCATTAATGTCAACAAAGAAATGCACAGGTTAGAGCCAATGCTAATTTTAAAAATCTAAAATAAATTAACCCACTTTCATATATTTGTATTTTGTCATGGAATTAAAACACTAAGCCAAGAAGGTTAAAATACAAGTTTGTTCCGTTTTTTAATTTTTAAAGCATATCGGGAGGTAAAAGATGATTAAAATGAATTATGTTTTATTTATGTTCTTTCTCAGAAGATGAAATTAATAATACAACCCTGTGGCTAATTCATGGTTAGATGGATATTAAGATTCTAATTTAGGTAATAATATAAAACAAAGCAAAAATCAGTTTATGTTACTGGCCAATATTTACTTTTTATTTTCCAGTCTTTGGCATCCTATTCAGATCATAAACCATTCAATATATCTTAATGACTTTCTATTTAAAAATATGACGGTTTTAAAATCTAAGTATTATATATATAAGTACTTTTCTATATTTATTTTAATATATTTCCTCTAAATTTTCAAATTCTAAATCAGAGTTACAATTCATTGTATAAGTGGTTTGAAACAAGCTTTGGTTTGAATATAAACTTTGTCATTTTGAAGTTGTTTGGATTTGAAATTTAGTTTAAATTTTAAAAAATGCCTTCAAGGGAAAAATGAAACATCTAAGGGAAATTAAAGAGGGTCAATATTATTTGCTTGAAATGTGCCTTGGACAAAAGTTCATTTCTTCTAAGTTGATTTTTTGAGTAAAGCTTTACTAACTGAGCTTCTGAGCCAGTGCTGTGATAACCTCAGATGTGTTACTTCTCTCTGGGAGACCAAAACAGGCTTTTAAAAAACCAAATTCTGATCCACAAGAGCTGCTTGTCTTTTCAAAATATTATGCGCATCCTACGAAGTAGTTGATTTTGATGCCTTCTTGGTCAATTACATTGAGACCACTCTTTAGGCACAGTCAAAATAGATTCAGAGTCAGCTTCTTCAGAAAATTCTTCCATGAGCCTGCTTGAGCTTCTTCCTTGGAAACTTTTGAAGGCAATGCAAATGCTTTTTTTTTTTTTTTTTTTTTTTTTTTTTTTTTTGCTGTTATCCCAAACACCATCCCCCAGAGAGACAAACTATCATATTCTTATCATTCACTGGTCTGTGCTTTCTTCCCCCTAAACTAAATTGTGTCTAATGCTCTTCCTTCCAACTTTTATCCTTGGCTTTTTAAATATCGTTCTCATGCTAAACAACCGCGGTGTTGTTCATTTTGCTCTCCTCTATAGACATTGCCTCTGTAGATTTGCTCCATTTTCTGAAGATGTTATTTTGTCGTGAAGCAATTTCAAGTGGAGCATAATCATTTTGTCATATTCTATAAACTTTGATGCTGAAAGCTAAGTGAATCTGGAGCATATAGAAGTTGAGGAAACAGTTGAAGTTTATTCCAAGTGCAATGGAGACAATTTTTATAGTTTGATAAGAGACAAAAGCTACCCTAGAAACATTGTTTTAGCCCCTTCTTAAAAGGATATATTTATTTTCATTTAGCTCATATAATCAAAATAAACAAAGTATAATAAAACCCATGCTGATGAAAACAAGCAGATTCATATTTTATTATATTCTCAAATAATAAACTTACTGCTCTTTTGAGAAGCTAGTTTACAAAGTATTGATCAGAAAATAAATTTAGAAATGGTGGAGACAGATGATAGCAGTACTCACTACTCACCTCATTGCAACACTCCAAGACACATCTTAGCTCCCTGGGGGAATTAAAAACAATTGTTTTCTACAGTGGTATGTGGCACACCATAATAAAAAACATAACTAGGTAACAGAGGGGAGAGTTTAATTTCAGTGTGTTTATGAGTCACCGGTAGTAGCCTTTAAAGTGTAAGTTCCTAGGTCCTACTTTCTGATAATCTCTCTTAATAGATCTAGTGGGGGAAACCCACAAATCTTTAACACATACTTTGGAAGAATCTGAGGCCAATTGTCCAAGACTTCACGTGGAAAATCACTAGCCTGAGCTTTCTGCATCGCCTGTGAAAACATCCATTGTGTAATTATTGGCAAATTATTAGAGCAGCTTAGGATCATTGTAAATAATGGATTATCAGGGATGTACTGATTGTATGTTCTCACTATGTATTTTATATTAAAATATAGTCATTAAGTATAAACAAATTAATTTATATTTAACCAGGAAGTCTATTTTACAAACATCAATGCATTCAAATTGAGGTGCCTAGGAGTTTGAGAGGCAGAAAAACATCGTTAAATGTGTAGATTTTTGAATCGTGGTAACTTGTTTTTCACTTGCTGTTCTATCATTTATTAGCTCTATAACTATGGGCAAATCACCTAACTTCCCTGGGGTACATTTTCCTTATATTTTAAATGGGAATATTAATAAACTTGGTTTCACAAATTTGTTGTGATGATTATAAGATGGCATATTCATCACAGCCCTCCATTCATATTAACTGCTATTTCATTAAAGCGGGCCATTAGAATGCAACTGCAGAAATGTCAGAATTATTGATATGCATACAACAAAGTTGGGATTCATTGAATTTTGACAGTTGTAAAACCACCATCACCTTTCCAGCACTCTAAAGAACTTTTCTTGTGTCACCCTGAAGTTGAGGAAATTTTAAAGGTGAAAAACTGTCAACAATATCTGCTCTTATAATTCTGAATTTTCAAATTTATTTACTCAGGGTCACTCACTTCGGGTACATATTCACTTAAAGCACTTTAAAGATAAATCATGTTAATATTAAATTTTTAGAATATAAATGGATAAACCAATTAATCAAGGAGTTCAGACTTTTCTTTTCCTGTTTAAATGATAGGACTACATTCTGTAGCTTTATAAACACAATGTTTATACGGAATGACAGCAAATACAATATTTGATATCAAGCTGTTAGGAATGTGTCTATTGGGCTAAATCTAGAAAAATAATGAACATATGAAAATTTGTTTGAAAAAGTACGCAAGTTCTATCGAATTGGATGCTTTTTAAAAATGTTTTTGTTGCTAACATTAAAAATAATATTCTAGGAAATGTCTGCCAAAATGGTGCCATGTGGAGTTCCCCAGACCAGAAGAATATAGAAGACAGGAGATATACACAAAATATAAACTGAACCAGGAGGTGCACATCCAACTGTATCAATAATAATGTTAAATGGGACTTGATTTAACAATCAGATCAAAGGCAGAGTTTGTTAGTATAGATAAAACTAAACGATATCTGACTACATGCTGTCTATAGGAGATACGCTTTATATTCAAAGATAAAAATAAAGCTTAAAACCAAATTAATATGTTCTCGATTCTTATGTAGATTAAGCTGATTTAGGGTTACCAGAGTCTCCGGCATCTAATATGGAGTGCAGTGTCACTTAGGACCTCAATTTTGTTTTCCGACAGTTTTTCTTAAGCAATACCTGTAAATCAATAAAAAAAATCACGTATACAAGAAGACAAGGGAACAAGAATGCACCCTAGAGAAACGATAAAAGATAAATAGAGAATAAAAATGTGACAATAGAAAATGAGACACAAACTTTAAAGTAACTACACTGAATTATTCAGTAAATAGAGAAGATGGGGAATTTAGGCAGAGAACTAGGAAGGTTTTTAAAAGTACCAAGTAGAAATTCTGCCACACTGTAATGTAGTAACCAAACATTCAAGATACAGTAATGAATCTAAATAGAAAACAATTGTAAATAGAAAATTAGTGAACTAGAAGATAGTTCCAAGAATCTGTCTACACTCCACCACAAAGAGCCAAAAGAAAAAGTAATATAGAAAATAATTTGAAGCCCAGGAGATGTGATGGAAAGGTTTAATATGAATGCAAATGGAGTCCCAGAAATAAAGAGAAGAAAGAGTAGATTTGAAACAGTATTTGAAAACATAATGGTGGAGAATTTCCAGAGACTGTTGAAATATAAGATAGAGCTAAATATTAACTAAATAATAAATATAAAGTAAACCAAAACTGGATGAAATATTTACACCTTCTAACATATAATAAAATATTGAAATCATCCATAGAAAAATAAATTTTACCTTCATAAGAGCAATACTGGGTTTAAGAGCTATTTTCATGATGAAACCAGAAAACTGGAAAATAATTTCAAATGAAAGTAGCTTTTAGAATAAAGGTGAACTGAAAGCAGTTTGAGGGAAAATAGAAAGTTTGCCATCAGTATTTTTATATTAGGGAAATACTGAAAAGAATATTTTGGACATATAGAAAATTATACTATATGGAATCTAAGAGGCACAGAGGGAATGAAGAGCAACTGAATTGGTATGCCAAATTACTGTTGACTGGAGAAAACAGTAGTAACAGTAATATGCAGCCATATAATTGAAAGGAAGATGATGGATATAAATTGTGCTAATATAATCGTATCATCCTTAAAGTGGTGAAATAACAAATCCTTTGCATATATTCATTTAGTCCAAAATGTATATAGTAATCTTTTAGTAATTACTAAAAATAGGAAAGGATTTATAACTATCAAGATAGTAGAAAGGGGAAATGTAAAAACAAATTGAATCATTCAAAAGTATTTAGAAATTGTTCATATACTAGGTCATACTTAAAATACTACATTTCAAAACGTACAAAAATATAGCTAAAAGTATAATTAAAGGGAAATTTACAGACTTTCATGCTTTTATTAAGAAAAAAGAAAATCTGCAAATGAATAAAATCATCTATCATGAAACATTTGAAAATATGACAAATTAATATAGAAATGTTATAAAGAAATAATTTAAGAGCAGGAATTATTGAAACATAAGACAATATAACATACCTAGTTCTATTGAAAGAATGACTACTCCTCGACCCACAATTTGAAAAATATTTTATTCTCTAAATCTAGTTTTTGTGTTAATTTCTTTGGTTTTGTCACCTTAACTGGAAACTAACATGAGTTTGCAAAAATCGATGAGATTCTATGGTTTTAAAAAATTTAATACAGATGAGACCAAGAGCGTGTGTGTGTATAATTACACAAGTCATGTATGTTTTACATGAGCATAGAAATGTAAAAAGGCATGCACAAAATGAACTTTTTAATATACCCTTCTGTTACTTGGCTTTGAGAAAATGATGTTCTCGTTTTTGAATTTTAAAAGAAAACTCCAATAAAATGTGTATATGTTAAAAAAATTAATACAGATTTTGTATGTCTACCTGGAAAACAGATCAGTAATTAAATATTATTACTTAAAATGTTGAGAGGAGCACTATTGAGAGCTAAACATGGTTTAAATTTTCAACAAGTATTTTCATATCTAATCTTAAGACAAAGAAATATTTCTCAACTTATTTTTACTATCTACAAGGAAAATGAAGTGACCTTGACAAATCACCATGTTTTATTTATGCAATATTATTTATGCAATATTATTTGCTAAGAATTGTTATAATTTTATTTATAAATTTACTGGTAGAGATATATTCAAATATATTTTGGATTCTTAATTTCTGAAATTTCCTTGAATTGGGTGCAAAATGCCAGATGAAGTTCATATAACAAGTCGCTATTAATTAGATAAGAAAATTCCTGCTGAGCAGCTTATTGTAGGCAAAATAAATGGTTTTCATTAACTCATCATTAACCCCACTACATTATGAAGGTCAAAATTTGTCCGTGGCATACAATACCTTACCTGTGGTTTCAGTAGATAAATTTATCAGTATAAGTGGTCTCCTGATAATATAAACAATGACAAAGGCAGAAATCACAGTAGGTGAATAAACAACAAAATTCCAAATGAAAGGGAGTTACATGTTATATACACTCAGAAGAAAATAAACTTTTATTGACCACTCATTGTGTTTCTTGTATTATCATTTACATTATGTTTTTAAATTTTCTTCCCAACAGTAAAATATGATTTTCCAAGTTAAAGAAATTAGAAGGAAAACAATAATTCGTAAAGAAAATAGATGCAAAGACTGGAATATGAGTACTTAAATAATAGACTGACCAATCAATACATGAGTGAAAAAATGATGTGTATATTAATGGAGAAGTATACAAGTATACATTTTCATAAGCAGTTTGAATGTTAATTCTCTATATAAAATTTTATATAGTGAAAGTTACAGTGACAGGACAAAGTAGGATAATATAATAGAAGGAAAGAGTTAATGCAATTACATTGTAGCTAATATGACAAAAGTAAATATTTGACTACTGTTTTTAGGATTTAAGTAAAAATGCTGACTATAAATATCCTTTAGGTCTACTTGCTTGTTAGGACTATTGGAAACATGCATATCTACTAGTTTGAAGTAGGATTTTTTCATGAAGTTCAATAAAAATACTGTTTTTTTAAGTTCAAAACTTTTATTTTTTGTTTAGGGGATACAAGTTCAGATTTCCTACATGCATATATGGTGTAGTTGTGAAGCCTGGGCTTTCGATGTACCCATTACCTGAATATTGAACGTTGTACCCAATAGGTAGTTTTTCAACCCTCACCCTTTCCCACTTTCCCACCTTTTGGAGTCTCCAATGTCTATTATTGGAGACTACACTCTGTCCACATGTACCCATTGTTTACTTGTCTCTCAGAAGTGAGAACATGCAGTTGAAAATACTACTCTCATTTTTCTTTAAAGTTGTAATTTTGGGAGAAGAACTGAGAATGGAGGAAAAGAAGAGCTTGTTTTCTATAGGGTGAAGATGCATGGGTGGTATGTTCACTGACAAGGAGAACTTATTTTCTATAGGGTGAAGATGCATGGGTGGCATGTTCACTGACAAGGAAAGACTTTAATTCTGGCACTATGTGTGAGCTCTCTGGGTCTGGGTTTGTGTTGCCTATGCCTGCAAGTGGTGTAACAGCCATAAACACAGCGGAACAGCAAATCAGTCAGTTTTTGGAACAGTCATCCTCTGGGCTCATGGTAATGAAGTTATTTAGCATCAGCAAGGTCAACTTGGCAGAGTATTAATGGTTGGACATACTAGCACGCAGCAGTGGAGACCGGGATAGAAAGAAAGCAGCTCTTCCTCCATGAGAAGGAGTGAGACTACAGAGAGGCAAATAAAGACCTATGTTGAGCATACAATTTTAGAGGATGTTCTTCAAGTGAAAATAAGATAAGCAAATAAATTGTAAAATTATTACTGATTTGTTTCCATTAAATATGGGAAGCTAAAATTATGATACATTTTATTTGTAGAACCGCTAATCTCTGTATGTATTAATCACCACACAATGAGGGTTATTCACATATCGCATCAATATTTAATCTTTCAACTTTTCAATTTTCAATATTTCAGTGCATTTTCAACTTTTAAAACTTTTTAAAACATCTTCAATGTTCTGAAAAAAACCAGCCATTTAAAAATACGGCTTAGTGCAACAGCCTGAGGAGCTTCACAAACACTCTGGAAAAATGGCCGAAAATTCTTTTTAAATAAGCGAACCATTTAGAGTCTCTGGAAATGTCCATAAAGGCCCACAGCAAATTAAGATTATTTGCACAAGAAAATCTGCTAAAACTCAGTAATAAATGGAAAAGTCTGTAGTATTTGAACCAAGATCTGTGTTCTGTCTTTTCTCACAGGTCAGTGAAATGGAAACTTCTCTCTAATTTAGTTAAACCAAGAACTCAGTTGGGAGTGCCATCATCCCAGGATGAGCAAGACACCTGTGTTTCTCTTTGTACTTCAGCTCCCTGTTGCTCAGGCTAAGCTGCTGGTGATTGTGGATCAGAGGGGCAGGCTCCCTTTTTCAGCTCAAACCCTTTGCGGGATAGAGGCTCAGTCTTGGGCATATTACTGTTGAGAACACTCTGGCCTACAATCTTTTTGTCCTGGCCTGTGGGATGGGTATTCTGTGCTGAGATAATCAAACCTGAGGCTGCTGCTTCCCCATCCACTGTCTTTAGCTCCTAAAGTAAAAATGTCACTCAGAGAGAAGCAGGTCCATGCTCCACATCACCAAAGCCATGGTTCAGAGATTTTGCCCAGGGAGAAAGCAAGCTTCAGAACATTCAAAAGGTATGACCTCATTTGCAGGTGTTTACGAAAGTTCAAGCCTAAGGGTACTCTTAAACAATTATGGGAGTTATGAGGGAAAGGCAAGTGACAGTAGATTGATAGATTCCTTGCAGATAGATACCAAACAGTATGTATGCCAACAGGTTTGCCAGAGAAAAACAGAGTAAGAGACAGCTAGAAAGACCCCTCAAGTAGTGAAGACAAATTTCAAACGCCGACCTTAGAAACTATCTCTTCAAAATAGACTGGATTTTATTGGATTAGTTTGTAACCGATGGCATGGTTGAAATCAATAGACCTATCAGCTGGGATTGGTGGATCATAACAGGTGGGTGTTGTCAGAAACACAGTCAAAGAAAGCTCTATCAAAACAACTGTAATCCTAAGTGACTGGGGGCCTAACCAAGGCTGTCCCCTCAACCCCAAGGAGCAACATGAGAAGCTTCACTCTATGGAAAGTGGAAGAGGGGCATAGGTTTTACTAAAATAATTCAACCATTTATTAAAACAGTAGTAAAGCAAATAACAGTAATAAGCTGTGGATGTGAGGTAGCCAGTATCTAGAATTGCTACAATGCAACATCTAAATCAAGCATTTTCCAACAACGGCAACAACAAGAGACATGAAAAGAAACAGAAAATTATGGCCTATACACTGAGGGGAAAAACACAGGCAAGAGAAATTTCCTTGGAGAACAACCAGATGTCAGATTTAACAAATAAAGAGTTCAAAGTAGTAATTATAAATATATTCAAAGACATAAAGTAATCTATAACTAAAGAAATAAAGGAATATATGATAATGTCACATCCAATAGAAAGAACCAAATGTAATTTCTGGCATTGGAAAGTGTAACGCCTGCAATAAAAACTTACTGGGAGATTTAAAAGTAGATTTGACCTGGCAGAATAAAGAATAAGCAAATCTGAACATAGGTAGGTAGACATTATGCAAGATAAAGAACAGAAAAAAGCAATGAAAAATTAACACCATCTTAGAAAAACATGCAGCTCCATTAAGTGCACCTACATTAATGGGAATAGTAGAAGAAAAAGAGAGAAGCAGAAAGAAAAATGAAATAATGGCTGGAAACTTCCCAAACTATTGTAAAACAATCTACAAATTAGGAATCTCAACAAATTACTAGGAGAATAAATGCAAAAATCAAAAAATAGACATATCATAGTAAAGCTGAAAGTCAAAGAGAAAATATTCAAAGTAGCAAGAGAAAATTAACACACCACTTACAAAGGAACCACATATGATTAGCAGTTGACTTCTCATCAGAAATAATGGAGGCCAGAAGAGTGTGGAATAGCATTCTATGCACTCAAAGGAACAAAAACCTAGCAACCAACAATTCTATATCCAGCAAACTATCTTTCAAAAATAAAGGTGAAATTAGACATCCCCATATAAAGAAAAAATTGAGAGAATTTGTTTCCAGATTTTCTTTACAAGGAGCTCTAAAGGACACTGTCAAGAAAATGAAAACTCACAGGAGAGAACATATTTGCAAATCATATATCTGATAAGAGACATATATAAAAGATATATAAAGAAATCTTACCAGTGAATAATACAAAGACAAAATGAAAACAAAAACAAACCCAATGGCTCAGGATATGAAAAGAGATTTCTCCAAAGAAGCTATGTAAATACCCATAAAGCACTTTGATGCTTGACATCATTAGTCATCGGGAAAATACAAAACTAAAACCAAAATGTAATACCACTTTCCATTTACTAGGATAATTTTAATAATTTTTTAAAGTAAGGTATTAACAGCTGTTGGCAAGGATGTGAAGAAATTAAAACAGTCATACACTGCTGGTGGGAATATAAAATTATACCACTTTATAAAAGTTTGTATTTTCTCCATCGGTTAAACGGAGTTTCCATGTGACCCAGCAATTAATTCAACACTAAGTAAACCTAAGACAAATGAAAACATCTGTCCACAGAAACAAACAAAAAAAATTTACATTAATATTTACAGCAGCAGTATTTATAATAGTCGGAAGGTAGAACCAACCCAAATGCCTATCACATGATGAATGGATAAACAAAATATGGTATACCTGTACAATGGAATATTTCTTGGCTTAAAAAGGAACAAAGTGCTGATTCATGCTACAATAAATATTTATTTTGAAAATATAGTGCTAACTGAAAGACACTCACCACAAATGATTGTATATTATATAATTCTATTTATATGAAAGGTCTGTAGTAGGCATATCTAGAGGGACAGCAAGCAGGTTCATGGTTGCTTTGGAATGTGGGAAACAGAGGATGCTAGCTGAAGGGTGTGAGGTGTGAGGTTTCTTTGGAACATATTTTAAAATTGACTGAGGGGATGGCCACACATATCTGCAAATTGAATTGTACACTTTAAATGGGTGAATTACATGATATGTGAATTATATCTCAAAAAGCCATTATGAAAATTTTTAAAAAAGATATGTAAAAATTGTAATAGGAATATACATTTTTCCTTTTGCCCCAAGCTCCAATATGGCTCAGCCTGCACTGTGAATGATCTTTGCTTTATAGATGTTTGTAATATTTGTTTATTAATGACTTTTGTATTTTAATATATTTTTAAAATGTGGTAGTAACATCTTATTTACATAGATTACTGAGATTTGGGCTCATTCTTAAATTCTAATACTGAAGCAAATACTTCAGTTGCTTTTCCATAGTTCCAGGCCTTTCTCTGAGGCTGAAGGAGTTGTCTTAGTCAGCTCAGGCTATCATAACCAAATACCATAGACCAGGTAACTTAAACAACAGGAATTTGTTTCTCATAGTTTGCGTGAGGAGTCCAACACCAGTGAGCTCGCTGATTCAGGTCCCCGGTGAGGGCCCTGTTCCAGGCTTAGAGATGCCTGCCTTCTTGTGTATCCTCCCATGGCAGAAAGTGGTGGGGGTAGGGAGAGAGAGAGAGAGAGAGAGAGAGAAAAGAGAATGACCTAATGTCCCTTCTTATAAAAGCAACAATGACATTATTAGGACCTCCCAATCATGACCTCATCTAAGTAGAATTACCTCCCAAAGTTTCGTCTCCAATTACCATCCCATGGGGAATGCATGAATTTTCATTACATGACATGAAATTTGGAGGAACACAAACATTCAGTTCCTAGCAGGAGCTATCAGCAGAAGAAAGAGCTGCAATCACATTAAAGTCACAATCTGAAAAGCAGCACAGCATCCAGAAGAAATTCTAGGAACACAGGTGATGCAGTGTTCTAGGAACCTCTGAAATTACTCAGGGATATTTAAGGGAGCTACTTTTTAAAAAGTATGTGTTTGTTGGAACTTGTAAAATCAAGTTAAAAATCATTTACTTTTATTCTATAATTACAAATTGGTGAGCTTGAGTTCATATGGCTGATTAAGAGATGTTATGTGGGATTTGATAGAACTTTATGAGAAAAATAAAATGGTGAGCAAAATGCTTGCAGTCTTCACCTAAGGAGAAGCGATTCTTGCTTGCTGGTTAGCAACCAGATTTTCTTTTGATTGCAGAACTTAGTAACATAAGAATAGGAAAACTAGAAGAAGCAAGAAAGGCTAAAATAATCTGCATAATAAAGAGTTTCCCCTAGATTTCCAGTAATAGTGGAAATACCTCATAAAGGACTAACTCTTTTGCAAATAACAACTATATATTTAAGTTGATGCAAAAGTAATTGCAGTGTTCGCCATTAAAAGTAACGGTGAACACCGCAATTATGTTTGCACCAAACTAATACTCTGAATAAAATGAAATGCAAACACACACACACACCCCAACTATCAAAGGCAACAGAGAGTGATCAAAGTTGGGCAGAAACTGGAGAAGGGTCCACAATTGGAAAATGCGACACTGAGATCTTTTACAATTGTTATGGTTTTCCACTTGAGTGCAGGCCCAGGGCAGCACCGCAAAGGACTGAAATCTGATAGAAACCAATCATTTTGCAGGCTGAGAAATACAAAGGACAGAGTTTGTCATGAACACAGCAGCTTAGAATATTCTAGAAATCATTTTGCTGGCTGAGAAACACAAAGGACAGGGTTTGTCATGAGCAAAACAGCTTAGAATATTCTGGAAAGCAGCCACTAAGTAGGTGCTCAAATTCTGTACAGAAAATCTGCCCAGTTCTCTGGCTGACCCTTGAACTGCACATGTGCTTATTAGAATGAGGCCAAAGAAAATGTGGAGAGACTTCAGGTGCTACTTTCTGAAGGCCTAGAAATTTAAAATTGTGTTACAGCAAGTTAACTTCCAGCTAAAATTTAAGCAGTACTTTGATAAGCCTTTCCTTCAGAATGAAATAACTTTATGCAGAGTTTCTATAATGTGTTATTCACAATGTTCACAATAGAATTCAAAATCACTAATCATAAGAGCACCAGAGGCTGGGTAATTTATAAAGAAAATATATTTTATAGTTCTGGAGGCTGGGCATTCCAATGTTGAGGGGCCATGTCTGGTTGGCCCCTGGTGAGGGCCTTGTGCTGTGTTATAACATGGCAGAGGGCATCACAGGACAGGAGGGGGACACTGAGAGCCAAAATGGCTTTTATAATGAAACACTCACGTGATAACTAACCCACTCCCATGATAACCCATTAGTCCATTAATCTATGAAATGTGTTAATCCATTCATGAGAGCAGAGCCGTAATGACCCAATCATCTCTTAAAGGCCTGATCTCTAAATACTCTTACACTGGAGATTAAGTTTTAGCATGAGTTTCAGAGGGCACAAACATTCATAAAATAGCCATAGCTAAATAATAAACTTGGGCATTCAGGTATGCTCAAAATGGAAATATGTGATTTTATATATATATATATATATAAAATACATCTATAAAAATTTTTTAATCCTCTTAGTTTATTTAGCCTATATAGACAGTTTAAAGAAAAATGATGGCATTGTATTGTGGGGTGTTGGCACATGCAGATGTATCATATATGAGAACCATAGCATAAAAACATAAATAGAACGACATGGTTGCAAAGTTTCTTGCATCTCTTAGAAAGTGATACAACGTTAACTCTACATAGAATGTGAAAAGTTAAGGATACATATTGTAATCCCTAGATGAGCACTAATTAACGTGCAAATCTGGGTACTTTAATTTTATTTTTAAAGATATCTAGGAAAGAGATTGATTTAGTAAATTGAAATGCAGTGCTGAAGTACCGGATGTGTCAGCACAGTTAAAATATGGATAATAACTTGAAACTTCTGGCTAGGTTTGTTGCCTGATCAAAACAATCTGTGCTACTAAATAATAAACAACATTATAAAAATAATTTTTATTTTTATTTTAGATTCCTGGAGTATATAAACAGGTTTGTTACATGGATATACTGCATGATGCTGAATGGTCCTATAATCTAGGTGGTGAGAATAGTACCTGACAGGTAATTTTTCAACCCTCCCCTCTCTCCCCTCTTATCCTTCTATTGGTTGTCAGAGTCTATTGTTTCCATCTTCATGTCTATATGTACCCAATGAATAGCTCCCACTTAAAAGTGAGAATGTGAGGTATTTGATTTTCTGTTCCTGTTCATTTGCTTAGGGTAATAATCTTTAGCTGCAGCCACATTTCTGCAAAGGGCATGATTTCATGTATTTTAATGGCTGCATAGTATTCCATGGTGTACATGTACCACATTTGATTCATCCAGTCCACCCTTAGTGGGCCCCTAGTTTAATTCCATTCCTTTGCTCTTGTGAATAGTGCAGCGATGACTCTACAAGTGCATGTGTCCTTTGGTATAATGATCTATTTTCCTTTAGGTATATACCTGGTAATGGAATTGCTAGGTCAAATGGTAGTTCTGTTTTAAGTTCTTTGAGAAAACGCCAAACTGCTTTCCATGGGGGCTGAACTAATATCAATTCCAAACAAAAGTGTATAACTGTTCCCTTTTCTCTGCAGCCTTGCCAACATCTATTAGTTATTTTTTTCTTTTTAATAATAGCCATTCTTACTGGTGTGAGATGGTATCTCATTGTGATTTTGATTTGCATTTTCTCTGATCATTAGAGATGTTGAACATTTTTTCACATGTCTGCTGGTCACCTGTATGTCTGCTCTTGAGAGGTGCCTGTTCATGTCTTTTGCCCACTTTTTAATGGGGTTATATGTTTTTTGCTTGTTAAATTCCTTATAGATGCTGAATATTAGATATTTGTCAGATGCATAGTTTGAAAATATTTTCCCCCATTCTGTGCATTGTCTATTTACTTTGTAATAGGTTTTGGTTTTTTTGTTTTTTTTTTTGTTTTTTTCCTGTGCAAAAGCTCTTTAGTTTAATTAGGTCCCACTTGTTAATTTTTGTTTTTGTTATACTTACTTTTGAGGACTTAGTCATAAATTCTTTGCCAGGGTTGATCTCCAGAATAGTATTTCCTAGATTATATTCTAAGATTCTTATAGTTTGAGGTCTTAGATTTAAATAGTTAATCCATCATTTGTAAAGATTTGTGTATGGTGTAAGGTAGGGATCCAGTTTCATTCTTCTTCATATGGCTAACCAGTTATCCCAGCATCATTCAGTGACTACAGAGTCTTTCCCCATTGCTTACTTTTGTCAGCTTCATTGCAGATCAGATGGTTGTAGATGTGTGACTTTTTTTCCAGGTTCTCTATTATGTTCTATTGGCCTATTTTTGTATGTGTCTGTTTCTGTAACAGTATCATGTTGTTTGTGTGCACACACACAAATATATATGCAGAGAGAGAGGGACAGAAATTTTAAAGGAATTTTCTCATTGAGCAAGCTGACCAATATACTGGAAATTCAGGAAAGAGTTGATGTTATAATCCTGAGTCCTAAATCTACAGGCTGAAATCTTGGGCAGGGTTTCTATGCTATAGTCTTGAGGCAGAATTGCTTCTTGCTCAGGAAACTTCAGTTTTTACCTCTTACATTTTTTAACTGATTGAATGAGGCTCACCCACATTTTGGAGGTTAGTTTGCTTTGCTCAAAGTCTACTCATTTACATGCTAATTGTGTCTAAAAAATACCTTCTCAGCAACATCTAGACTGTGTTTGACCAAACGGCCTAGTCTTGTCGACACATAAAGTTAGCCATCTCAAATCCTTGTCTTTTTTTAATTGTTATGCTTAAATATAAGCTATATGTGACAATGGAATGGGCAAATAAATAACTGTTATGAACACTATTCTGGCATTCTTTGCTAGCATGATATTTATTACAGAAAAATACATATAACATAATTTGGTAAAAGTGATACTGTTATTTATCATGTATTCAATGTCTTTTTTTATTTTGTTTATTTTTGTTTTTGTTTTTCTTGAAATGGAGTCTCATTCTGCCACCCAGGCTGGAGTGCAGTGACACGATCTTGGCAAACTTTTCCTAATAGATGGAAAATATATCATTATACGGCTGTCTGCTGTATTAGTTTTTAGTTTCGTCGTGTTTTTATCTGTATAATCACAATTAAAACAAAAAAGATGATATTAAGACATTATCATAACAGAAACAGAAACAGATTTAGAACTACTACTTAGGGATATTTATGTCCAATTGTACCTTCTACAAAGTAAAGCAGCAACAAGCAGTTCTATTTTATTTTAAATCAGCTCTGCCTTCTCTCATCTTTGAAAAAACTATGTTTGTTATCTATCGAAATTCCTTATGCTTTCTAAAAGATCTATGAATGGTACAGAGTCAATAAAATTCTTTGAATATCTTAAAATCAAACCAATATACCTTTAGACACAAGCTGAGTATGTTACACTGAATAATAGTGATCGATGCGTGTCTAATACTACATTCAAATGCATGCTAATACTGCTAGTACCTAATCCAATGCATATCATTATCTTAAAATCAAATAATCATGTGCATATTCAGAGGCAGGGTTATGTTATTCTCTTAAATAGTACTATTTCAAGAATTATAAAAAACATGCTTCTAGTCTAGCGGAAAAAAAACATAAGGATCCATGGAAAATTTTTCTAATAAAGGAGAGCTCTCTGATTTATTGTGTATGACTATAACAGACTGCAATTCTATAAACTGGAAAAAAAAAAAAAATACAGCGATGAAACTGATACAGCCTATCTGCTTGCCTGTGTAGAGTTGGCCTATAGAGAGAGAGGATTGAAGTCTTATTTCCCCTGCAAACATATATTTAAAAATAAGATTGCTTAATAGCTCCCTGCTGCTTTTATCAGAAAGGCAGTTAGAAATCATACAAGCTCCACTTTATATTTCATCTCCCATGCTACATTTAATAATATAATCTCAAATAAGGCCACATAGGCATAATTCTGCTGCTCAAAATAAAAAAAAAAAATTGCCATTTTCAGAAGAAGGTATTAAAGACATGCAAGGAGAAATTATTCACATATTCCCAAACCTGGCTTTATGTATAATTTTTATCACTCTCATAGAGTAATCAAAGCTCAAGTTTTCGTCAAAAAAAGGCATTTTCTCTGCAGTCAAGGTAAATCAATTAGAAATGCAATCAAAGAACTATTTTACTAATATAAATTAATTTAATCATAACAACTTACTTGCATTTTTGTCTAAACAAAATAATTTATCTGATTAGAGTAATATGTGTTACTCTGGTTTTGCATTGCTATAAAGAAATGCCTGAGACTGAATAATTTATAAAAAGAAGAGGTTTAATTTGCTTATGGTTCTGCAGGCTGTACAGGAAGCATAGCAGCTTTAGCAGCTTTTGCCCCTGGGAAGGCCTCAGGAAACTTACAATCATGGCAGACGGCAAAGAGGAAAGAGCAAGCCTTACATTGCCAAAGCAGGAGGAAGAAAGAGTGGGGAGGTGCCACAGGCTCAGATCTGGTGAGAACTCTAGCATGAGAACAGCAATAGAAAAGCATGGTCTTTACAAGGAATAATATCTGAATTTGAATTTTAACTCTTTTACTTATTAAATATAGCTGTGGACCAGTGTGTTTATACTTTTAAAGCAATTAGAGTAGTGACTAACAGAAAAAGTTCAAATAATTTTAGCTAATAGGATTACTTTTAAAAATTCATATCTATTTTTATATACATCCTTTAAAGTAATTTCATTGTAATGGTCAGTAATGAAATAAGTAATAATGGATTCATTATAATACTGAAAGTTTACTTAAACAATAAATCCATATTTAGACATACATAAAAGTGGCAATAAAAGTTTATTTAGCTACAAGAACATTGAGATGCACAGTGAGCCAGGAAGTGTACCATATGCCATGTTACACCTGGATGCTGTGTGGTGGCACCTTAATCACTCTTCTAATGTCATTATAGTTCTTGAATATTGGAAGACATATGGTATTTTGCCTCCTTAGTGGTGCATTTTCATCCTAGCTTGGTTGACAGTTATTTACTATTAATCTTCTGCCAGCTGTAAATATGATGTTAAATATAAAACTTGTCTCTACAGAAGAACTTCCTCTTGGGTGTTTTACATGCTCTCCCTTTATTGGCATCAATTCGTGTCAAGAATTCCATTATCTATGCTTTTCATGTCCTCCTAAGCAATTCTTAACAAAAATAACCATCAGCTCTTTGGTATGAATACAATATAAAAATTTTTAAAAATAAGACTAGTTTCTTAACTAAAAGATAATATCCATGCTACATTACAATTTATAAAGTCCTCTCTCCAGTCTATTGATTCCAAGATGTAAAACTCTAAAAGAAGTTCTTACGCAGAACTAACCTGAACAAATATCTTTTCACAATGCATGAATTAATGGGGCTGAAAAAACATCATCATTTTATTTGAAAAAGAGTTCTAAGAAGGTTCTAGCCTATGTCAGAATCTGCCTGAGCCTCAATCTTCACCTCATTTGATATCAGGGCGTGTGGAGAAAAGGAATGAAGTGAGCATGCTATGTTTTGTTATGTGGGCTCAGGATTAACAAGTGACACTGCCTCTTTCTTAATGTACTACATGGGGGGGGAAAAAAAAAAGAAAAGAATAAAAAACCTGCCACTTCTAACATATAGTTTGGAAGTCCAGTGACAATGGGATTGAGAGTGAAAGACTTAAAAAATCAGAAATGGTTCTAAGAAGAGCTCCCAGGAACTGGATCCACCGAAAATTACTGTCGCACATCGCATCTACCCTGCACACAGTTTCTTTCCTGCACACTGCTTCTCCCCTGCAAGCTGCTTCTCCCCTGCACGCTGCTTCTCCCCCACCTGCACAGAGCCTGGTAAGAGGTGGTTATCTAATAAAAGAGGAAAAGGGAAACCCTAACTCAGAAGAGAGATGGAAACTGCGGAAATTTATGGCCACTTTCCCAGCTGTGGGAAGCATGAACAAGAAAGATGCTGAGAAAATTAAAGGAAGGCCCACAAGGTGACTTAGATGTCTAAATGTCCTAAATTACAAGGTGGTGTGGCTACAGCGAGAACACATTACCCATTGCTCAGGTATTGAAACAACAGGCTGGGTGCTCCCCATGACCTGCCTCCCACCCACCCTCACCACCACCACTACCACCACCACCACCGCCACCATGCAGCCCAGAGACCCAGGAAACATAAGTGAGTGGCAGCACTCAACAGCTCCAGGAAAAAAAAAAACAGACACAGAAAACAGTCTAGATGTGTGCATGGAATTCACCCCAGGGGGGATACATTGAGTCAAGATTAGCCTGATGTGGAGGAGAATGGGACATCCTTTGCCACCACCAAAAGTACAGCGTGGTGGACTTGTTTCTGATCCCTGAAGCAGGAGTTCTTAACTCTTGCTACTGATAAATTTTTGAAGCGTGCTGGTTAAATACTAGCATCCCATTGATATAGAACTTTATTTCAGGCACACAGTGGATTAGACATATTTTTGTTATTATCCACACCTAACAATTAACCACAACAGGTTTCTAGAGAATAAGGTGAATTCTGAGTGATATGTCACTGTTCTGTAACTGACCATTGAAACCCAAGTTACATATAAGACTGATAAGTTTGATCAGGTAAGATCATACAAAAAAAATGAAGACAGGGTTTATTTGGGGAGAGTTTCTGAGTAAAAACGTGCAAGAGAAACACTATTTAATAAGAAATAGCTATATGAGTTAGCTAACAAACCTTATCTCCACTTAATCCAATCTTGAAAACCATGTTTTTTGAGGAACATCTTCATTACCCACCTGCATCAGTCAGTGTACAGGCAGGAGATAGAAAACAGACCAGGAGCTTGAACAATTCGCTACAAACAACAAGGTGAGAATTGCTGCAGATGTTTTCCAGGCAGACAGAATGTACACAGTTAAGATGGAAACGTATAAAGTGCTTTCAAAAACAACAGCCACTTGGAGGGTAAGTTTTAGACAGTTGTGGCATATTGATAGAGCCTTACCTAACTGTCTAATCTTGTTCTAGTTACTGGGAAGTGGTGAGAAGAAAAAGATAAACCAAGACTATGCCCTTAAAAGCCTCATTCTAATAAATAAAGTCATGTCTGATGATGGTATGTACTATAAAGAAAGGGGTGTAGGTAACAGGCTAGAAAGGAAGGTAGTCAGAGGACAGGTAAGTTGTAATGAGATTTGAAAAGGTCTTAAATCCAGAATAACAATGTTTGGATTTTAGTCAGTGCATGAAATAAAGAAATTAAAGATTTTTTAACATAGATAAATTAAAATATATATTTAGAAAGGCTAGCTATGTGTATGCCTACAGCAAGACCTGGCAGATGGTGTGAGGAGATGCTTGGCATCCAGAAACTGATTGTTTTGTAGTTTCAGCAAAAATAGATATATCATGAATAATCTCCATCATACAGTCTTGCTTACCAGATTGTAAACTCCTCAGAAGCAGAGAATATCTGTCTGTTGAGTAGTTACAATAATCACTGGCCTGGAATTAGCATTTAATAAGTATTTTTGAATAAATAACTAAATGTATCATATGGACATTGTGTGCATATGTCAACCTCTCAAAGAGTTGAGGGTTTTTTCACATGAGTATTTTTTAAGACACTAGCCATTATATTATTAATATTCGTATTATTAACATTCATATTATTAAAAAGAACAGATATTTGACTAATGCATATAAAATGCACTATACTATTACTGCCCCAGAAAAAAAGAAAAAAAAAGATAGCTCACAGAATTATTCTTCAATAAAATTTCTAATATTTTATTTATCTGTCTTCAAATAATTGAATCCAAAAATTCAGTTACCTAGAACTGCTACACATTTCAAGAATTTCAAGAATTATTATTTTCCAAGTGTGGAATATGCATTTCTATGAACTTAAAAGATCCATACTGATAACTGATTAAGATTAATTTGTGTCTCCATTAATTGGGGACACGAAATATATTTTTCACCACCACCTTATTCTGTGAGAGCACATTCACTATAATAACTGACATTTCAAAAGAGAAAGACACAACTGTTAAAACTGCTGGGTGTTATCATTCAAATATGATGGTTGTTACCAAACAAACAAAAAAACACACTATTTTAATACTTTGAAGGATATGAATTATATTTACCCCAAGGAAAACATGAGCCAGGATTTTGTGTGTATTGTTTCTATGCAGAGTTTCCAGTTGGCTCTTCTTGTAATTCCCTCATTTCCTACATCCCCTGGGACACAGAACACGGGATAGTTAGTGCTCAGCGTTTGAGGTTTTGTTGGTTTGGAGTTGAGCTCTGATTTCTTTAAATAAATTTTCATCCCAGCACCTGCAGTTGATTTGTACCAGTTAAAATATTAATGAAAATGCAAACTAAAGCTTTCATTAAGGTGTTTAGGATAGTATTTGATGACTCCACAAGATGTTTTAATTAAATACTATTAACTATGATGTGTATTGAATATAGCAAACATGAAGTGATGTCCAGTCTTTTAGAGAAAATACTGTGTAATTTACCCTGAAACTCAGCTCTAATCTTTTGTGAAACTTTATTTCTATAAAACATATATAAATTCTAATAAAACTACTCAAATTTTTTAAATTTAATGATTTTTAGCCTACTATTTGTCTACCTTTTCCAATTAAAATGAGTTTATATATTTAAATTATTAACCAAGTAAAGTTATTATTTTCCCAAGTATTTTCTGGGCCATTACATGCTAGTCATAATAGGTATGTGCTCTGGAATAGCTCACAACCTAGAAAAATAAATTTACAAAAATGTAGGTACATGTCATTTGCACACATAGATACACAATGACAGTGCAAAGGAAGAAGTGAGGGGGAGTTAAAGGACAGCTTTAGATAAATAGTTTTGTGGGTCTAAAATGTTGAACATGTCTACTTTGGCATGTCAGAATAAACAAGCTTTCAGTTTAGAATTCATCTAAGTTACATGAGAGAGCCATTCAGTGTGTAATAGAGCACCCGGAACATTCTGAATGTGTATTTTTGTAATGAAACCAACAACTGCCACAACAAAAACCAGGCTGAACTCAGAGGTTGCCAGCTCGACTCAATTTGCATTTCATGGAGAATCCTGGGAATTGATTGGATTACCCTTTAAACAGGGGAATGCTTTCATAGACTACACCACAAAATATGCAGTAGCAATTTTGTAAAATGAACGCAAGAACCTGAGGGCTGTGAGGGGAAACATTCCTTGAAAAGCATCCTAAGTCTAAGCCATTTGAAAAAGCGAGCAGTTGGATATATAACAATTCTAGAAAACTTAAATACTTTAAACCACAAAACTCTCTTATGAGTTAAATATGCTAATCTTTAGTGATCTGCCACTTCTACAAAATGATATTGGTGAGGAAAATGTATAAGGGCCAAGAGAGGAAATGACACTCAATCAACCTATGTTAAGTAAAACTTAACTGTTTTTCATTCTATGTAAAGTAAGCACAACGTTCTCAACAAGAACATTTTCATGGGTCAAATAATCCAATGATGTACATGACTGGAAGTTTTGCCTGAAATATAATTCTCATTCAAATAGTATTAAACTCTCTATGAGAAAAGTGTTCTTATTTATTTGGGTTACTTCAGATCTTTTTAAGGTCATTTTAGGTTGTGGTCATTTAGTCTCTTAATCATATTTTTCCTCCTCCTTTTCAGATTGCAAAAACCACAAAGAACTCTGAAGTTAACTACCCAAAAGCACCTGTAAGAATTCCACAGAAGTGGAAAAAAAGAGGAGGCTGCATACAAAATTGTTCTGTAGAGCATCTGTGGAATAGTGTATGTGTTTTTTTGGGGAATGCTTGTTAGCAGTGAGGGGGTTATTGATGAAGAGGAAAAAAATGAACGTGCCTGAGAAAAGCAACATTGAATAACTAAAGTATACCTCAGGTTTAAGCTGAGTGTAAAGAAAAGAGAAAAAAAGAAAAGGTAAGAAAAGAAAAAGAAGAGGGGAGGGGAGGGGAGAGGAGGAAAGGGGAGGGGGAAGGGAGGAGAGGGGAGGGGGAAGGGAGGAGAGGGGAAGGGGAGAGGGGAAAAGAAAACAATTCTTGGGATATTCATAATGAATTTTCATGCTTAGTTGTTTCTGACAACTTTTTTTGATCTTCCATGTGTGAAATACAGTTTATGTAAATGTTACTTTATTTTAAAAAATCTTAATTTCAATCTTACACCCCACTTTCATTTTCTCAAAGTAGAACTGCAAAAACTGAATGTGTTATTTAAGATGTAAATAACTGAAGTTTTAAGAGTGCCTAAGGTGAAAGCAACACTTCTGTTGGCTTGGATCCCCTCTTACACTGTTTGTGTGATACAAAAGATGTTTCTATAAACATCTACTATGCAATACAATTTCTAACAGTAAAGTATGGGCGACTATGTTTTAACCACGGAAATAAAATGAACTGTTAGGCTATCCTAAAAAAAAAATGTGTAAATGTAAGCAGTACTAAATGCTGTTAAATGGGATCTTCCGGGATGGTCATGTCACAAAGGATTTTGTGCTGGTACGGAAGATAGATGACCCTTCAATTGGCTTATATTGAAATTGGCATTGTTTTCATTCCTCTTTTTCATTCAACATGTGGGTTTTTCTCGTTGCCTTGTACTTACGATTCTAATAATTTAAAATCTCTGGGTTAGCTGCCATTTTTGCCACTGCATCTGTATGGTTCATTATTTTCCTAACATGCCTGCTACATAATATTAGAGAGATAAATATTCACAAAGTTCATTCCATTGCAGGTGATTTATTATATCAGCAGCTTTTGCAAGCACACAATATTTTTTAAAGTATAGATGTACTTATGAGACTTTAAGGCTAATTATTTTTTCTTCTCATTTGTTGAATTCAATTAAATGTTATCTCCATTCATTTAACAAAAATTCTCATGAATATCTACTTTTCACTTGGTGTAGAAGATAAAACAAGCAGCATAGCCAGAAGATCAGCTTTATTACTCATAAAAGCTCTTTGAGAGATTGCAGTTCAGCGGGATGTCCAAAGGGCAAGCACTCAATACTCAAATGAGCCAGTCATCCACTGATGAGTGACAGAGGAGGTTCTACAACCACAGCAGAATGTCCACTTCCTGTGCACACCTTGCTCCCTGGAGGACACGGAAGGCAGGCCCTGAGTGGAATGCGTTTAGTCTTTCTCAGTGGCCCCTGAACAAAGGAGTAAACTGACAGAAGGTTTTGTGATAATGGAGCTCCTGTCAGGACTGGGGCAAAGCATTGCCTCAACACTAGGTTTTACGACTGCAAAGATGAGTGAGGAACTTTGCTTTCATGCAAGCAGCTCAAAGTGCTTGCAAGGAATGCAGCCAGAAAGAGAAGAAACTGCTTTTGCTGAGAAAGTGGGCTGGAATTGCCTGAGAAGATGATATTGTGGTTGTGTGGTTCTATTTTTAGTGATTCTATGTTTAGTCAGAAATGGTGAAGGAATCTGGCTAGGGAGAGAATATTTTAGGCAAGCAAATATTCTCCAGTAATTACAATACATGTTTAATCATCATACAGAGATACCTGCCTTTATCTGTGTTATTATTTATGCCCTCTCATTTCTTCTGTCTGCATGGGTCACCCTGCAAAACACTGATCCTATTAAGAGTTTACATTGGTTGAGTGATATGTACTAAACATTTTACTTCGGTAATATAAATGATCTCTTTTATTCTTCCAGCAACCCAAGGAAGCAGTTACTATTATTTGCAAAGGAAGCAGTTATTGTTATTATTTGCATAGTATAGATGGAAGCACTGTTGTGTTGACGTAGGCTAATTAACTTGCATAATATTACAGAGATACTAAACGTCAGACATCAGAAAATGATCACGTAGTGTGGTGACTCAAGTATAACAAGTGCTTGGGAGTATTTGTGGAAAACAAATAATATGAGTTAGGAAAAATGGTGAAGGAATCTTCATAAAAGATTAACGTAAAAACCATTTTTTATGAGAATAACATAAAAACCTTTCAGAGATCGTTGGACACCAATCGTGATCGGGTCTCTGTCTATCTTTCTAGTTTGCCTCTCATAACCCAGCCTCATTGGCTTTCTTTCACTTATTCAAATGCTCTATAATCTTTCCTATTAAAGCCTGGAAAGAGTACCTTAAAAAAGAAAACATCTAAATTATTTATTATGTTTTATTTAATATTAGGTATTATATTAGTAATGTAGTTAATTCTGAGAGTCATTTAAAATAAAAGTTATTTATTTTTTATAACATTGAAATTCATACCTTCACATTAAAATTCTGGCCCAATATATTTTCTGAACTTAAATTTCATCAAGTCTATCCACGAACTACAAAGTTCTCTTCTGAAACGATGTCAGATTTATAGTTTATTACATTTTTAAAACAAACATGCTCCTACTTTAATTTGAATTAATTTGCAAAGAAATCTCTGGCATACTAGATCAATTTAGCCTCAGTATTGAACTAGATCACCTTTAATTCCAAAACTGTGATATATGTCAGTCATATACTTAGTATACATATGTATTCTAAAACCGTGATATATATCAGTCATACTTAGTACTGAGATTCTGTTGTAAAAAGATACATTCTCATGGCTTGCTCAGGAAAATCTTCGCATGAACAGATTTGGAATTAACATGAGCATTTACCTAACAATTAGACCAAACCAAGATCTATTTATTCATTTTTTTCCCTAACTCATATTCTTTGTTTTCCACAAATACTCCTAAGCACTTGTTATACTTGAGTCACCACACTACATTCTGGAATTAAAAGATAAATGATGAGAACGGCATGAAAGTATTTCTACAGTAAGTGACAGAAGTTTAGAAAAAGAACTAGGAACATGAGAAATTAAATGAAAAAATGTAGATATAAACTGGCTTTTGAAGAAACAAGAGAAATAAAAGCAAAAGGAAAAGGCAGGTCTTTTAGCGTAAGACAATCTTCAGCTTTAGGGGTGCCAGTGATGAGGACAAACAATCTAATTTTATGAGAATAGAGAGGAAGACAGAATTATTCCCCAAGACCTCATGAGACATTAAAGGTTCAGGAAGACAAGATAGTGACATTTCCAAAGAATCCTAAAATCAAGAACATTTCTTAGTAGAAGTAATGGAGACAGTGACCCTGTTGATCTCTTCTCCAACATGTAGAATCTTTTTGCCATTTGGAACCTCTTTTGAGTCCTTTCTTAAATTTTCTTGGAGAAGGAAAGCAATGGTTTTCCCTTCAAACAAGGAGGGTGATTTTGTTTGTTTTTATTTTTATTTTTATTTGCTTGTGCTTGTTTGTTTTTAGGGGAAGGAGGAGGGTGCAACAGAAAAGGTCAGCATTTCCTGAATCCCAGTCATAGAAAGACTTCCTGGACATTTTGGAACTATTTTAAAAAGAAATTCTCAGTCTGAGATCTGAGTTCCTAATGATCCTCTGCTTAGAAAATCACCCCCCTTCAATTCACCCTCATCAGAACGTATCAGCTCATCAGAACCGGAATCAGCGTTCTAAAACTCAAAACGTATCAAGCTATTCCCCAGCTCATAACCCTTCAACCCTTCTCTCCACATGACAAGATAAATTTCCTTCTTTAATATGGCAGGCGACACTAAAACAGTGAGGAGGCTTTGCCCTCCTTTATTCTGCTGTGTGCCCAATGTTGGGAGCAGGGCTGGAACATAGCTTGCTCTCCACTGGATACTTATCTCCCATGACCCAGCCCCTCCGCTGTGCTGCTTTCCACACCACTCCTCTTGCATTGGCGGGGTCACAGTGCCTCTCATCTCTCACCCGTGCTCTCCTCTCTTTTCCGAGAAGCCTCTTCCATTTTCCATCTCTGCACGCCCCCTCACCTCCCCTCCAGCATTTTCACACCTTGCTGACCTTACATATTTTCAAGACTCTACTAAAAGTCACTTACTCTGTGAAGTTTACCTTGATCTCCTATGTAATAAAATGTTTCCATAGCAATTTCTACACACTTTAATTATGGCACTTTTCTTACTGCCCTTAATATAGCTTTACATAGAATTCTGTCCCACAAAAGCCTTGGGGAGCCTTAAAAGCAGTACTGAGTTATTCATCTTTGTATTCTCAACAAAAGCGTAATTCTTGGCATAAAACTATTTTTTTTTTACATAAAAGCTTTTATAAATTGTTAATAAACACGACTGAAGAGCACTCTTTTCAAGACTGTCTTCTGTGATTGTTTCTGACTGCCAAAATCTTCTTACATTAATAATTCTCTTCTAATATAATGATTTGATGTGAGAACCTTTGTGTCCTTACTCAATAACAATTACTGTCATTAGTAATTTATTGTTTGGTTCTAATGGAGTTTTATAGTTGGTTTAATCCATTGGTTTATCTATATTTTGTGTTTCTTAAGAAGATAACCTGTCTGGAATGAACATAATCCTGGGGCACATGGAATACACTAATTTTCTATTATCTATTTCTAGTCATCAAAATAAGAACTGAATGGAAGATAACACCACCTTGGTGATGGTTTTTAAGACACAATCAGGTTTTGACACTGCTCCTTTCAAGAGATGGAACTTAATTTTGGTGTACTTAAATATGGGCTGGACTTAGCAACTTACTTTCATTAAATTTAAGTTCAGACACGATAATATGCCCTTCTAAGATCAAGTTATAAATAGCCTATGGCTTCCATCTTAAGTGCACGCTCTCACTCTCATGCTTGGATCACTGATGCTGAGGAATCAATGCCATCTGCAGCCTATCGAGAGACCCACATGGCAGGGAACTGAAACCTCTGCCAGCAGTCATGTAACTGAGCCTGGAAGCTGAATTTCACTAAGCACAACTCCAGCGTGTTCAGAATCTGAAGCGCAGACCTTTAGTTTGACTGCTCGTGATTCAGACCCATGCAGATAATCTGCATCGAGACTCCTCAGCTTTATAAACTGGCTAAAATAATACACTTTTGTTTTTATAAGCTGGTAAATTTGGAGGCAACTTTAGCACTTTACAACAGTGCTAAATTATGTACTCTCTACGGAATTTAAAATTCACCTTCATAAAAATAAGTGAGTCAAGGATTGAATGAAAAGAATAAATGAATAAATGACAGAGGAGGTTATTAAAGAGTTAGCCTTTATTTTCTTATTTTATTTAATTATTTATTTATTTCTAAAATGTTAGAGATAGAGTCTCACTATGTTTCCCAGGCTGGAATGCAGTGGCTATTAACAGGCACTGTAGCCTTGAACTCTGAGGCTCAAACAATCCTCCTGCCTCAGCCTGCCAACTAGCTGAGATTACAGGCGCTCCACCATGCCTGGCAAAAGATAGCTTTTAAATTACTAATGTACACAATGCGTTCTTTTTACAAGAACACAAAACCATTCATATATATATATGTTTTAAAATACATTTATATACAATTAATATAGCAAAATTATTTAGAATAAATCTGTATATAATGAATTCAAAATAAATAATATATGCTTGTAAATATACTAAATATGTCATATTATCCCAAAAGTCTAGAGTGTTTCTTAGCTTGATGTATGTTATTATGTGCATTGAAAATAATACAATTGGATATCTTCAAGGATTTTTAAAAATTCTGTTAAAAGACAGCATTTGTTGATTTGTCACAGACACCAGTTATATTTTTATACTTCAGAAGATACAAAAAGGGATTTGGAAAACTTTTGTTCTGTATTTAAGGTTGACTAATGAGGAGAAACTTCTTGATGATATAAAACAGTAAATACTTATTGATGATATAAAACAATAAAAACGTGAATCTTTCATCACAATTGTTGGCACGTAGTAGTTTCAGTGACGTTAGTCATTGTCGTTGTTATAACCAGTATTAGTATTGCCAGTATTTCTGGTAGTAGCATTGATGTATTTATACATCATTTGTTCACTAATGGAGTAAATTAGGCAGAAACATAGATGTCAAATAAGTTATAGGTCTCTCTCAGCTTTATTCCAAGTGTCACAACCCTGCGACATACATATTTCCACAACCTAGAAGGGTATACTGGTACCATTCTTTTTTCTCATTGTACATACTAGTTGTTTAAACATTGTTACATCCTCATCGGCTTCCATACACTTATATACAAAAATAGGATTCTGAAGTTGCCATTCTTTATTTCAAAAACCTTGCCTTCACTGTCCTTTAAAATCGTGCTCTTCAAAATGAGTCTATCTGTATTTCCCACCCTTACTTCTCACATTTTGATTAACATAGCATATATTCTAACTTCATAAAACAAAAATTTAATATGTGGTGCTGCTTATGCTTCTACGACTTAGAAAATCCTGTGATAGAATGCTCTTATCTTCTCAGTTTGTTTTTAATTATTTGTCAAGACTTTTTATGACACCACATCTACGGTCTCTCGGCAAATGTACTTGCCCTTTATCTCCAGAGTACTTATTAGGTTGCTGCAAGAGTAAATGTGGGTTTTGCCATCATTTTTAATGGCAAACACTGTAATTACTTTTGTACCAACCTAATAGTATCCTTTTTTCACAGCTGATTGTTTGCACATTTATCTTCTGTACTCTAAATTATGTTTTTAAATGGAAGAACATGCTCTAAGTCATATTTACCCCCAAGACCTAGGATTAAACTCAGCTAGTAATTCCATTATAACACTTAAAATATGTATTGCAGATTACATTTCATTCCAATTCTCAGCCCCCGTAATGAAAAGCTCATATAAACAAATTGTTATAAAGTCTAGTTAAGAAAAATTATTTTAGAAAAGGTGCACCTAATGACTTGTGCAAAATACCTTCCACAGTTTGACATCAATTAATTCTCCTTGGTTCTTGTTTAACTAGCTTTAATTCCTCTATCTTGTTCATATGAATACCATATAAGAAATATCAAAATTTTTTGCACTAAAATACACGTTACAATTGCTATAGTCTGAGTGTTTGTGTCCCACCAACATTTTTATGTTGAAACCCAATCCTCAAAGTAATTGCAGTAAGAGGTGGTGGGGCCTTTGAGAGGTGATTACATATCATAAGGGCTTTTCTCTTATGAATAGCATTGATGCCTTTATGTATAAAAGATGCCCAACTGAGCTTGTTCACTCCTTCTGCCATGTGAAGACATACAGCAGACGTCATCTATGAGGAATGGGGGCCCTCAGCAGACACCGTATCTACTGGAGCCTTGGTCTTAGACTTTCCAGCCTCCAGAACTGTGTGAACAATACATTTCTGTTGTTTATCAACTATGTCATCTAAATACATTTCTGTTGTTTATAAACTACCTCATTTTGTTATAGCAGCTCAAACTGACTAAGACAGAGAATGCCTATTGAATTTCTTTGATATTTCAAAAACGTAAGTTACCTCTGCCAGCCTTTTGAAAAGTAAATTAAGTTATTAAAATAAGAAAAGAATGCATTATATCTAGTTTCTTATTACCACTATATTAAAACAATCAATAGGTGACAAACATAATATGTTTTCATTTAAAAAATTTTTTTTCTTAGCTCCTTGAATTCTAAAGACTTATGGAAACTAGTAATCTATTTTTTGTACTTCAATAGTAGTATCATTTTGTGACATGCTTTAAAGATCCATGTTTCCTTCCAAATTTATTTCTCAAATTTTGAAAGTGCATATCAAACTGCATATTCAATATCCTACTTTGATTTTCACTCAACATCTCAAAATTAAAATGTCCAAAAAATGTATCTTTATTCCCTATGACCTAAAACTTTTATTTAATAGTATTCTTCACCTCAGGAAATGCAGACCTTTAGTTGCTCAGGTCAAAAAATGTGGATATATCCTATAACACTGTCTTCACCTCACTCAAGTTAAATGTAACAGCAAATACTTTCAGCTTTATTTTCAAAAGGCTTCCAGAACTTTCCACATTTCATCACTTTCACTTCTACCCTTCTGGTCCGAACTACCAAGGTTTCCAGTAGTTTATTGTTGACTGATCTCTCTGATTTGATCTGTGCTACCTTTCTGTTTAGTCCTTAAAGAAAAACAAAAATCAACATTGTAAAGATGTTTCAATTCTTACAAATGGTTCTCCTCTCTGTCAGAGGAAAAAACAACCAAATATCTAATGCTGATCTAAAAAACCTTCAGTGACCTACTTGATCTCATTTTCTACCATTTTCCTCCTCTGTTTCTGAAATACGTCAACAGAGAGCACTTTTCCTCTCCTTTAATGCACAAAGATGGCAGGACTTTTGCACGTTACATTTACTTCTCTTCTTCTAGAGTGCCTTTCCTTATACACCCATATGACTTGTTCCTCCCTTCTATTTAGTCTTTGTGTGTGTGTGTATATATATAAAATACAATTATCACAGAGGGCTAGGAAAGAAAACACCCGCTGCTGCATCCCACACTCATCCACCTGCGCTGTACCACCACTTACTTTGTTTTGTTTTTCTCTCTAGAATTCATGACATTTTGAAATATTATTTTTAATGTGTACATAGTTTATGCTTTCTCTCATTCATATGTAAAGTCTGGAAGACACAGACTGTTTTTTTTGTTCACTGTTGATGCTTCCATCCCTAAAATATGCATAGCCATAAATTACCACTTTTTAAATTAATAATCAAATATTTTTAAAATTCAAAATAATCTAGATGGACTTCTTTTTTTTAATGGGTATATTGTTTTGCTTTTATGGATGTATTTTCGTTTAACTATTTCCACTTGGTGGTTATTTATTTTGATCTCCAACTTTAACTAAATGTTTTTATTATTTGAATTCTTTTTTTTTTTTTTTTTTTTTTTTTTTTTTGAGACGGAGTCTCGCTCTGTCCCCCAGGCTGGAGTGCAGTGGCCGGATCTCAGCTCACTGCAAGCTCCGCCTCCCGGGTTCACGCCATTCTTCTGCCTCAGCCTCCCGAGTAGCTGGGACTACAGGCGCCCGCCACCTCGCCCGGCTAAGTTTTTGTATTTTTAGTAGAGACGGGGTTTCACTGTGTTACCCAGGATGGTCTCGATCTCCTGACCTCGTGATCCGCCCGTCTCGGCCTCCCAAAGTGCTGGGATTACAGGCTTGAGCCACCGCGCCCGGCCTATTATTTGAATTCTTATGTAGATATTTAAATGCTGTGCTCTGCCTCAGACTCTACACTTCCAAATCTCTTTGCAGAAACAACCGTTTTAATTTCTTAGCTTTTTCATTTGGTGTTTGTGTCCATGTTGTCAAATAAATTGCTTAGACTGATATTTTTGTTTACCCTTTCATTTTCAATGTTATCATGAAAAATTGTGCACAGAAGCACAAACACATACAGACACACACCTTTATATCTACTTTGCAATTGGTTCTCACAATTTGTAGGTAGGGGTAAGCAGAATTCTTGTACTATTCTCATATCAAAAAGATACATATCCATGTAGAAATAGTTTGAGGAACTAATTTTTTTCTCTTCTCCCATTGATAAGAAGATTAAATGTTTAAATAAGAAGATTAAATGATTAAATGTTAATCCTTCTAAATCTAATGGTAGAGGAAACATCCAAATTTGACATTATAGAACGTATCTCCATTTATGAGAAACAAGCTCGATGGACACAAGCTATGATTTATAATGTATTTTGAAGTACCTAGTCCTGACATTATTTTTGTTATGTTTTGTTTTGTTTCGTTTTGAAACAAGGTCTTGCTCATCACCCAGGCTGGAGAGCAGTGGAATGATCATAGCTCACCATAATCTAGAATTCCTGGGATCAAGCAGTCCTCCCTCCTCGGCCTCCTCAGTAGCTGGTACTATAGGTGTGCATCACCATACCTGGCTAATTTTTTTATTTTTATTTTTTAGTAGAGATGAGACCTTGCTATGTTGCCCAGGCTGGTCTTGAACTCCTAGGTTCATGATCCTCTCTGCCCAGCTTCCCAAACTGCTGGGATTATAGGCATGAACCACCCCGCCCAGCCCCAGGACATGATTCAAAAGAACAAATATTAAATATCAAATTCTCCATCCACATGTCACCCAATAAGCCTCCAAGAAGAATTATATCTAAGGGCTTGAGGGAAAGATGATAGAACAATACTGCTTTATCTACACAATCAATCAAATGAGCATGCATTTATAAAATATAAGAAAAAACAATGTGCTCATATTTTTTTAATGTATGTCCAGCCTTGAGTATGGGTGTGTGTTGCCATGCACTTTTTTTTCTTGTACATGGATGCTTGATTTCAATATTCATGAAAACTACAAATGCTATTGTCTTCTTTAATTTTTCATCATTTAGTAAGGTTGAAGAAGGCTCAGATGCTACCCAGCAAAAAGAAAGAGGACTTCCAAAGATAACGTCAGTCTTATTGGCAGTGCCTTTCCTACTTATAATTTTAGCTTTGAAATTACCTTTGTGTTTGGCACTTCTGAGATGGACTGAATTGGTGAATCTTTTTTTTTTTTAAATTTGAAGAAACAACTGACTTTTATGTCATATTCTGACAAATATAATTATGTAATTTTAGAAAGGCAAACAGGTTTTCTTAACATTCTTTTGCATCCCACCATAGAGGCAGCCATTTATTTGATATATAGTAATTGGAACAAGACAGACAGCAGTTGCCATATTCCTTTAGAAATGTGCTGTGTGGGCCTGGTGCCATCCGCCCTCCCGCCTGGCTTAGCTATCACTCCTGTTCACATGCTTCCTTTCTTAATTAGAACTCAAATATGCTGACAATTTTTCTTGCTGTAAAATTGCCTCTCTCTCTTCTTCGTGTGGGCATCTGTATGTTATTTTATTATGAATAAAATCTTGGATGTCTTACAGAAATAGTTTCTATGACAAGGAAATTGTATACCTATCTAGCAACATATTATCTCATCATCTCAGGTATCTTACTTAACCATAGACCCCTGTGATTATCTATTTCTATTGAAAATTGAAATGTTTCTTTTTCTGTAATGACAAAATCAAACGAAAGGATGGATCTTTTATTCATCCTAATTTACTCAAATATAGATTTCATAAACTTGGAATGAATAAGATGCTAGAATAGAAAAAAAGCAGTGACAACATGTAGCTTCGGTTTTCCAGTATCTTTTGATTTAAGGTACATGCAATTTTAAAAGGACGATGGTAAGAACGAAAGAGTAGATAAGCGTATTTTAGCATCAGCATTTGGTGAAAACGTCTAAGAAATGGTAACGTAATTCTAAAAATCTAAATTTTGGTTTCAGCAAGGAATGTTAATAAAAAGACTGTGTAGCTCAAAAGCTAAGTTGAAACGATGTAAGTGAATGGCTTGCTTGGGACTAGAACACTTTTTCACTCTAGAGGCAATTCCATAAAGATGTGAAAATATGAAGCTCATATGTGACATGTAAATGTGCATGTGGATCAAAGGATTCTTTGGATAAATTCTTAGTACAGAGGTACCTTAATATTAGGTTACCTGTTTTCTCAAGATCAGAATAAGTCACCTGCCACTAAGAGTAATACTCAAGAAAAGTGATCCTAAACAGAATTGGAAGTCTACAAGCTTAAGAAAAAGCATTAACTTTGGCAAACATATCTTTGCTCCATTTTTAAAACTAGCTCCAACAGAGAGTGTACTGTTTTCATCAATTTTGAGAAGAGATGGCTATAATATTGACTGTCTCCTCATGTGTTTCTGGGCACAAATAATTGTAAAGGATGCTTCAGCACACTTTTTCAGAATTAGTTTTAAAGAGCACAGATCGATAAGGTTCAGTTCAAACCATAAGCAGAGCAAGGTATTTAATATAATCAGATCTCCATCAATGCCTCACCTGATAGCTAAGTAAGAACAACTTTATCAGGACAATATCTTCATGGCCTTGATCAGCTAGGAATATCAGAATAGAATTCATCAAATCTAATTTTCAGTCCTAAGAACAATTGAGTAATACCTTTGAAAAAGAAAACCATCTTAGGATAGCTTTGCAGAAATGCTAGTTATCAATACATATTTAAAGTACTTACTGCACAAAAGCATACTGAAATATCACTGTTCCTAATAGAAATATTTGTAAATAATTATCTTCATTAGTCATAGGAATTAGGCACCAAATTGTTCTGTTTTCATTGGTTCCTTAAGGGACTTGAGACATTCTAAGTTTCCTAAGACTTCACAGAGATGAAACCCCTGAAGGGTTATCCCACATCATTAAATTACTAAAACTATATAAGCAAGTCTGTTTTTTAAAAATTCAAGTTATCCTTCTATATTAGTGCATTTTCACACTGATAGAACTATCTGAGACTACGTAATTTGTGAAAAATAGAAGTTTACTCAGCATTTTTGGGGTTTAACAGGAAGCCCCAGGAAACTTACAGTCATGGCGGAAGGCAAAGGGGAAGCAAGGACCTTCTTCTCATCGTGGCAAGAGAAAGAGCTAGAGAGAAGGTGAAGGTACCACACACGTTTAACCAACCAGATCTCATGAGAACTCTATCATGAGACAGCACCAAGGG
Source organism: Macaca thibetana thibetana (assembly GCF_024542745.1). Lineage (NCBI taxonomy): Eukaryota > Metazoa > Chordata > Mammalia > Primates > Cercopithecidae > Macaca > Macaca thibetana. The sequence continues at coordinate 10,747,903 of NC_065595.1, forward strand.
GATGGTACTAAACCGTTAGAAATCATCCCCATGATCCAATCACCTTCCACCAGGCTCCTCCTTCAACATGTGGTGATTACAATTTCACATACAATTTGGGTGGAAACATAGAGCCAAGTCACATGACCTCCTCATTCTATATTTCAGTTCAGACTATATCAACTCACTGCTCACGTATCTGGTCTAATGAAATTGTTTCCTGTTAAGTATGTGGTGACAGCTTGAGAGTCATTGAGAGCCATTGTACTGTGATGCAGAAAATGACCCACTTTAAAATGGGTTAATGATTGAACATCAATGGGAAACCTCATTGAAAAAAAGACAACTTCTATTAGTAGTATTGACTGCACAATGGTCAATTGACCCCTTCTTACTTTCTAAAATAGAATTATTCTTTTAACATTTAATTCTAAAAGTTGTGTTTTCTAGACTACTGTCAACTCCACCCCTGTTTTGAATATTAATTCTTCTAGATTTTCAGATCAACTCACTTGTGCTCTTCACTCTGCATTACACAGCTACTTGCTGGTGTCCTATTCACCACCATCTTGAACAGATTATTCTCTTAATTTGAATCTTTCTAATTTCTCTCCTCTTTCCTTCTGCGCATATTTCTTCTTAGCATCATTGGCATACCTAAGTAACAGTATCAGATTTTGACTGATCAACTGTTATTCTGTCACTGGACTTAACCATTTGGCCACACATTTAAAAGCCCGGAGAAGCAGCTTACACTCCTTTGGTATGACTAGTGTTGATGACTCTAATTGTAGATGTGTTTCTCATTTGCCTTAAAATATAAACATACAAATGAAGTTTCTTTTATTCAAACTTGACAAATTTGACATGTTTTATAGTTTCAAACATGGTATTTCACTGTCTACCTCCGCTCCCTTTTTCACCACCTTCTTTAAAAAGACTTTATTTTAGACTGAGAGACCCACTACAGTGAGGAACTGGAGTCCTTGGTTCATGTGGTAGAGAGTACAGATTCAGTGAACTTATGGGAAGATTTATGAGGCACGAGGCGGAGACAAAAAGAAACAAGTAAACAACCATTTAAAATAGCAGTTAAATAATATTAGTACCTTTCTATAATTTTCTCTAATGCAATATTTAAAATTGCTATTCAGTTTGCATGTCATCCATCACCAAGAGAATTTCTTATGCTGCATTTACACTCTGCTCAGAAAAATCAGTATTAGCAGTGTCTCCATTCTCCCGGCTGTCTAAAATATAGCAATCTGACTTTCAAATGGAGTTATTTTTATTAATTCATTTCATTGGTAGATATAAAAATCAAACCAGTATACTTACTTTCCTTTAATTTAATGCACCATGATGCAAAGGGTTTTAATATCTGGACTCATGTTTTACTTTAAAAATAATCATACATACATAACCTCTAACTCACAAGCTATTTTTTTTTCCTTTCAAAATATTTATAGATTTGGGGGCTACAAGTGCTTTCTTGATATGTGAATAGATTGTATAGTGGTGAAGTCTGGACTTTTAGTGTAATCATCACCTGAATCAGTTAAGTTGTACCCAATTGGTAATTTCTCATCTATCACCCCCATCCTACTCTCCTAAATTTTACAGTCTCCAATGTCCATCATTCCACTCTGTACATCCATTTGTACCCATCATTTAGCTCCTATGAATAAGTGAGAACTTGAGGCATTTGAAACAGTTATTATTAAATTATCTCTGTAACATAATTCCCTTACCAGATTTTTGGTGATTAAAATAACAGAATACATATTCAAGACAGATTAAAATATCAGTAGATCCAAGTTGTTTATTAGTTTCTGCTAAATCGTTTATTTCCTTGGGTTTGGGGATAAGAAATCACAGGCTCAGACATGCATTCTTGTTTGTAAATAGCAGTTCCTTTTTCTGGCTTGTGTAGTCAAGGATGCAATTTATTTAAGGATATCAGGTGGCTCTTAGAATCAACAGTGTAGAGAACAAACCTCACACATACACACACACACACACACACAAAACGGACACTGGGCTGTAGGACCCACATTCGGGTCATGATGCAGAAATTATCTGAGGGCACTGATGACATTACCAGTGAACCGGCCAACAGGCATTTGGCATGGGCACAGTGGACTGGCAGAGTGTAGATTATATGGCCATAATCTGGCTGCCAGGGAGTAGAGGGGGACTTACAGTCTATGAGGAAAAGTGGGAAACAGTCTTCATCACAATCTTTCATTAATAGCCTTCATGATCTCAAATACCTACATGTGTGAAAGGAATTCACACCATGGAAGGCAAGCAAAATACATCACCAGCGGGGAATATACACTAAAGAATAAAAACCTGAATGGCCTTTTCTTCCTGCTAAATAATAACACCACTTCGGTGTTGTTTTGTTCATTATATACGAAGTTTGACTGGTCATAATCTTTGAACAACTTGGTGCCCTAGATACTGCCTTCAAATGAGTATTTTTAAAATTCGCATAATTAATGTGTTCCTTCATCTTCAAAGGAACCCCAATCCTTAAACAACACATTAAAGTGCTTTCTCATTGTGGTAGACAGAGTAATGTCCTCCCACTCCCAAAGATGTCTACATCCTAATCTTTATACCCAATGAATATGTTACCTTACCTGAAAAAGAGGTTTTGCAGATAGGATTAAGGTTAACAACCTATATAGGGGAGATTATCATGTATTAACTAGGTGGGCTCAATCTAATGACATGAATTCTTGAAAAGTAGAGAGCCTTTCCAGCTCTAGTCAGAGAGATTTGATAATAGAAATGGGATTAGACAGATGCAGAATTATCGTCTTTGGAGGTGGAGGAAGGAAGCCATGAGCCTGGGAATGCAGATAGCCTCTAGAAGTCAAAAAAAGGCAAGGTAAAGGATCCTCTTTATATACTCCAGAAAGGAGTCAGCCCTGCCAGCATCTTAAGTGAAGCCTACGGACAGCCATTGAAATTCTCACCTCCAGAACTGTGAGATCATAACATTTTAAGATGCTAAATCTGCAGTAATTTGTTACTGTCGTAATTCGTTATTGCACCGATAGAAAATAATGGTTTCTCTAAGTAGTAAGTCTTCTGCTCCTTTCATTACCTGTGCACCAGGTGAGATTCAAGAAGAGTAAAGGATTGATCACACAATGAAATTCAGGTGTTAAACAGCTAAAGCGACCTAGCTCTTCTAATTTTCTGTAACAAAGTTGCATGGGTGAAGTAATAACACTCTTCTACTGCACATGCCTCACTGACAAATTGTCAGTTTTGAGAATTACTTCACACATCATGTATCACTTACCTGATACACATTGTTAGGAAGATTTTCAGGAAAATAAATTTCAAGCTGCTTATTTAAATCTATAGTTTAAAAAATGAATATAAATGTTTGTACCAAGAGAAAGGCTAGTTTTTATTATCTAATCTTGTAAAACCTACACCATTATCTCTTATGTAAGAATTTTCCAGTATACAAAATGGAAGAGGAATCTTCATCTCAGGACTGGTTTATGTTGCAAGTTCCATGCTCTGTAATACAGTGCTATTCCAATAGAAGTAATGCCCCAAACCAAAAGATAAGGAAGAAGAAGAGGGGGAGGAAGAGGAGGAGGAGAAGAGGATGCACACTCTAATTAAAGAATCTTAGATTTGGAAGGAAGTTTAACACAAGTTGTCTCTAGCACTTCCCCATACTAAAATTATATTATAAATTAGTAAATTCAGTGTCCAAGGGAAATAATATATGGACAATTATTCTTCCATGATTGTCAGTCCTTCATAATGGAAAATATTGTGGATGGATTCAATTTCATATAATTATCCATGGTGACATTGTTTGATATTTGAAATATCCATGATTTTCCATTCTGTTTTATGTTAGTTTTTGAATTTGTAGTAATATACCCATTTTTCCAATATGAAAAATTCACATACTGAAATTGTAACTTTGTCTCATCAAAGAAAGGCAAACATATGGATGAAATAATGACAAATCAACTTCATCTTTAATACAAAAAATAATGTACTAAAAATAAAATTCCATTTAACAAAAATCTCACTTCATTACAATTGAAAATAAATCCTTAGACATTTAAGAAAATGTGCTGAAAGAGAATTGCCTATGTGATTTTCCTAGTGTAGCAACTGTACTGCTTGATGTTTCAAACCATTTCCACAACATTTAAATAAATAATACTTTTGAACATACAGAGGTCTTCATCCAGTACAACAGCAGCTACAACAACTCTTTTTCCTCAATATTTGACTTAATTATACCTCAGTTAGATTGTCTTTTCAGTTAATTACTTAAAAGACTTTTAAAAGATTACTTGCATTTAAATCCTGAAAACCAATCCTATATTTCTCTGAGATGCAGAATGCCAAGGACTTCATATCTTCATATTTTAATTTTATTTGGAAATATGACATATATAAACACAAGAGCAGACATAGCTGTATAGCTCAAAGAATTTTGTTGTTGTTGTTGTTTTTTGAGATGGAGTCTCGCTCTGTGGCCAGCCTGGAGTGCAATGGCCTGATCTCGGCTCACTGCAACCTCCACCTCTCGGGTTCAAGCGATTCTCCTGCTTCAGCCTCCTGAGCAGATGGGACTACCGCACCAGCACACCCAGCTAACTTTTGTATTTTTAGTAGAGACGGGGTTTCACCATGTTGGCCAGGATGGTCTCGATCTGTAGACCTCATGATCCGCCCGCCTCGGCCTCCCAAAGTGCTGGGATTACAGGCGCGAGCCACCGCACCAGGCCCAGCTCAAAGAATTTTAAACACATAAACACCATCTGGACCACTAAACAGAATATTTTCAGCACCATAGGTCATGCTTCCTACCTTCTCCTAGGTGGCTTTTTGTTCTTTCTCTTCTTCATGAACCACCACCATGATTTTTTAACACTAGATATTAATTTTGCTGATTTTTGAACCTTGTTTATATGTCATACACGTGTCTGCTTTCACATCTCTCATCTTAAGTAGAATATTACTCGAGATTCATCATGTTGCCTGTAAAGACTTTCTATATTTTACTTTAATTATTATTCCATTGTATGAAGAAACCAAAACGTATTCACCATTCTGTCTTTATGAGCATTAGGGGTGTGTCCTGTTCTTAGCATTTGCTGTTATAATCTTCTCATTCATATATGTCTTTTGATACATATAATATGTATTTTTGTGCATACGTAGCCAGAAGTACAATTGCTGGGTCTTAGGCTATGTGTTAGTTTTGGTTTAATAGTTCAGATTTAATATTGCTGACAGACATCTAAAATGGATATACCAATTTACATTTCAACAGCAGTGCATAAGATTTACAGTGACTGTGCACTTGTTGACATGTATATTCTTTTACATTTAGTCATTTTTGGTTGCATAGTTGTATTTTTCTTATGAATTTAACTTGCCTAATGGCTGAGTTTTGAGTGTCTTTTCATATGTTTACTGGTCATTTGAAGACATTCAATGTGTTCTCTTTTGAAGTGCCTCCTTATTTTTTAGCCAATTTATCTATTGAGTTATATTTCTTTTCTTAAATTGTTTATCTTACTAATCTGTAGAAATCTAATATATAGGTATGTAGATAAACGTAGGTAGGGAAATAAATTTATGTATGATTATATGTATATGGTTTTATGCATTATATAATTATATGTAACATGTATCTATATATAATCACTTTATATTTTACATATATATCAAATTATTTGTTGACTATATATATAAAACAAATATCTGTGCCACTGCCTTGATTTTTTACTTTAAAAAAATTTTATTCTCTTAATGGGGTCCCTTGATGAACAGTATTTCTAAATTTTGAAGATCAAATTTATTGAATTTTTCTTTAATGTTAGTACATTTAATTTCCTGTTGAAGAAAACTCTTGAAACTACAATTAAAGAAAAACTACTCCCTCATGTTTCATGCAGAAGCTTTTATTTAATATCCCTCCAACTGAAATCAACAATCCATCTGGAATGTTAGTTATGTTGAAGAAAATAGGATACAAGATATATTTTTATTCTCATGTACATCCAAATGCACTGGCAACATTTATTGAGAAGTCTGTCCTTTACCTGCTGACTGATCTTCACCATTCTTTTTTAATAAATCAAGTGTTTAGATCAGTGTGTATCTCTCTTTATACTTGCCAATATGTTCCATTGGTTTGTCTATCTTATTGCCAATACTACACTGCCTTAGTTACTTTAACTATAAATGTATCTTGACATTTGGTGACATTAGTTCTGCATATCAGGTAAACTGGATGCATCATTATTCTCCTTCCTCAGTTTCCTTTGGTAGTTTTATATATATATATATATATTAATTTCTAAATATATTTTGAAATAATTTAAATGATATCTATTTTTAAAAATGCTGAGCTTTTAATTAAGATTGCATTGCATCTACAGATAAAATTTGTCCCATCCAGAAATCTTTTCATTTTAATTGATTTAATATTTTCTTAATAATATTTTGTATTTTTAATGTAGACTTCTGCATATATTTTATTAAATTTATTCCTGAGTATTAAATAAAAGTTGATGTTATTTTTCCATTAATTTTGGTGAAAATTCAGTATAATTTTTATTACTACTTTGAAAGGTAATATGTCTTTTTCTCTCATTTTAAAAATATTTATATTTGTTATAAATATTCAGCATTTTCACTGTGTGATTTTCTTTGTGTACCTGTTTGGGATTCATGCCTTACTGAATCTATGACTTGAAGTTTCTTGGTAAATATCTCTCCAAACATTGATTCAAATCATTTTTTCTCTCTCTTTTGTGCACCAATTAACTTTTCAGACATTTGCAATATGTCTTATTTGTCTCATTATACAATTAACATTTTCTGTCCTGTTTTTAATGTGCTATTCTTAGTCATATGATTGACCTCTCTTCTATTTTTCTAATACTCACTTCTGTTGTTTTTAATCTGTTGTTAAAGCCATATAGGAATTATTCATTTCAGAAGTTAACTCTTTATTCTATAATTTCCATTGGATTTTAAGTATATACTGATTCCCTGATGACATTATCCATCTTGTAATCCATCTTACAGAACATATTAATCCATTCCAAAGACTCCTAGAATTATCACACTGTTGTTTGTTATTCACCAGAATTCTGCCCTCCTGAGTCTTGGGTACCTTGGCAACCCTTCCACACTTTCAAAAGGACGTGTTTGTATTTGCCCAAATGTTCAAGTTTTTATCAATGGGAGAGTTGGTCTTCAACCACACACTCCATGATCACCAAAAGCAGAACTACCATTATTTCATAAATTAAGATGGAATGCCTGCATAATATTTAGGAAATATATGTAGACATAGATCTCAAATTATACATTTTATTCATCTAATTTTAGAGAAAATTTTTAGAGAAAAATTAGATGAATAAAATGAAAATAAAATAAAAATGATAAATAAATAAAAATGATAAAATAAAATAAAAAATAATGAAAATAAAATTGTTGGGGTTTAAAAACTCTGCTCAGACTTCCCCTAGAATTTACTATGATTTTATTTTCTTGTAAATGCTAGAAATCTTTGGCGGTACATGGAATCATAGGCACATACCTGCATTGTTTAGTATATTCACAAATATCAACATGTAGGTCACAGGACTTTCCACTCATGGTTGTCTACATGTAACTCAGTTCACTACATTTATTTTCCTAACCACCAGCATGTGTGACAAGAATGCAAAGTGGGAATGACCTGATGGTAAAGACTGGGACCTACCTCGCTAACAACATCTGTTGCAACAAAAGTTAGGAGAGAAGAAATGGGCAAGCCTCCTAGAAACTCTGAGCAAAGAATATTCGATTTGAAAACGAGAGCGCATCATGGAAGTTTGAAGAAAGTGCTGTAAGGAAGGACTGCATATTTCAGTACGACATGAAAAAATAAACATAGCAATTTACCAGATAGCATTGACAACATTGAGGTGGAAGGAAAAGGAGAGATTTAGAGATTGGGGGTTTATTGTAGTGATAACTGCCAGAAGAATCATCACTGGTCAGTAAAGATAATAAATATATAAGTTGCATTGATGAGTTCAAACCTAGAGCATAAAACAAATGGATGACAGTGATGAAAGAAAAGACTGTGAAAGAAGATGAAGACTAGATTGGGGAAGGGTTTTGAACATCCTCAGTAAAAAAACATGGCTTTATTATTTAGGGAATAATTATTTAGGAAATAAATAATTAACACATGGACTTTGCTATAATGTAAATAAAAGTGATTATAAAAATAATCATAGTCATTGAAACCTGCCGTATTTTCTAAAGAATAAAGAACACACTGATTTTCTTGAAATATTTGATTTATTTCGCTTATTTTTGCTGCCTGGAACATTTTTGCCTTGTAGAAATCTGTGTGTGCCCATAAAGTAGACAGAGTTAAATCCCATTAATAATTAACATTGTTTCAAAATTGAAATCCATGGTTCATTGTTTGTACAGAAGAGAGCTCTGATATCATGAATGAATAATACAAAATATTACACAAAGGAATTCAGACTCATTCTGTGAATAGAATGGCAGACAGCTTTTGGATAAGCTGCACAAATTATTTTACTAAGAAATGAGTCTGTATAAAAAAAAGAAAAAATAAGCTTAGGGTACATAGATTAATACTATGAAAATGGCAGAATTTTATACTTTGGTAAGAATACTTTTGAATAAGCCTGCTTGCACAAACAATGTTATCTCTTCAATTATCACGAACCTATAGTTAGACTATAGATTCAGTTCTAGATAATCATTTATAGATCTGTGACCTTTAAAATGTTATTTAAATAATATGAGCTCCATTAGTCCTACCTGTAATACAGGAATATATTCAGGTTGCAGAATTTTTTAAAAGAAGAAATGTTTGGCACAAAATAGTATCTCAGTTCAAGGATGCAGTTTTCAATTCTCACTTATTTTTTTCTCTCTTGAGGCCATCTCATTCTCACATGCAAATATTTGGGGATTCATGTTTGAAAGGAGAACAATAGGACCACTCCTGCTTACTATTCCACAATGTCAGCAACATGTGTACCTGTTGAAATTTTAGAACTTTCTATACAGTTCTATGATAAAAATGTTTTCAATGTACCGTGGACATATTGTAAAATGAAGCATATCTGTTGATACTTGCTAGAACTTAAAAGATTCATGAAAGTTCTATGCAACTAATTACTTTCTATTACCTTAAAATTTTTGACTAGAAAATAAATAGCTGATGCTTAACTTTATAAATTTATAAAGTGAATTTATTTAATGCTTTATCCCTAATTGTCAGTGATAGAGTTCATTATTTTAAAAAAGTGTCACTATGTGATTCTTCTTTTGTAAAACCACTGGGTTGTGTCAGTCTTAGGATCCACATAGATTTCATTGTATTTTTTTAATCAAATAAATAATGTAATGAGCAAAAGTGAGTTCTGGTGACTCGACGCAGTATCTGTTGTTTCCTTATTGTAGAAACACCTCCTTGGGTCGTTTCTTTCCAATTTCCTAGCATGTCTCCCCAGTGTCATTTTTCTGCCCATACCTTCTTGATTTGCCTCCTCAGGACTTACACAGAGAATGTCTTCTCTTTTCACTTTAAACTATGCAATCTCCTCTTAAGCCACAAATACATTTGCTGAATATATGCTGATGACCCTAAAAATACATCTAACCCAGTCCTTTCTCCTGAGACCCAGCCTTTAACTGCCTTTCTCACATTTCCACGTAGGTAGAAGAGAGTCAAATCTAACCAGATTGGATATGTTTACCACAGAGATCTTATTTGTCCTTATTCATGAACATCTTGACTCCATGTGCATGGTTTCCTACCTTAATAAAGGACATGGGTGTCCATCATGTGATTTGACATAGAAACCTATGAGATACCCTTGACTTTCCACTGTTTCTCACTATTCTGCCCATCCCCTTCTTCTTCTGTTGCTCCTTCTCTAAGGTACTCCCTGCTCCATCCATGTCTCTTACACCTCACTGTACTTAGCATTGTCTAAATGACCCAATTCTGCATCAAGACATTAGCAAGAGTATTGATATGGTTTGTCTGTGTCCACATTCAAATATCACCTTGAACTGTAGCTCCCATAATTCCTGCGTGCCGTGGGAGGGACCCAGTGGGAGGTAATTGAATCATGGGAGCTGTCTTTCTCATGCTGTTCTTGTGATAGTAAGTCTCAAAAGATCTGATAGTTTTATAAAGTGGAGTTCCCCCATGGAAGCTCTCTTGCCTGCCACCATGTAAAACGTGACTTTGCTCTTCATTCACCTTCCGCCATGATTCTGAAACCTCCCCAGCCATGTGCAACTGTGAGTTAATTAAACTTCTTTCCTATATAAACTACCCAATATTGGATATGTGTCTATTAGGAACTTGATAATAGAGTAATACAAGTACCCTACCCATTTCATGTAAACATTCTTGATATTTCACCATGGGTTCTTGCCTTAGTAGCCAGAATGATGGTTTTCCATGAACAATCTTACATCTTATTTAGAGATTTAAGCCACAATCTCGTTCAGAATCTCAACATTAAAAAAATTACTGTGAAATATAACTAACATACAAAAGTGTATACAAGATGTTAATAATGTAAGAGCAACAATACAATAGATAGCTGTACACTTACCACCAAACTAGGGCACAGACCATTAAGTGCAGCTTCCTGGTTCTCCTCACTGACCACCTCTTTTTTTTTTCCCTATGCCCAGAATTAACCACCATCCTGAAACTTGTGCCAATTATTCCCCACAATTTCTGTCTTCCTCATTGTCCAATTATGTATTGCACATTTTTTTTTTTTTTTTTTTTTTTTTTGGAGACAGAGTCTCGCTCTGTCACCAGGCTGGAGTGCAGTGGCGCGATCTCAGCTTACTGCAACCTCCAACTCCTGAGTTCAAGAGATTCTCCTGCCTCAGCCTCCTGAGTAGCTGGGATTACAGGCGCCCACCACCACACTCAGCTAATTTTTTTGTATTTTTAGTAGAGACAGGGTTTCACCATGTTGGCCAGAATGGTCTTGATCTCCTGACCTCATGATGCACCCACGGTGGCCTCCCAAAGTGCTGGCGCAGGCGTGAGCCACCGGGCCTGGCCTCCACATTAAAACTATCCTGTTTATTGTATTTTAGACACCATACAACTGGTAAACATGTTGTGTTCATGTGCTGAGACAATGTTCTTTCACTCAATATTATACTTCTGAGTGAGAACCAAAGCTATTAATGCGTAAAGTTGTATTATTTGTTTTCCCCTTTAATTCTTAATGTAGCTTAGCATTATCTTTAACTATTCATGATTTATATAAATAAGCCCTCTGTGTCCAAGCCATATTATTATTTTAAAGCACAACTAGATGAAATTTGGTTGCACTGTATTATTTACACCTATTTTGTGCATCACTGTATCTATTCTGTATCTATTACTTGCATCTATTACATTTGCCTCTACCACACGGAAATGATATTTGTCTCTACTTTTCTTTGCGTTTGTGGGTATTATTTTTGTTCACATTTGTTTTAATATGTACTTTTTTTATTTTTTATTTTTTAGTCCTAAAAGATTTTCTTCTATATTTTTGAGAAAATAATCTATTTTTCCTTGGGGAATAGCTTTATTTGTTTTAAGGCAGTAAAGTCAAGCAGTTAATTCTAGTTTATAAGAAACATCCTGGCCAGGCGCGGTGGCTCACGCCTGTAATCCCAGCACTTTGGGAGGCTGAGGCAGGCGGATCACAAGGTCAGGAGATGGAGATCATCCTGGCTAACACCCGTGAAACCCTGTCTCTACTAAAAATACAAAAAAATAAAAAAATAAAAAATGCCGGGCGTGGTGATGGGTGCCTGTAGTCCCAGCTACTCTGGAGGCTGAGGTAGGAGAATCTCTTGAACACAGGAGGCGGTGGTTGCATTGAGCCGAGATCGTGCCATTGTACTCCAGTCTGAGCACAAGAGTGATACCCTGTCTCAAAAAAACAAATCAAAACAAAAACAAAAATAAAACAAACACAAAAACAAAAACAAAAACAAAAAATCATCCTAACTCACTAGATACAAATCCTGACTTTGCTATTTGTTATTTGTTAGCTATGTAACCTTCAATAATTAATATACTAGCCAGGTGTGTGTGTGTGTGTGTGTGCGCTGATAACAAAGCAAGAAAAAAACTAGTTAAAATCCTTCACTGTAATCCTTTCTATTTTATTGGTGCAATCTTAAAAGAGCAAGCAAAGGTATAACCTGACACATTTTACCAATTGACTCTGTAGAACTGACATGGCAAGGTGAGATGATAGATGGTAAAGCCATAGTTCCTGATTTCAAATCTTATCTCTGCCACTTACTGGCCCTGTGATCTTGGGAAGCTTATACCTCTGTGCCTAGGTGTTCTCACCTGCAAAATATGCTGGATAATATTATTAGCAGGCTCATATCTTTGTTATATGGGTTAAATGAGTTCATATTTATAAAGCGCAGTAATCAGAAGATTTTTAAGTACTGTATGTACATGGGTTTGCTAAACAATTAAAATAAATAAGATGAATGGGTTGATTTTCATCTCCCTTGCCTCCTTCCCCACGAGATACGCCTAAAATCCTAACTGAAAGACAAGTTCAAATCTCTGGTTTTTATTTACATGTCAAGACTGTTGGCATATACCTAGTACAGAATTTCATTTTATTTTTGTACCAAGATGAATTACTCTCTGACTTTGCTTTTTGATCTTTTCAGTACTAGAGAAGCTGCTTATCCAATTCTCTCAGTCTGATCCTAGGATAAGACTTGTATAAAGCACCCTGTGACATGCTCAATACATAGGAGGTATACAAATGTATACACCAAAACTAGTTAAAGGTACATAAAATATTAATTTTTATTTAACTATGTAAGTTTATCATTAAAGATGCCTAAGTTTAATGACCCATGGGGATGAAATGTCTAGATATGTATGAAAAAATAGATACTTATATACTAGTCACTAATTGTCATGTTAAAGTTGAATATGCACAATTTTGTTCTCAATCAAAACAATATTCCTTTGTATCTGATATAAGACCTATAAATAAAGAATGATACAGATTTTCTGTCTCCCTTCATTTTTTCCCTGTAACTTACACTTTTTACAAACTCATCCGAAAATATCTCTACATATAGTTCATCCTATGAATATAAATTTATCACATGACAAATACCTTTGCTACATTAGGCGTTTTCAGAGTAAGGTATAATTATCTCCCATTGTCTCTTTTATAAATTAAAAATAGTTTCAGCCCATCTATAAAAACTCCAGAAATTTCCACTTAATGGTAAAGATCAGTGAAACAACTGACAGAAAGTTACTTGGAACAAATATAAAAACTTCTTTCACATAAGAAAATAATTATAACTTTCAATGATATGAGAACAATTGTAGAAAAAACTATTTTGGAAATAAAAAGAAAAGCTTCATCATTTCAATTCTTACGTGGTACATCATATTTTCAAGTCTTTTTCAATGTGTTTCATCAAATTCATTTTAATCTATCATCTAGATTTCAGTGTTATTTCCATAGCTCTGGAAGAATGGGACCTTTTTTTCCTTCTCAATCTTATAAAAATAGTTGTCAGAACTGCAAAAACCATCAAATTTGACAGACAAGCAGGAACTTCATTAACCTGCCCAATCATTTATTAACCAAAAATTATGCATAGAATCCTCTGTAGTGAAACTCTTTTCAGTCTAGACAGGAATGTTACTCTGTCTGGGGATTCACCTGCCTTTGGAGATACTGTCTTTAGATGTCTATTGGAAGCAAAATAAGTGATTTTTTTACTTAAGATATCCTAACACTGAAACAAATTAATGCCACTTTTCTTTCAGTTCATGAACTACAGAATTTTCTCTTTTTACAGATACACAAATAGCTTTTGTTTTAACTGCTCCAAGAGCTAAACATAGTGACTTTACTGAAGCTGTTCTTAGCCTCTTAATTTTAGAAATCAGTGACTTTCTTGGTTGCCCTAAATAAGGATGCAAGGCAGTCATATAAATTTTGACCTTCTCAACACACAGCTGTAGGTTCTTTCAAACTTGTCAGCAAGACTGCAGCCAAGTGGGCTGCCAGAAAAAGTGTATGCTATAGGAGAGAAGCATTGGTCTAGACCTTCTACACTAGTTCTTCTAGACTGTGGGCTTACCTCTTATGATAAGGCACAGAGCATATGGATTAAGTTAGCAAATTTGGTAGAAAAACTGTTCTTTACTTCTACTCTAATGCCTAAAGGGTGTATCAGAATATAATTCTGAAATATAAGACTCAAATGTATTTTTGTATCATAGTCAAATTAGAATATTTCTAATTCCTTCTACAAAAAAGGCTAAAAATGAATTAAAGATTTTTGAAAAAGCACAGATAATATCTTTTTTCTGATATTCTCAGCTGAAGGAGCAACAACTCACAAGTTCAATCTTGGTAAAATTTTAAACAAAGTTAAAAGTTCAGCCCAGTAAAAGAGTGAAATTGAAATGTTCTTAACACAAAGAAATGATAAATGCTTGAGGTGATGGATACTCCAATTGCTATAATTTGATCATTACACATTTTATTCCTGTATCAAAATTTCACATGTACCCCATAAATGTATACAATTATTATGTACTCATAATAATTAAATAATTAAAAATAAAAATATTAAACATATTTTTAAATGACTGGCCTGTGTAAACATCAAACTTCTATGGTGCCTCCCAATTGTTCTTTTGATTGAATGAGATGCAAGCAAAATGTTTGAATTCTGTTTGCTATAAGTTTTCAAATAAATTTCAGAAATAGGAACACTTTTACACTGTTGGTGGGAAGGTAAATTAGTTCAACCACTGTGGAAGATGGTGTGGCGATTCCTTAAAGATCTGGAACCAGAAATACCACTTGACCCAGCAAGGACCCTCTCCTTGCTCAGGGACAGTAACTGCCTTTGTAAAACTAACAAATTAGCCACAGAGTTAAAATTACAGTAATTACAGTTCAGGAGTTATGTAATTAAAGATTACAAGACTTGTGACTTTCCCAATTTCTTCTATAGATAATATCACTATCGTAAAATCTAAGATTGCGTTCGAGTTACTTTCCAGACCCTTCATTCTGATGAGCCAGCTGACACCATTTGGATAAGTAATCCAATCCAAGTAACTGGTTCATCTGTTCTTACAACCCCACTCAGGAAGTGACTTAATCCAAGAAGACGGTTTTTACCCACTATGAGTTTATCCCCAACCCAACCACCAACATTTCCCATTCTCTACAACCCTGCCTGCTCACCAAAATATTCTTGTAAAAGCTGATCCTCTGAGCTTTGCGGAGGCTTATTTGAATAATTACTCCCATCCTTCTGCTCAACTAGCTCTGAGATTATGAAATTATTTCTCTACCACAATATCACCGTCTCAGTGACTTGGTTTTATCTGTGCAGCAGACAAGAACCTGTGGAGCAATTACAATATTTTTAAAAGTCAAGATGATCAAGCAAAAATAAACACCTAGAATCTTTTCTAGAGTAAGGGTGACTCTAGAGACATGCCCATTAAATATTGGCTGTGTTGAATTCCGAGTCAGGACACATGCTTTCAATAAAATATATTATTGGGACAATAAATGATATTTAAATATGGATGGAGGAATTATATAATATTTTCATCAATGTTAAATTTCCTGAAACTGATAACTGCACTGTGGTGTTGGCAGACAATGTCCCTTTTTCATCTGACATAGCTATAGCTAGATACAGATACATTATAGAGACACACACACATACACTAAAATGTTCATGAGTGAAGATGCGTAATGACTGTAGCTTACTCTCATTAAAGAGCATTAAAATTCAAGCTACAGAGTGGGAGGAAATGTTTACAATTAAAAAAAAACCAAAAAGCACAACAACAAAACTCCTACATATTAATAAGAAAGTGATGTGAAATATTAGAAAAACAGAAGACTTAAAATGATTTTTTTTTTTTGAGATTGAGTTGCACTTTGTCACCAGGCTGGAGTGCAATGGCACGATCTTGGCTCACTGCAATCTGCCTGCTGAGTTCAAGCGATTCTCGTGCCTCAGCCTTCCGAGTAGCTGTGATTATAGGCATGTGCCACCACACTCAGCTAATTTTTGTATTTTTAGTAGAGACGGGGGTTTCACCATGTTGGCCAGGCTGGTCTCGAACTTCTGACCTCGTGATCCGCCCACCTTGGCCTCCCAAAGTATTAAGATTACAGGCGTGAGCCACCGTGCCAGGCCCAAAATGACATTTTAAAAAATATAATGAAATGCCCAATAAATATATGAAATACTTAAAAATTTGCTCAACCTCATTACAAAATTGGGAAATTGTTATAAATTACAATGAGAGCGCATCAAAAAAACACCAGAATGGCTAATTTTAAGTATTAATAAAATGATGATAGCAAGAGTTTGTGCAAATGTGGCTTAATGGTAGCTCTCATGCCTTGGGTTGGAAAACTGTTTAACTTTGTTTACCAGTGTTAAATATTTCCACACCAATGACCTCTTAGTCTGCCTTGTTAGTGTATATCCAACAAAAATGTGTGCATACGTGAGTGAAGAGACATGTATGGGAACACTCATAACATTATTATTTCTGTAAGCCCCAACTCTGAGCAAATCAAATAGCATCAACTGTAGCATAAATTTGTGTGATATAATCATCTGTGGGGATGCTACATAGCAAAATAAATGAAAGAATTATAGTTACATACAGCAAAGGATACATCTCTAAACAATACTGAACAGAAGGAACACCTAATATATCCAGTTTCATTCATATTTGCATAAAGTTTAAAACAAAAATAGGGATATATACTAATATAAATTAGAAAGATAATATTGTAGGAAGAAGCAAGGAATTGATCACACTAGAAGTTAAGAGACCCACAGCAATTTATGTGCTGCTTTCAATAGGGCTGGGCTGTACTCTTCTGGAAAAAGAGCTGTATTCTACTAGTTGATCCGGGTAGTGTGATAAAGGTGTTGTCTATTTGCTAATCTGTTAAACTGAACATTTTTATTTTATGTTTTTCCCTGTGTATGGTACTCTCCCATTTAAAATTCTTTTTTTTTTTTTTTTTTTTTTTTTTTTTTGAGATGGAGTCTCACGCTGTTGCCCAGGCTGGAGTGCAGTGGCGCGATCTCGGCTCACTGCACGCTCCGCCTCCTGGGTTCAGGCCATTCTCCTGCCTCAGCCTCCTGAGTAGCTGGGACTACAGGCGCCCGCCACCGCGCCCGGCTAATTTTTTGTATTTTTAGTAGAGACGGGGTAAAATTCTTAATATTAACAAAAGAGCACCTAAGCAGCAAAAAATGTAATAAAAGTAAAAGTAAAATTACGATTAAAATGTTGATTGAACTAGTAAAACTTGCATTAATTAAAAATTAAAATCAATATTGAGATAAAATACTCAGCTATATTTACTCTTAGAGAATAGGAAAAGTTAATTCTGGCTGACCCTTAAATTGGATTTGAAAGTCAAAATGATAAAGAATTGATCATCATTATTTTTGCTGAACTTCAGCTGTACGTGTATGTAAGAGATTTCGTGTGCCAGGACTGGAATTACAGGCGTTAATATAAATGATTTTTTATAAGATAAGCATCTCTTATTGTAGTTTAAATCTGAAGTAAAAATTGAGAAGTGTATATAAGTTTTGATCAATATTTATAAAAGTTTGTTGATTTCATATCAATTTTCTAGGAGATAAGCTGGTATTCCTCAAACTTGTAAGTTGTTGTTTTTAAAAAAATGATTTTTCATAACTAAGACAGCATAGAAAACCAAGTGATCACATGACTTACTATAAAAAACACCTTTATTAATCAATTAAATCAATCTTCCTTTAAAAGCACTATCAAACATTTTCAAATGTTAACATCCTTTAAAGATGGAATTTAGAATGAAAGTCTTTGATTCATTTGAACTAGTTCTTTGGATTGACATTTGTATTGTATGTGCTATAAAATAGTAATATTGATATTAAAATAGCACAACATTAAAAATAATTGGTTAAAGTAATGAATTGTAATGCTTTAGACATTTAATATTTTAAATATTAATGATTATCTTATATTTAGAATGGGAAAGTAATTCTGATTGTGGTTGATGCCATTGTCCCATGATTGAAAGCCATAATTAATTCCTGCAAGATTTTGCAAACAACACTGAGACACAGAGTTTACAGTTAAGCATTTTGGATTGCTCATCCAGGCTCTATATTGTGTAGTTTACTCATTTAACTGGGACTTTGTAGTAAGGATTTTTTTAAGTGAAGATTCTAAATTCAAAATGTTATTTTAATTTTAAAAAGTAATTATATCGTTGGCATGAACATTAAAAAAACACAAGTTAATGACTAAATACAAGCTAA
Source organism: Macaca thibetana thibetana (assembly GCF_024542745.1). Lineage (NCBI taxonomy): Eukaryota > Metazoa > Chordata > Mammalia > Primates > Cercopithecidae > Macaca > Macaca thibetana. The sequence goes on from NC_065595.1 coordinate 10,766,347, forward strand.
TTAAGTCTGTTTGGATATAGCAACAACTGTCAAAATAAAAATGAACTCTGCACACATTTTGATAAAGATCCACATGAGATGCTCTAGGTTCTAGAGTTTCATTCCACAAACATAAGAAGCAAAAAATTGTCAGGAATAAATTATTATGGAGAGAGAAGGTGGAGAAAGATGGCTGAATAGAAACCTTTACCAGTTGTCCCCCCTAGCCAACTAATAACCTTCATAGGAACCAAAAATCAGGTGAGCAATCAAAGTACCTAGTTTTAACTTTGCATCATTGAAAGGGGCACTGAAGAGGGTAGAAAAGACAGTTTTGAATTCCCTACACCACCCCACCCTTTCCTCTGGCAGCGGCCACATGGCATGGAGAGAGAATTTGCGCACTCCGGGGAGGGAAGCACGGTGATGATGGGACTTTGGATTGGAGCTCAGTGCAGCTCTGTCACAGCCGAAAGCCACACTGCGGATAACTCAGCCAGAGCCTATGGAGGGAGAATTTAGACGGGCCACAGCCAGAAGGGAATGGTCCCTCCCAGCAATCAAAACGTAGTTCCAGCAATCCCTGCCTCCGTGGGCTAAAGGGCCCTGGGGACTTACATAAACTTAAAAGGTAGTCTGTTAAATGGACTGCAATTATTGGGCAAGTCCTGGTGCTGTGTTGGGCTTGAACCTGTGGACTTGGAGTGCACACAACCTAGTGAGACACCAGCTGGGGTGGCCACAGAAGTACTTGCACTCCCCTCCCCCAAACCCAGCACAGTTTGCAGGAGAGGCTGGAGGGGAGCAGCTCCTTCCCTCCCCTTGAAGAGAAAAAAAGTGAAGAGTAAAGAGGACTTCACTTTTGAACTGTGAGACAAAACATTGTGTTGTTTTATACCATTCTTTTGGTATTTTCACTATTTTCGTCATTTTGTCTCATTAGAATCTAACCCAGAACTGACGCAACAGCGGTAGGAAACTAATACAACATGCATGGAAGAATCATCGCAGTGAGCAAAAAAAGCCCAACAGAATTATGGTGGATGTCTCCTTTCAGTGTCTGGATGGGGCAGTGAATATATGTAGAGAATTTTTTTTTTGTCCCTTCAACCTCAAATTGAATGTTTGTGATGATTCTAGGCTTACTGCATTATGAACAGGGTTATGATAACATGCTTTCTTATTAAGTAGATTCTCTGACACTTGCAACAAGTCGTTCTAGTTCTGAGTTTTGGAGCCAAAGAATAAAAATGTACTATCATCTATTAATATTACATCTCTTGAAATATGTGTGGCAGCACATTCCCTGTGCCTTAAATCTTTTCTTTTTCTCAGAATACCTGGAATGTAATAAGGGATATAATTTACTTTGTCATTATTGCAGACACGCACACACACAGACATACACACACAAACTATAACTATCTGCTCTGTAAAATATAAATTTTAACACAAATCTATTCAATTCTAAGAAGAAATATGATAAAATCTAAAGGGATAGAATGAAGAGGCTTAAATCATACCATAAATTCTTAAAGCATGTCTTGAGTTACAAGAAATTGTTGCTAAACTGTAAGCTGCATGGGGCTAAAGATTAAGACAAGCATGGGAATAGTTTATAGTGAGTGACTTGGCTTGAACTGGGCACAGTCTGCTTAAACACTAGCTCAAATTGACTTACAATTTCAGTCCCAGTTGGGAAAAAAGAAATGCAAATAGGCATTTACCCTCTCTTGCATGATTATTTGTTAGAATCTGTACATAATTTGGAAAGGATTTTTTGAAAATCACAACACTTAAAACACACAGATGTGAAAGTGCTTTAAAACAAGTCAGAAACACAAGACTTCCCACTGCCCTTGTGCAAACATCTGGCTCTCCGCCACCTGGCATGTCCAGATGCAGAAACACAAAGTGTTAATGTGCATATCTGTTAGCTACCAGATGTTGTTCCTTCACATTCTTTCTCATTCAGTCTGTTTGAGAGTCATGATATGTTTTTTTCTTATTACATTAGTCTAAGAGATCTTCAAGTTTAAAATAAAGAGAAACTGTGCATGCATGTGGATGGATGGATGAGTTTTTGTTTAAATAATGAATAGTCTTTTTGTCACAAGTCCTTCTTTGTAAGTTTATTTTAGGACTCTCTGACCTGTGAAACACTCCCTGGATGAATCAGTAGTATCATGTATCATTCCGTCTACTAGTCTTACAGTCTATCCTGGCTTGCCTCCACATGGATGATCTCCTACTTCATTCTTATAACAGGTATTTTGACACTTTGTCTGGTGTTAAAAGCCTTCAGCGATCTCAATGGAACAACCCATGCTTTTTCATTTGTTTGTTTGTTTACAGCTACAGTTTTTGAATAATCTGTGTCTTTTATCCAAACACCCTTCATCATAATGGTAGTAACTCTTCAGTAATAATATATAATAATGAATCTTCATACATAGAATGAACTGCAATCCAGTCTATAGAATCTTTATACATAGAATGAACTGCAACCACTTTGTCTGGTGTTAAAAGCCTTCAGAGATCTCAATAGAACAATCCATGCTTTTTTGTTTGTTTGTTTGTTTGTTTACAGCTACAGGTTTTGAATAATCTGTGTCTTTTCTCTAAACACCCTTCATCATAATGGTAGTAACTCTCCGTATATAATAATGAATCTTTATACGTTGAATGAACTGCAACTCAGTCTATAGTGGTAAACAGCAGTTACCAAACTGCCTTGGAGTTTGTGAAGAAGCATATAAACCCAGGGGCCTTGATGGTGGCAGTCAACTAGGGCTATGGCATTATATTTATCCCGAAGGTTCATATTTATGGTATAATGCATCTTTTTTTTAAAAAAGCTAGATATTTATGAATTGCTCAAACAACATTTTTTTATAATCAATCTTTATTCCCGGGTTGGGATTGTACAGATCTCTGCTTTGTAAAATATAAATTTTAACACAAATCTATTCAGTTCTAAGAAGAAATGCGATAAAGTCTAAAGGGATAGAATGAAGAGGCTTAAATCATACTATAAATTAGGCTGAGTTGTTGATAAACACACAAGGTAAACCTGTCTTTCATGTTCTTTTCTTCTCTGTTTTTATTAGTGTATCAAAATGAGTTGTATGTATTTGTGCTCAGAATATTCACAAGTTTTTTTAAATTCTTTGTTTAATTTTTATTTTTAAGATGCATTGGCCAACTATTCAATTTTATAAGTTGTAACTTTAGAATATCTTATAACATTTATTAAGAAGGATTTATTTAGCTCCTTGTTACCCTTATCATCTTTCCATTGAATTATCATGATTTTAATAAATAGCTTACAAAACATCACATGTAACTTGTTTTCCTTAAAAAACAAGCAATTTCTGGAAATGCCCTCATTAAATTCTAGATGAAGAAAATGAGTTCATTTTTAAATACATTTTGTGTTTTAGCCATTTGTCAAATAAAATGCTGCCTGAGCTTTCTTACAGTGTGGATATTTTTCTGTATGGACATTAATAAGTAGTTATCAAACATCAAGTATATTTTTCAAATAAGAAAATCTTTTTATTTTTCCTGATCACAAAATGTAGCTTCAGAAATGCAAACTACATAAAGAAAAATAGTCTTGAATAGTACCACTCACTGACAACCTCAGTTACTCTTTTAGAACATATTTATTTTAAATGTATATGTGTATGTATACATGTATGTATAAACACACATATATGTCTGTAAACTTATGTCTATATCTAAATACTTACCTGTATGTGTGTATGAAATTCAATACTCCTCTGAGTGCTTAAAAAGCTAATAGATGTAATAGCAGAATTTAGTCATCAAAGCGTAAGACTAGAGATTTTGGGCTCTATCAACCATCAACGAGTATGTGTTTTAAATCTTTGAATTTCTTAATTTCTCTCAATGTCACTCCTGGGACCTCTGGAAGGGACATTTCAGAAAAATAACTTTAGTAGTTAAACATTTTTAGTGGGTGGAGAAATACACACACACACACACACACACACACACACACAGCAACATTGATCATCAGTAGTTGAAATCATTTGAAGTCATCCCTTGATTATTTTACTACTTAATTGTAATTTTTTTTTTTTTTTTTTTTTTTTTTTTTTGAGACGGAGTCTCGCTCTGTCACCCAGGCTGGAGTGCAGTGGTCTGATCTCAACTCACTGCAAGCTCCGCCTCCCAGGTTCACACTATTCTCCTGCCTCAGCCTCCCGAGTAGCTGGGACTACAGGCGCCCACCACCTCGCCCGGCTAGTTTTTTTTTTGTATTTTTTAGTAGAGACGGGGTTTCACCGTGTTAGCCAGGATGGTCTCGATCTCCTGACCTCGTGATCCGCCCGTCTCGGCCTCCCAAAGTGCTGGGATTACAGGCTTGAACCACCGCGCCCGGCAAATTGTAATTTTAAAAAAAATATTTTTAATATTTATAGTTACATAATATGTGTGTGTGTATATACATATATATGGCATACATGTGATGCTTTGATAGAGATGTACAATGTGTAATAATCACCTCGGGGTGATTGGGATTTTCATCATCTCAAGCATTTATCATTTCTTTATATGAACAGCATTATGAATAAGTCCACTCTTTTAGTTATTGAAAAAGATGAAATAAATTATTGTTGACTATAGTCACTCTTCTGTGCTGTCAAATATTAGATTTTATTTATTCCATCTAATTATATATTTTGCACCCATTAACCATCTCAATTTCATTCCCTCCTGCCAGGTAAATTCCAGCCTCTGGTAACCCTTGTTTTACTCTCTATCTACATGAGTTCGATTGCTTTAGTTTTTTTCCTCCTACATAAGAGTGAGAACATGCAAAATTTGTCTTTCTGTGCCTGGATTATTTCACTTAACATAATGTCCTCCAGTTCCATCCATGTTGTTGCAAATGCAGGATTTCATTACTTTTATGGCTGAATAATATTCCATTGTGCATATGTGCTGCATTTTCTTTAACCATTCATCTGTTGATGGACACTTAGGTTGAATCCACATACTGGCTATTGTGAATAGTGCTGCAATACACATGGAAGTGCAAACCGCTTCCATTCCTATAACCACACAAATCATGAGGACCTGATATGAAACTGAAGTGAGTACCAGAACGGCACTCCTTAAACATTCATCAACATACAAACCATCTGGCGATTTTGTTAAAATGCAGATTTTGATTGTATAAATCTCAAGTGAAGAATGCATTTCTGACATGCTCACAGATGCTACAGAAGCTACTACTTTGAGAATCATACTTTAAATGATGAGGTGATAGAGCAAAGGGAAGTCCTGCTGTGTAGATCCTGAGTAGGAGTACCCTGCTTAGCTCTTCTGAGGTTCACAGACGACTGAATAAAAGTGTCTACAGTCATAGTTATAAGATACAATATGAATGCACAAGTACATGTAACAGTGTAATAATATTTCCTTATTATAAACTACAACAATGTAGTCAATTCATATATATATCATAAATATGAAACATGGCTATTTGACCTAGGTTTTATGACATATGAAAAGAGGTCTGTGCACTTGCAATAAGTAATTTTACTGAATTTTCAAGGTGGGCAGTTGGGGACCCAGCAAAACTCTGTAGATAACATTTATTTACCTGCGTGGACTTTATGGTAAATAGATAATACATCCCTGAGATCAATATCAGCCTGCCTCCTGTAAAGAACTAGGGATACCTGAGAAGTTTGGCTTAATTAGCATCTTCCATTCTAATGGCATTTGGAAAAATGAATTCTTCGAGCTTATCATCAGAGTCAAGTATAACTTCTGTAGGTTTATATGGCCGATGCTCAATTTTGGCAAGCCTCAAATCCAATTATACATGGCACATCTTCACTAGAAAATAAAAAGTGTTCTCTTGGTTTAAGCACTAACCACAAACAAAGAAGTGGCCACACATTTTTTTTTTTTTTTTTAAGTGAACACCGGTGTGAGACCCCTAATAGCTGAAGAGCTTAGGGCCTTATTGGTAGCATCTAGTGTAAGACTAAAGGTATATAGTTTATTAATTCTATACATTCAATGTGGTGCTTTTTAACAAGGATATTCTCATTTAATATTGGTAACAGACATATGGGGTAGATTCTTTTGCTGTTGTTTTCTTTTCAGATGGGGAGATGAGAATATCACTGAAATTAAGTTACGTTTTCCAAACATTAGTGCCAGGAATAAGGAGAACTAGAACTTGACTTTAAATCCTCTGTCTAAATGTTTCACATCACAGAACATAGTGCGTCTATGGATAAATTTATACACACACACACATATATATACACATACACACATATATATTCATTCAGTTATTTATTGTTTGGTTTGCTTATTTATTCATTTATTCATTTGTTGGTCTTCATTAATCTTTGATGGATCTTTCAATGTGACAACTGAATAGTATTTGATGGTATGAGATATTTACCAGGGTAGTAGTTTGGTAGTTGGTTGCATTTAGAGGGACAACTCAGCCTGTAGATGTTAAAAGTTCTCTTTTCCAAACTTATACACAGATTATAGAACCATTGTCGAAATAGAGTGGTACATTGCTCAGTTAGGGCTGTTCAGATAATCCTAGAGAGAATTTCCATCCATACCTAAAATCTCTAGAAATATAGAAAGAAATCATCAGGAAGCTTGTTGTAATACCTTGGGCCTGCAATGTGTTACATGCTGAGAAAGAACAGAAAGCTGTCTTTATAATGTCACTCCTATAAAACTCTACCACATTCTGAGGCAAGTAAACTGAGAAACAGTGCTGCTGTAACTGAGGGACTGTGAAATCATGCTAAGAGGAAGTTGTGAAGCAAAAAGGCTATATGTGGGTGCCTCACAAATCATCTGGTGGGTGCCTTACAACACCCACAGATAGTCTTTTGCTTCACAACTTCCTCTTAGCATGATTTCAAAGAGCAACACAACCCTGTTTGTACTAGCTTCTTTTATAAAAATTAATGGTGTAGTAATTACAATGCATTTAGGGAAACTTTTACCAAGGAGTTGTATACACGATGTTAAACAGATAATATAAAAAAGTGCATTGGATACAAGTGTAAGAAAAGGAACTGAACTCATTTTTCATAAATGAGTTGGAGTGTTTTCATTCACTTCAAAGGCTACAACTTAATTTTCTCAACAAGAATATAAATGCAAAAGTATGACAAATGACTGGGAATATTTGAGGAATTGTAAGGTTTAAAGGCATCATTTGGCAAGGAATTGAAATACTTATATTTATTAGCTATATAATGTTGAAGTAAAGACTAATAACCTTGAAAGAAAAGTAATCTTCATGTTTTGATAGAATTACAGAAGCAAATAATATATAACAAATCCAAATCCAAGGTAAAATTAAAAAAAAAAAAATTGAGACAGGGTCTCATTCCCATTGCCCAGGAATGGAGTACAGTGGCACGGACACAGCTCACTGAGGCCTCAACCTCCTGGGCTCATGTGATCCTCCTGCTTCAGCCTCCTGAAAGGCTGGGACTACAGGTGTGGATCAATATGCCTAGCTAATTTTTTTGTAGAGATGGGGCTTTGCTATGTTGCCCAAGATGGTCTCAAACTCCTGGGCGCAAGAGATCCACCCCCCTAGACCTCCTACATTGCTGGGATGACAGGTGTGAGGCACTGCACCCAGCCGGTAAAACTCTTGATAAGGAAAATGGTACCAACCACAGAATTATTCTTATGTATAGAATATTTCAAGTTTCTTATGTGTAATCCATTTTGTGTTTGGAATAGTCAAAACCTTATTTACTAAGAGGTTCATCATGTGCTTCATCAGTCTTGTAAAACCTTTCCTCCCAAGTTTCCTCCGTCAGTCACTTTCTGCTAGAGTCCATGCCCACTGTGGGGTCCAGGAAACAAAGGCTATGTAAACACATACCCAGAAGAAAGAGCAGATAAATTCAAATTCATCCATATTGTTATACATTTGCTTTATTCGATTAAATATCTAGTCATGAAGAAGATGGTTGATAAGCAAAATGTATTTTCAGATGTTTTGTGACTATCAATTTGAAATTAGTGAAAGATAATTACATTTAAAATTAATTTAGAAAATAATATTATATAATAAACTATGTAAAATATATTCATATTTATCACCAGTGGTGCTAAAAATTTAATGAAAATAAAATGTTCCTACCTGTGGTTTGAGTCTGCACAGAGGAATTTAGTCATCTGTTGTTTACAGTCAAGATATTTTTTACTCAGAGGATATTAACAGTCAGTACTTTTAAATAAATAAATTAGCACAAATGGTGACTATTTTATTTTATACTGCTATATCATGTTTATATTTCTCAATGCAAAAAAACCTGTCATAAATGATTTCTAAAAATTTTGATTGTTTTTTCCTACTGCATGGAAATAATTGCCTAAACAAAGACTTTCAAATTTTAGCATTCATTAGAATAAACAAATGAACATATTTGTTTAAAAATTTGAAAACTACCATGTTAGCAAGTAAGCATTTTGTTAAAGGAGACACTGAAAGTTCTTTAAGATATCAAGTAACATCATATACTTTAAGGGATATATCTAAGAACCTCTGTCATGTAACAAACTTTCCTCCATCTACAAATGGTGGATTTGTTAATCGTCGCTAATACGTGGTATTGTGGCCTGAGCTAGCCTACTGTCTTCCCATGGCTATAAAATAACAGACCATAAGATTAATGACATAAAAGAAAGCATTCATTTTTCTCAGATTCCCTGAGTCAAAAATTCCAGGTGGGTGCAGACGGGTTAACAGTCTCTGCTCCATCACATCTGATGCCTCCATTAGAAGATGTGGAGACTGAGTGTTACAATTGTCCAAGGCTAAAGCTCAGTCCCTCAGGTGTTTCTCACTTGCTCATGAACTTGATGTCTGGCAGTTGACGCCAAGGAGCCGGTATCTAGAGCTGAGTAGCTAGGCTGCTTGGGCCTCTCTGCTTCAGAGGATTTGGTCTCATGATCTCTTCAACACGATGGCTTCCGACTAGCTGGACACCTTACTTGGTGACTAAGAGCTCCGAAGTTGTATGACCCAAAAGAGAGTGAATCAGGTGAAACATTACCATTCTTTTAAATCTAGCCTTACAAACCTCACAAGAATACATGTCCAAGCTATTCTCTCTCTTAGGAATGAGGCATTAAGTCCAGTCCGTATATAAGGAGAGGAAAATCAGGCTCCGTCCCCTTATGAAAGGTCAGGAATTTTGTGGAATATTTTCAAGCTATCATATATTGCTAAGAGAAAATTCATATATAATTACAATAAAAGTGGGAACAAAGAGATGAGATGTTTTTCAGTCTCTATAACTTGTGCTCTTTTTCACTCCACTGAAAAAGAAAAAGCAATTGCATGACATCACCAACAATCTTAAGATAAAAGAGAGAGGCAAGTTATTCTGAGAGCAGAAAGCTGTGATTAGATCAGGCACAGGGAGACTGATCCATTTCTGTCTCTCCCTCAACATGACTTGGGTGGGAGGATGGGAATGTCTCAGTTCTGCTAAAAATTAAAAACTATGTGTGTTTGTGTGTGTACACATATATATATATATTTCAAGAATGCATACATACACACACATATATGTTTTATGAAAAAGGCATATGAAGTCAGGTGAATGTGTGTGTGTGACAGGTATATGACCCTCACTTTCTTTCACGCACACAACAAGCACAGGCAATTTATTCTTTCGCGTGTAACTCTCTTGGTTTCCTGATTCTTTTATTCATTGTTTTAAAAATAACCTAGCAATTAATTTGCAATGTGCAAACTAGGATGGAGTTTCTCCTCATCTTTGGTGATAAATTTCCTTAAAACGTGAGGGAAACTGGTTAACATATTTATCAAGAATTTCTCTCGAAAGCTAGAGATTATTGAGTCATTTTTAAATGTTTCGGACTTCACCTTGGCCTTCTTCGCTGTGCAACAGATAATCATCATAACTACAGGTAACTTAAAAAAAGTAAATCTGTTTTGGTCACTTCTAAATGTGTATATGCTAAAATTATTTTGTTAATTTGTATCTCAAACAAAATAATATCTGGGAAAAGGCTACAAGAGCAGGGAAGCTTAAAAACCTCAAAAACTGCAAAGGCATTGCCTGTAAAAAAAAAAAAAAAAAAAAAGCCAAATCAGGAACGAAATCCCATTTGCAATTGCCACAAAAAGAATAAAATACCTAGGGATATAGCTAACTAGGAGGTGAAAGATCCCTACAAGGAGAATTACAAAATACTGCTCAAAGAAATCAGATATGATACAAGCAAATATAAAAATATAACAGGCTCATGAATAGGCAGAATCAATATTGTGAAAATGGCCATACTGCCCAAAGGAATTTATAGTTTAATAGGAATTGCATTTAATCTATCATTAATATTACTCACAGAACTAGAAAAAAATATTTTAAAATTCATATGGAAGCAAATAAGAGCCTGGATAGCCAAGACAATCCTAAGCAAAAGGAACAAAGCTGGAGACATCATGTTTCAAACTGTCCTACAGGGCTACGGTAACCAAAACAACATAGTAATGGTAAAAAACAAAACAAAACAAAACAAAAAAAAAAACCAGGCATATAGAACAGTGGAACAGAATAGAGAATCTAGAAATAAAGCCACACACCTACAGCTATCTGATATTTGACAAACCTGACAAAAATAAATGATGCAGAAATAAATTCCCTATTCAATAAACTCTGTTGGGATAACTGGCTAGCCATATGCAGAAGATTGAAACTGGACCCCTTCCTTACACCATATACAAAAATCAACTCAAGATTGATTAAAGACTTAAATGTAAAACCCAAACCTATAAAAATCCTAGAAGAAAACCTAGACATTATCATTTAAGACATAGGCATGGGCAAAGATTTCATGATGAAGATGCCAAAAGCAATTTCAACAGAAGCAAGAATTGACAAACGGGATCTAATTAAACTGAAGAGCTTCTGCACACCAAAGGAAACTATCAAGTGACCTACAGAGTGGGAGAAAATTTTAGCAAACTATCCATCTGACAAAGGCCTAATATTCAGCATGTATAAATAACTTAAATTTACCAGAAAAGAAAAAAACATTACAAAGTGGGCAAAGGACATGAACAGACACTTTTCAAAAGAAGATGTACATGCAGCCAACAAACATACGAAAAAAAGCTCAACATTACTGATCATTAGAGACATGCAAATCAAAACCACAATGAGAAACCATCTCATACCAGTCATAATGGCTATTAAAATGTTGAAAAAATAGCAAATGGTTGTGAATTTGTGGAGAAAAAGAAATGTTTATACGCTGTTGGTGGGAGTGTAAATTACTTCAACTATTGTGAAAGATGGTGTGGTCATTCCTCAAAGACCTAAAATCAGAAATACTATTCAATCCAGCAATCCCATTACTGAGTATAATTCAAAGGAATATAAATCGTTCTATTATAAAGACACATGCATGTGTTATGTTTGTTGCAGCACTCCTCATACTAGCAAAGACGTAGACTCAACCTAAATGCCCATGAATATTAGACTGGATAAAGAAAATGGGATACATATACACCACAGAATACTATGCAGCCATAAAAAATGAGATATTTTCTTTTGCAGGGACATGGATGGAGCTGGAGGCCATTATTCTTAAACTCATATAGCAACAGAAAACTAAATACTGCATATACTCACTTAAAAGTGGGAGATAAATGATAAGAACACATGGACAAATAGAGGGGAGTAACACACTCTGGGGCCTACTGGAGGGTGGACAGTGAGACAAGGGAGAGGATCAGGAAAAATAACTAATGGATACTGGGTTTAATACCTGGGTGGTGAAATAATCTGCGCAACAAACCCCCATTGACCTAAGTTTACTTATGTAACAAACCTGCACATGTACCCTGAACTTAAAATTTATAAAGTTTAAAAACAAAATGTATAGGGTTTATAAAACTTATAAAGTTTAAAAACAAAAAAGAAATTGAGGTCATAGTTACAACTTTTCTAAATGTCCAGATGGCTTCATTGGTAAATTCTGAAATGAAAATAAAGAAATGAATAATATCAAATTTATACAAATGTTTTCAGGCATATAGAGGAGAGAATACTTCATTACTTGTTTCAAGAGACCAAGTTAACCCTCAAAACAAAACCTTATAAGTACATGACACACACAAGCAAAATTACAAACATTGCTTAGGAACATGATGTGTGTGTCTCAAGCCTCACCTATATTTCATATTATGAGTTTCGTCTAACAATGAATTTTACTTAGTGGTCTGATCACTATGCAGGACACAGAATTCAACTCAGAGGATTCAAACAGACTGTTTCTAGGATTCAAATAGAGGCAAAACAAACCAAATAAAACCATTTTAAACCATTGAGTAAAGTGCCTTACCATAGCTAAAATACATGTGATATTACGATAATAACACACATTTTGTCTGAATTGTTAGAACTTGAAGTGTATTTTATGAAGAAATAAGCAAGCAAACAAAACAGTGAATAAAATAGATGCTTAGGGAAAACTGTCTTTCATATTCATCTCTGATGGGTTTCATTCAGAAATAATGTAAAACTTCTTTAGATATGGAGAGTGATGGTCACACGTAATTAAAAGGCAGAGATTCTTGCTGGCAATAAAAAGTTTGGATGGCTTCGTTTTTGGTTTAAGTGTGGCATTGTTTTAAACATGAATGCATCCATTTTATACGTGTATTAATTTTGGTTTTATTAATCATAATTCAAAAGTAAAAATTACCTTTATACATTATTAATCTATTCTGGAAATACTTGCTTTACACACAGGCAATTCCTCATCTATCTTTTACCAAGTTATGAAGCACATTGCTAAGTCACCAGGAGTCTCCTATACAGAAAATAATATATAAAGATCAATTTTATGTGTGATCTCTTTGCAGATATTAACTAATATTTAGTGGGAAAATTTATCTCAGACTCATCTAATCATAGTTACCATAAGAAAGGTAAATGTGTTAAAGGGCCTCTCAAGTTCCTTCTGACAGGCATCTTAAATGATGAAAGTAGGTTAACTGTTATGGGTGGGCTTAACATAATACCATTTTAGCTTTCTCAGCTAGAAATACCGCCTTGTTCCCTGTTGACCAAAAGCTCCTTTAGGGAGAGAGAAAGCAGTGCATTCCTTGATGATAGGGCAAGACTTGACAAGTATATGCAAAAGATATAATCCACATGTTGTATGAATATATTGCACTCACAGAGTAAAAAATAATTCCATAAGTGTCCTGTTGTCATGGCATTAATTCATGGTGAGAGAAAAATAAATGGGCCATGAAGAAGGGGAATAATAATAAAGAAATATTATTTCATAATTTAATCTATCAGTGCTTTCAGTCCTTATCAACAAATACATGAATGTAATCTTTTGTAAGATTATAAACAAAATTCACATAATTCATGATGACTTTTTCAAACTCTCTACTTGAAAGTCTAATATACCTCTTAAATCATCATGTCCTTTTCCAAAGCTGACCTCCTGGTCTGTCTATCCATAACTGACTCTCTCTCTACTGCCTTTCCCATCTTAACCCTGCGGGAGCTCAGGACAAAGACTTGGAGTCAGTGTAACTCATTTATTTCTCTCACCATACATCTACCTGCTAAATATTTAAAATGGCCCACGTCTGATTAGTTTCCAGTCACTGCAGTGCCACTGCACATGCTCTCTCCTGCTTAGCGCATGACCTCCTGACTAGTATTTCTGCTTCCAAGTCTGTTCCTCTTCTTCGGTCTCAGATACACTGGTCCTTATAAAATATGCCAGGTTACATTGCTACTCTAGCTATTCACTTCACTCTGAGTAAAAGTAAAATTTTGGCAATTTCCTCGTTTTCACCTACGTTAATTTTGGCAATAACATAGACGGGTTTGTTAAAAGAACTTCACAGAAAGATGTAAGGATCTTAGAAAGTTGAATAACTTAGTATCCATTCATTTGATGAGATTGATAATTTAGCACTTTTCAGGTGCACTGAAACAAAGCAGGAACATCATTTAACAGTTTTCAGAGAATTCTCATACGCTGCCCATGGAAGAATGGAAAAGTTCATTATGCAAATTAATTCACTTTAGATTCAGAGGAAGTCTTTTATCCACTTGCAGTGCTTTGAAAGCTGTTAATGGTGACCTGGTTCTAATAATATTCCCAAGACAATGTTGCATTATCAATAATTTATTAAGAGAATACAAGAATGAAATCAGCACCCTAGAATTAATGTAGGCTTTACCAGTGCTGCTTTCTTGTCTTATAAGTTGTTCAGGGAGTGGAGTCTGCATGTGTATCCTGGTTAGGACATAAACACGGAGGTAAGAAGACAACTCTGAAATGTAAATATCGAGTCAAGGCAGAAAACATTTAAGGTGACTTTTAGGTTTGTTAACCTTTCATGTATTATACACTTATGTTTCCAGGGCTGAGAAAAAAATATCAGCTTATAGGTGAAAAGTGAAATCTATTTTCCCCAATTTCCATTTATTTACCTCGGAAAACACATGTACACAAATACACACGTCTCTTCATATTCACATGAGCAAGCACATGCAGACTGAAATGGAAAGTTTAAGCTTTCCTCAATAAGTTCAATTTCATCAGGTCACAATTTTTTAAAACATTTGTGGAATCATGGGTGATTTTACATTTTATTTTGGCCTTTCTGTCTTTTTTCAGATACAATTATAAATAGCCATCACGTAATTTCACTACTGGTTTATAGCACTTTCTGTGGTGCTTAATTTTCTAAGTCTTAGAGAGGTGAGCTCTTTTTCTTCAAGACAGTATCTCTCTATCAAAGTCTATTTATATTAGAATAGACATGTCATGGCAAAGGGTCACTTGTACAAAAATCTTCAGTTTTGTTTCCTTTTGTTTTGTTTTTAATGAGAAGTTAAATGACTTCTAAAATCAGTAATTAAAAGACAAAGAGAGGGAGGAAACCCAAGAGCAATACGACAAAATGCTTCAGTGTTCAGTGTTGCACAGGCCATTTAACGTGTCTGGGCCTTTGTTTTGGTATTGATAAACCTTAAATGGTGAGGAACAAATAGCCACTGAGTTCCATTTCAGCCAATCGGAGAATACACGGAAGTCTCCGATTCCGCTGAGGTTGACCATCACCATTAATACCAGCTGTGATGTGTCTTCTCTGAACCTGAGCCTCGGCTGCAGTGGAAGTTCTCTGAAATTTTTGGTCCTCTTCTTTTTTGTGTGACCCTTCTGAACAGGGTCAGGACACTTCAATAATAATTCTTGAAGCAACCCAGGCCTTATTTTCTACTGCTTTCAAGACGAAGGCTTGGTATTGTAGATAATAGGGGAAGAGAGTTGATAAAACAACGCGATTTTTTTAAAATGAAAGAACATTTTGAGAAATCCTCGTTTTATGAAGAAGCAAACTTTCACTTATCGGTGAAGATTTAAAGATGAAAAAGTACATTGCCCTTAGAATTGGTAAAAGCACCTCACTAATCCCTAAATAATTTAATGTATACTTATTTTATCAAGTACCTACTGTGAAGTAATCTTAAAGTCACAGGACAGTCCTGATGGAGTGATATAAATGAGATGATTAAGCATCTTTATGTAGCTGCTGTTTCACAGGTGTATTACCACCACAATATTATCCATGTTGGGCAGTTCTTAGTGTTGCTTTGCAGGACATGAAGGTGGGAGTACACTTTGGTGGCTTCATCCTCACTTGTTTTTTCTTCACATGAGGGAGAGTGGGCCATGGTGAGAGTCCCTGTGTACCTACTTGAGCATCACTGGAGTGATTAAACTATCCTTAAACAAGAAATAGATACACCTTTTTCCCTCAACCAAATGACACCTCTTGGCTGCCAAAAAAACTTCTCCAGGATTTGGCTTAGCCTGTTCTATTATCATCCTTCCATTTTCACAGGAAGAGGGTACTCTTTTAATTAGAAAATAATACACGTATACTCCCAATAGCACTCACAATCTCAGATTTTAGAAAAGCAATCTCTACAGACTCTTGATTTTGACTAAAACACACTAGAAGGTGATTATAGAGTTTGTCTTCATGTTTGCTTTTTTACTTCTCATCTAGCAAGAGACAATATCCTTTTAAAATTATTGAAGAATTACATTCATTACCCATTAGAAATACCAGAAGAAAGTGGGGTGTAAATATGGCTTAGAATTTGGTATCATTGTGAATTGGTTGGCATTTGTTCTGTTCTATATGAATGTAAAGATTGCCCTGAGTTAGGATAAGCAATACATAAACTAATTCATATTCATTATTCAAATGTCTTCACATAATTTTTTCTACAATTCTTCACATTAGACTACACAAATTTAAGACAATACACATTCCATATTGTGCCAATGTCATTGATTGAAAAAGATCTCATAATATTTGCTCATCTTTTTCCAGGACCTACTATATGGAAGGGTCAAAGAAGTATAAAACTGATCCTCCAAGAAAGATGTATAATTTAGTTAAGTTTAAAAAATTTTATAAATTAATACATTGTATCTGCAAGAATAAAGAAATGACAAGAATGACTTTTTTGTTTAATTAAAATGAAGAACAATTCCAGAGTTGATAAATCCTCAGAGGAGTTAGGTGCGCAGTGTGCTACAATTCCATCTAGTTATGCTGTGTTGCAAGTGTAAAGTAACTTAGCCTGGATCCAAATGTGTGGTGTGAAGACACACTATATGAGCAAGCATAGGAAGTTCTCAATTAAGATCCTAGGCTGCACTCAGACTGAGTTAGAATAACATTATTTATGGATGGCTATCTCTAGACATCATTATGTCCAACAATGATGCAGAAATTACATATTTCTTTGTTTTTCTTCTTCTGTAGAGGATGCCATTTCTTAAAGGCCACGGACACTTCAAGGAAGAAAAACATTTACAATTTATCCAAGTAAGTCAATCCTTTCATCTGGTAGACTAGCAGACTGAAGCTCCAAGACATAATTTAGTTAACTGACTTATAAAAGTTCTTCCTGGAGTATGGGCTAGAGATCAAATCCAGTCAGGAGACTTTGCCAGCACAGATGTGGATACACACACACACACACACACACACACACACACACCCCTACAAATATTCATATGCCCACAAACAGTCACATAGTCACGTGCATTTGCAAGTCTCTGTGGATATTTTTCCATATGCTTCATCTGCTTAAACATATTTTATCGCTATATAATGCTATGGTTATGTTATCTATCAAATATGTATATACTGATAGCATATATTATATTTAATTATGCTCACATAATTATGTATTTACTTCTGAATATTTACCAACTTACCTATTTTCTAACTGATGCATTGACTTATGTATTTATTTGGCCACAAGCAGTATCCTTGACAGAAACTTCTAGACTACCTGCAAATATAGGCTCACATAATATACCCTTAGGATTAATACATATTAAATATGCACTATACATTATATGAATTTATATACACACAAATGCATTCACAATTATGAAGCAAGTATAAAAGACATTTGACTTATATCAAGGTACGTGTGCTTAAATGTAATTCAGACGGGTATTTATAAAATCTGTTTTCTGTTGACATCCACTATAGGAGCACCGCAAATCTACGCAAGATCCTAGACTTTACTTAGGTTTACTTTACCTGCTTGGACATTACACAGACCCTGGGGTGATGTCGTATCCACAAAAGAGAAGACACACATTGGATTCGTCGGTCTTTCGTGCTGAGAAATGATAATGAAACAAGGGCTAACCCTGTTTAAACTTTTCATTTTATTCTATGAAAACTGAGCAAGGAATGCAAAATACACTCTGTTCTATTCCTGAGTTAAAGGCGAAGACGGTAAAACAAACTGGAAAGAGGGTTTGAATACATCAGGAAACCCATTCTCTGCTGTGCAAACAGATGGGCAAGATTGTTCAGAATACATTAATTTTTCAGAGGAAAGGGCAAGAAAATGGCAGCCTTTTGGAACGTAGGCTCTGATATTTTCCCCAAACAGACCACACTCTCTTATTCTCAAAACATCAGAGAGACAAATAAACCTAGAAAAGCATGTAGTCCAGGTCTGCCTGGGGGAGAAAGTCACAGAGGTCTGTGAGGAAAAGAGAGATGCCGTTTCCTTCTTGAGAAGAAGGTGGGAAAGTTATTGTTTAGGTGGGGGTATTGAGATTTTATGTTAATAGCGAAATAGTAAAGATCTTTTTATGTGATATGGTAAACTTAGGAACAATCTCAAATGATAGTTGTGTTCATGGAGTTTTAAAGTAATATTTATTTTAAATATGCCAAAATGGAAGAAGTATCTTTTGGGAGTTAGATGAATATAAATGTTGTAATAAAAGCATTGATTGCATCAGAAAGTGCTGTTACCTCTCAATATTCATTTTCACTTTCTTCATTAGTAATGATATCCCAGTTTTTATTCCTGTACATTGCTACCTATAACAAAGAATAGAATTTCCAGTCTACCTTACTGCTACATGTGGCCTTGTGGGGGAAAAAAAAAAAAATTCTGGCCAATGAGATGTCTGCAGTGTTGTCACTTCCAGAAAGTTGTCTTAGAAAAATAGGGCACATTTTTCCCCTTTTAACTTCCTTCTCTATGAAATGTACACATGACAGACAGCACAGTCTCTAGCAGTTACCAAGGAATATAAATTGGTTTAAGCCATGTGCTCAAGATGCAGAAATTTGGAAGTCTCTGTTTCTGCCAACGGCATGAAACTGAGCTACCCCGGGCTGCTTTTATTTTTATTTTTTTTTGTTTTTTGTTTTGGTCATGCAAATTAATCTCCTAATAATTAGGTATTATTGTTGATACCAGAAAAAATACGACAAAAGTTACTCAGATGATAATGAGCTAAACTTCATCGAAGCATGATAATATGACAATATATTTTATGGAACTTCAGAATTTTGGAATTAGGATACATCTCATATCTTTAAATTCCAAATTCAGTCACTGTGAGGAATTGGTGAATGGATAAATTTATAGAAACGTGATAAAATGTTACAGGCTCTTGTTTTCACTCCCTAGCAAAAACACTCATCAGAAGGGGAATTCAACTGAAATCTGAATAATTCCTTCTGTATATTGCCAAATAAATTCACTGTGGTAGATACACTCCAGTTTTCACAGCTAAGACTCCTCCCCATTGAATGTGCCTCAGATACCCTGTCTCCATAGACTTGGTAATACCATTTAATTGTCAGTATAGTTGCAATTCCCTACAGGTACAGTGACTATCATTCCCTATCAATTTAGATAAAATATTTTTGCCCTCATGTAGAACAAAATGCTATTTGTTTATATAACTGGGCTAACAAAACAGATGCTTGAATTTTGTGAAAAAACCCTAGGCACTATGATATTTATGGGTAAAAATTAAATATGATCATGAAGCATAAGACATAATGTAAAAACTAGTTTGATACTAATGGCATTGGTAGACTGCTGTACATAGTTGCCTTAGATGCACATTGCCTGTGACACTGGAGAAGTGTTTTTCTTGTGATTCATCTGAATTCAATGCAAAGATATAAGGGGATTTGGAGGTTTGATTAATCTTAACCTTCCTTACATCACAGCATATTTGCATCATTATTAGCATGTTTTTTTTTTCATTCTTAGAGTAGAAAAATCCCATCTTGCTTCTCTAAGAGTTGGCCAATATCGTGGGTGTAGATTTAAATTTAAATTGACACTGTAGAAGGCAGTACCAATTTATCAGCACTCAAGTTATTCTTTTTAGTGAAAATTCTTGTTATCTCTTTTTAATTACCATGATTCTTTTGCTATTAGGAAAGCAGTACAGTGAATTAATTAGTCATTTCAATAAAATGTGACATTCTTAAAAGATAATTATTAAAGGGAAAATTATAGCTTATCAGCAAAATATTAGCTTTTCTTCTTGAAATTAATTTGAAAGTTGATTTGTCTTAATAAAGGATGGTTGAACACTTTTATGTTCATATTAATAGTTTTATTGTAATTCCCTTTCCAAAATTAGATTGTTAACTTTTAATTTCTCCCAAATACCACATTCAAAGGATGTAAGATTACTTAACCACACACACTCAGACACACACACACACACACACACACTCAATCACCCACATTTTTATTTTATTGAAAAATATGCTTACTAGGTGTACTGAAGTAAACTTCTGAGAAAAACAAATGACAGGTTAGTAGGCATGCAATTTTTTTCTGTGCCCTTAAAAATAATGTGAATTTTTCTATTTTGTCAAGTGAATATCTCAGTTTCTTGACATTCAAATATGTATTTCTGGCCCATCCAGTGATTACTTATGTATATCTCTACGCAGAGAAAAAATAGTTTGCATATACAATTAAATAATGATTTTCCAAACCTGTGAAATATAATATTTAAAGGAAATAGGGAAAATCCAGTAGTAAACTATCCAACTATGTTTGTCTGGTTCTTCACTTTTTAAAACAATTTAACTACGGTATTATTTGCATACCATAAATTCTCTTATTTTAATAGTAGAAGTAAATGATGTTTAGCAAATACTGAGAGTCATGCAACCATTACCACATTTTAGCTTTATCCCCCCAAAACATAGAAGTCATAAGTCCTAAATGAATCAGTTGGCAGAAAGTCTGGGTGTCCTGTAGAAAGAGAAATAATTCTCACTTGGTTAATCAACGTATTTAAATAATTGGAAGCTTTATTTCAGTTAGTGATGTTAACAAAAAATTTTCCATTATAAAAGAATTCAGGGACCAAATTTTGTTTTAAAATAAAAATTAAAAATCAAACGGTGACATCATATATTTTTAACCTACAATTATTACTTGCTTGCACAAATCCAACTGAATCATCCCGATTTCCATTGTTTGACTGGATGGGTCTAAGAATTTCCATTTAATAACCTCCTGGGTGATACCTTTGGGGCTGGTACTTGGACCATCCATTATGTAGCTTTCTTAAACAATTTCACAAATGCCAAAGCATAATGAACTCACATAGACAAAAAGAGGAAAATACTAATTTTCCATGTGTTTAATATCCAAATTTATATTCCATAAAGGCAAATTAAATTTTATACAGGAAAGACTAAAAATTATAAAATATTTAATCATAGTATAATTTAATTATGACAGTGATGATAAATTCTCACATTAAAATAGAGATGGACAAGTATATTTAATGAAGTGTTTATTTTGATTTTTTGTTTTAGTGAGACTCAATGGATGTTGATGAGTTGAACAGCATTCATGCACTTTTAATTAATTGCACTTGAGAGGGCTTTGTGCACCTGGTAATATTTTAAGCAACACTTAAATGGTATGGAACTTCAGGAATGTAAATTGACAAGCGGCTGCCTCCAAGTGCTAGAAATTAAACAAGCTAAAATCACAAAATTCTAACACCTTCATTCTTGCCCAGGTTTTCTGCTTGTCATTTATTCTCTGTATAATAAAGGAAATAAAAATAAGTTAGCACTTCATATTCTAAATTTGATTTTATAGACTTCTGTCAATATGTATCATGAATTATTTATGCACCTGTATTTTAACATGGTTCGTAAAATATGAACTGAATAAATATGTAACGAACTTAAATAAAATATTATTTTAAATAGCCTTCTTAAATAGCCTGAGAATTTTCATCTAATAAGCTCCTGGGTGATACCTATGGGGCTGGTACTTGGACCATCTATTATATAGCTTCTTAAACAATTTCACAAATGCCAAAGCATAATGAACTCACATAGACAAAAAGAGGAAAATACTAATTTTCCATGTGTCTAATATCCAAATATGTATGGACACATACAATTGTACATGTATACTTATTTAAGAATTAAGATGTTAATTCTTACACGTTTTAAATGCAACAGACAGGTATTTATAGCATCTGTTTTCCATTTGAATTATATTCAAGCAATGTATGTTTGTTTGTACTGTGATTCAGAAATGGGATAGGAAGATATTTATGTGCCATCCTGGCTAGATTAAGCTGGGAAATATCAATGATCAGAGAATTATAAGAGTGAGTAAATATAGGAAAAGCAAAATCAAACCAAACCACAAAATTGCTTTGATATTGATTGAATCACAGAGAAAATCCTAAGAAGCAAGACTGGGTGTAATATTAATAGGAAAAAATAAACTTCAGATGATTGACCTAAGACTGTAAATTGTAAATTGACTGTAAAAGACTATAAATTGACCCGTCTTGTAAAAAGGGTGTCACAGCATAAGGAAAGGGTGGAAAGGCAAGCAGTGGGGGCTGTTGGCTGCCTCATAGTTGAGACATATAACAACGATAAACGTCTGCATATTCCCAAGAATGAAAAGCTGCACTAATTCGACTGAAAGCCAAAGCAGATAGAGAATTTCAAAGAAAACATCTTTATCAGTTGCACCTAACCAAGCAGGTTTCTATGGCTAACAAAGTGTATTTGTATGGTTCATAGCACGGTTTATACACCAAAGAAATCTAAGACGAAAATGTCTTTCATGCTGTAAATAGATCACTGCATGAAAGATAAAAATAAACACACACATTTTAAATCTGAATTTATAAGTTTCTGTCAATATGTAAAATCAATCAATTCGGATACCTTTATATGGAAATGGCAACTGAATAAACATAAGAACTAAGGTGAAGGTTGCATTTCTTAAGGTCTCATTTTTCCAGTGGTGAATGTAGAGAGAGCTCTGTGTTTTCATGTTTGGAAACATGAGGGAATCACTTCTACTTGAGTGTTTATGAGGCTGACATTGTTTACTGGTTTCGAGGGTTTTAGCAGTGAATTAACACAGGTATATAAATGAAGAAAATGTAGCTGTATTGCTGGATAGCTTCATAGCTTGATAACCATTATGGGATGCTCTGATACATCATTCAGTAAAATGATAGAAAAAGCAGTCAAGTCCAGAAGTGATCTGTTATGACCCCATGAAACGAACAGATGGCAGGTACTGTGTGAATTCACACTGATGCATCTGAAAGTTGACAATGACTGCTTCGTTTAGGGTTTTGAAGTAAACAATAATCTAATTGCCAGAAAGGCTGCCCATTGCAACGGGAGGATGAAGTGCAATGGGACAGAGCAACTTCAGTTTCACAAACAGCTGCAGACACGAATCAAACCAAACAGGGCCAATTAAAATTGGGAAAGAATAGAACAATGACAAAACAAACAAACAAACAAAACCAAATGTAAAGACAGATTTAGCCAGGTAACAACCAATGAAAAAATGGCCTCCATCCAATGTAAAGATAGGCAGAGATACCACATACATCAGGAGAATGGCAGATGAGACACTACTTTTATCATGACTAAGTGAAATACATGAAGCAATTGTCTAAAACTGGAAATGTCTTTCAAAAAAAGCATTATACTCATTGCAGAATAAATTTTGAGGATTCAAAAATAATTACAGTTAGTTAAAGCTAGAATTCCATAAGTATTAATTTAACGATGTTTTCAGAAGGCTTTATAATGATGGAAGGAAAAACCTTCAGAAGAATCGTACAGATAAGTCTAAAATCTTCAACCAGATATTGGAATAAATTCTCCATTCTTGGATTCCCTGGAACTGTGCTATTCCAAATATGGTCCGCAGACTGATGCTGGTCCTTCAACAACATAAGGATTATATGCCAGAATATAAAGAAACCACATATAATGCAACTAAATATAGTGTTTACTTCAGTTTTTGTTTTTTAACATGGAAATACTTTATTGATGAAGTGTGTTAAATTACACTTTAGAAGATTCATATCTTGCAGCAGAAAAAAAATCACAGAATTTAGAACCACCTCTAAAATTTACCCCCCTTACAAATGATAGTAATAAGTAATACTAATATATAATGTTCCTAATAAAATATAGTCTTTCTCTTGAAATAGATTCATTAATACTTTAGATACTATAGTTTTACTTATTAGGAGGACTCATTTCAAGGACCTTGTTTTATGTTGTAAGCAAACAAAAAAACTATTTGCTGGGCCCAGCGCGGTGATTCCTGTCTGTAATCCCAGCACTTTGGGAGGCTGAGGCAGGTGGATGACTTGAGGTTAGCAATTCAAGATCAGCCTGGCCAACAAGGTGAAACCCCTTCTCCACAAAACATGCAAAAATTAGCTGGGTGTGGTCGCGTATACCTGTAATCCCAACTACTTGGGAAGCTGAGGTGAGAGAATTGCTTGAACCTGGGAGGCGGAGGTTGCAGTGCCACTGCACTCAGTGCCACTGCACTGCAGCCTGGGTGACATAGTGAGTGAGATTCCATTAAAAAAAAAAAAATTAGTAGGTGGAGATAATATTCATTGAGTATATCAGGCAAAGTCAAGTCAAGAGACAAAACACCCCAGCGTCTAAATAGATAATTCAGAAATTCTAAACTTTTATGCAATATAGAAATAAAAATAACAGATTTTTAGGCAGTAAAAGAGCAAATGAAATAAAATTCTGATATCTAATGCATTTAAACTTATAGGAAAATTCACCATATAGTTTCATAATTACCTGTGTTTCAGATGTTTTTAATTCCAAAGGTAAGCATCATTGTAAAATCAGTATTTAATTCATCAGGGTAAACCAAGCTGGTACTATTTTTAAGTACTGCCTTAAGGACAAAGCTTAGTAGTTACTTTATTCACAATTTTTGAGATATTGTATTTACCATACATTCAGCTTCACATTTAATACACGTTAGCTCCCATCCTTTCAATTATTCTTCCATGTGCACTTTGCTTAGTTGAAAAATCCTAGTAAGTAAATAATTACAGCAGATCATTCTGGACATCACAATGAAAGTCACTGTATGAATAACTCCCCAAATATTCAAAAATAATCCATGACATTTTATCTCAGTCCTTATACTTTTTAGTGACCCTAAATTTTGTACTGGAGCAGATTATTTATTTAGAAATAGACACATTTATATATATGTACTAAAATAAAACCACTATCAAGCCATATAAAATGGGTTTTCTATGATAAGATTTTTTGACAGAAATATCCATCATGTTTAATTGATTTTTTCAGATTAGAAATTACCAAGTAAAACTTCTGTATATTAATGAAGTAGAAAACTATCATTTAAATTAAGCAGTCATCAATTATTACCATGCAGATGTAATATCTACTCCTTAACTCATAAATGTGTTGAATTAAAATCAGTTCCTAATTAATAAACAATGTGGAATTCATTACCATGGTCTCATTTAAATTACACCTAAGAATGGTAACCACAGTTTCATAGTAAAAATAAGAACATGTGGGATATCTTTCTTGCTACAAACCACATGCCCAAGGCTCAGTCTTTGTTCAAGCCTCAGTTAAATTATTTACTGCTCCTGATCCTTGTCAGAGTATAACAGTTTTGACAATTTACCATTCCCCTCATGCTTCATATATGTTATTTAAAACTTCTTCAAAGTGTGTAGGCTGTTGTCATGAGACCAGATCGTAAGCCTTTTAAGGCTAGGGATAATGTTTAAAATCTCATTGTCCCTCAAGGACCTATGGCCGGCCAGTGTAGTTCATGCATAGTAAGCATTACAGAGCAAAGGCTTGGGCCATCCATCATACAGCTAAGCCACAAGCTCAGGACCAACAGACCTTTTGGTTTTGTCATACTAACATTGAGAGACTATAATGATCATAAGCAAATAGACACTTTTCGATCTACACCCATAGTAATCGAAATGTAGCCACAGTCATTACAATAAATGCACTACAAAAGGAGGCAACATGCTGAGTGTCACTAATCATTATTATTACATGCTATTTGAAGAATAGCAGTAGAAAAGCATAGTTAATTATCTCTGTGCAATCAAGGCAAAGAGCTTCTGTGTTAAGTAATGAATTCTGAGCATTTAAACAATTTCCAGGAACATTCTCACGGCGTAAAGATTCCATCAAAGCATTGCTTTATGCAAGAATCTGTTTTCTTTTCTAAACACAACAGAACTTAGAGGAACATTTTGAACTGTGTTTTGATGTAGACACTATATAAACAAGAAGATGAAAGCAATGTGTTATTTTTATTTTTTACAAAAAAAAAAAACACATAAGAACAAATATGTTAGATATTGAAAATCTAAACTGAATAACAAACAAAATACATTTAAACATGAACTGGCACCCACCATAGCATGGATAGTGCTTTACAAAGAAATGTTCTGGT
The DNA here is from genome assembly GCF_024542745.1 of Macaca thibetana thibetana. NCBI lineage: Eukaryota > Metazoa > Chordata > Mammalia > Primates > Cercopithecidae > Macaca > Macaca thibetana. Next base: position 10,792,557 of record NC_065595.1, read on the forward strand.
ATCAGTGCACTGTGGTTTTACTCGTAGCCATGGCAGTGACTGAGTTACCTACACATCTTGAGCCTTCTGTTCCAAGTTTAGAAACTTGGAAAATATTGTATAAACTTATGGTGTCTCTTTTTCAAATAAAATATTTGGGGATCGGAAAACAGGCGTCCTCTTCAGTTTATACTATGCAGCTTCAGTCTTTGTGCTATTTATGGTGACAACATTCATCAAGTGTAGTCTTACTTAAAAAATAAAAACATAAAAAACAAACTTGATACCTCTCTCAGGTACATGTGACATGCCTGTGGAAGGCATATGGTTCATAAAATTAACTATCTCCTCGCCAAATACTCTGGCCTCTGTTCTTGTCTCCTATACTTTCATTGAAAGTTGGCAATACTATAGACATTGCCATTGCCATTTCTAACAATAAAGTCATCATGTATGTGACCATTCTCCAAATACAACATGCTCCACTTTTAATGTCTGTGTCTATAGCTAGACACTCATACATACAAACACACAAGTAGTGTATTCGTAAAGCAGTTGGATTATCTGTAATGCAGCCTTTTTCCTCACTGTTTCCCCCACTGTCTCTCAATTCAGTAGTAATAGAGTTCAGGGGATGTTAAGTCCTAAATATCTTCTGAATCCAGTTTCCAGACACTAGCCATCTCTTACCTAGAATCTTGTCATTGTCTTGTGAGTAGCAACCTGATTTAAGTTCCTCCTACCTTAATTGAGCCCTCACACTGCTGCTACTTCTGATCTCACCCAGCACAAGTCTGGTTGTGTTAACCCTATGCTTATAAACCATCACTGTATCTGTTGGAATCCAAGCAAGAAACAGAGTGATGACACAGAAAGGCTTAACTGAAAACAATTCGGTAAACGTATTATTGATTGAGAGAACCAAGAAAAAATGAGTCAGTAAGGATCTAGCATTATCTGAAAGCCACTCACAGACTTCAAAGGCTATGGGAGGAATTGGCTTTAGTGGAATCTGCCAAAGTGGGGTTTCAGCAGATGAACTGCTTGGCAGGAGCAGTAGAAAACATTCTCCCACAATCGGAAGAATCAAAGCTAAACAGGAAGAAAGAAGAGGGATCAGTACCTTAGTCTTTCTCTCTTCTACCCTCTGATCTCCTACTGATGTCTCCCTTTGTTCAAACCTGACAACTATTCAGAATATAAGAGGACAAGTATTGTATAGTCATAGAGGTGAGCCTCACAGTCCAACAGTCATAGCAGAGAAGGGCAGAAAAATTATTTGAAGCCTGATGCAGAATATCCAGTCTACTCACCTGTAACAGTATTCCCCAAATCTTGTTCTGGGGTTGGCGGCATCGAGGTACATTATTTGGAAAACTTCTAAAAATAAAATAAATTCCCAGTTTGCTGTGGAGTCTAGTAATCCAAATTTTAAATTGCTCCGTAAGTGAACATGTTTCAAAGCCTGGTTTAGAGACCACTCACCTTGCAGGTAAACTATAACCTTTAATATGGTACTTTGAAAATAGCCTTGGCCTTTCTCTTCAATCCCATGTGTCACATGTCTTGATTTAAGTCTGATTTAAATTCCTCTGTACATAATTGACAGCATCCAACATAATGGGTATTGATCGTGGCAGCATACCCTGGATGGTTCATGCTTTACTACGTCATCATATCTTTACCTAAGCTATGTCTTTCTCTAAAATGCTGTCCTATTTTTTTTCCTTGTTTTTAGTCTTTAGACCTTTTACTTTGTCCTTTTCTGCCGTGCTCTGTGCCCCGGGAGACTGATGTCTGTGAAATGCATCAAAATCATTTGCCTTCTATTTCTGGATGTGTTTGGTCCTCATTGGTGTAAATATGCATATTTGTTCTTTTAGCCATGAACTACTCTTTAGTTTGAAGCATTTCCTATATTCCTGCACTTCACGTATTCACTTTCTCGCACTGAAGATTGATTTTTGTTTTCATGTTTATCTCCAAAATTAAATTGTACGTTCTCTAAAAGTAGCATCTATGCCACATTATTCACTGTATCTCTTGTAAATATCACAGTACCTAGCATGTAGTACTGCTTAGTGCATGCAGAGTGTGGGAATGGAGAGTATATAAGGTGTGTGAGCTGTGGTTGCCTGAAGTCAGGTGAAAGATGATAAATCATAAAACTGCAATGTATGATATTGGAAGCCTTTTCTTTTTCCCTTCCAGATATATGCAGGTTAAAAAAAAAGCCAAGAGTGATTCATAAGGACTTGGGGTGTCTGGTTATTTTTGGAGTCAAGGGGTATTACATGAGCTGACTTCTCCTTTCAAATACTGGAACTTAAACAAAACATTTCTCATCATATGGAAAAACATATACCATGATTAATTGCAAATACCACTATGAATAACAAAATGATGCTGTATTAGTCTGTTCTCATGCTGCTATGAAGAAATACACGAGACTAGTTGGTTTATGAGGAAAGAAGTTTAATTGACTCAGAGTTCTGCACGGCTGGGGAGGCCTCAGGAAACTTACAATCATGGCGGAAGGGGAAGCAAACACATCCTTCATTACATGGCAAGAGGCGAGAGAAGTGCTGAGCAAAAGGAGAAAAGCCCCTTATAAAACCATTAACTCTCCTGAGAACTCACTCACTATCATGAGAACAGCATGAGGGAACTGCCCCCATGACTGAATTACCTCCTACTGGGTTCTTCCCATGACATGAGGGGAATATGAGAACTAAAATTCAAGATGAGATTTGGGTGGGGACACAGCCAAACCATATTAGATGATGATTGTTATTAATTTTCCCAGCTGTGCTAACCAAGCTTTAGTTTAATTTTATTATAAAAGAAATTCAATAACCTTTCATGTAATATTTGTGTCACTCTGTATGCTTTCTATATGAATTCATCTCATGAAATCTGATTCCCAATGATAGTTGTCAAAAGTAAAAAAGCACCATGTCAATTTCTTATTGTGCTAAACTGTTCACCATTTTACTTGATAAATCAGCTCTTAATTGTCAGTATATTTCAGAGAATGACAATTTTTGTCATTCCTATAAATTCATGAAATATTTAATTTGGTCCTTAGATGAATTAGAAATACAACAAAATTATGTCTTACAAAATTTGAGAATGTGGTGGGCAGAATATCAAGTTTCCCTCTGTGACCTCCGTTCCCTTGTCTCCAAATGTAATTAAGTACCAGTCATTGACTTTGAATTAATCAAAACAGAGATTGTCCACGTGTGCCCACCCTAGTTGCACAAGCCTTTTAAAAGCAGCAAGTTTTCCCTGCCTGGTGGCAGATTTCAGCATCTGGACACATAAAAATTATTCAGTGCATCACTACTGCCTCAAAGATGGAGTTGAAAAAGAAAAAAGCAGTAACTGGGGACTTGTCTTAAGACCACAGACTAAATTCTGCCAACAACAAAAATGAACTTCAAATAAAATTTTCGCTATCTGCACAAATCATTCTTGTTGGCCCTTTGATTTCAGTGTTGTGATATCTTGAGCCATGCTGTGTCCAGCCTTCTGCCCTATAGCATGTGAGCTAAAAATCGAGTGTTATTTTAAGATGCTAAATTTGTGGTAATTTGTTACACAGCAATAGAAGTGAATAGAATAGAATAGAAGAATAGAATATGCAAACCCCTCAATTATACAAGAAAATCAAATATGACACAATGTTAATAACTGATAATTTAGTCTTTTCTGTGTCTTAGGGATAAGATCAAGCACTGTGTTGCACATTCTCAAATTTAATCTTCACAACAATTCCATGAATTAGATATTTGAACAATTGAAAAGAAAATATTGAATTAATCACGTCTTCATAGAAAAAATCCATTAGCATAAAGATTCAACTGAAAAAGATACAAAAAGCAAGACAAAATTGTACCCAAAGTATGTAGACAAACATGAATTTTATATATTATATATTGTTAATACCAGTAATGTGTAACAAAACAGAATGTTATTGAACATGCTCCCACAAGAATATTTGTAAATTTTCTAAAAATAATTTGCATAAGAGATACCATAATAAATATGTAACTTTAAGCACTCAATTCTAATCTTGAGCTGCTCAATCTCAAATCTTATTATTGCATGTTGAATCAATAATAGATAACATCAGAAATGATACTTTTCCAAGATTGGCAACTTTTATTATTTATGCTCTCTTGAAGGAGCTCAATTACACTGAACCTATTTTTCCCAACCATAAACCTAGTACATCCTAGACAGCATATATTTTTTATAGTTTTAGGGTACAATAAAAAGTTAAAGAAATGTGTTAGAGGTTTAATTTGCCTAAAATATAGGTAAATAACATAAGTTTGATATATTGTTTGATTTTTGTCATGCTAAACATTTCTGAAATCATTTGAGCCAGAATTTATTGATAAAGGCAGCAAACATCAAAAATAATATTGTTGTTCCACTAAGTAAGCTAAAATTAAATGTAGCAGGGAAGACATCCAGCCACATAAGAATTGTCTTCCATTTTTTCTTCCATGATCTTTTTCTTGTCCTCATGAAACGAAAGCCTTGAAACTGAATAGCATTTTGTAAACAAATCACATGCATTATGTTAGGACAAATTTTTTGTCAATATTAAAGATATAAAAGAACTATATGGGAAAATGTTTACTTAGAAACTCTCTTAGTCTATTTTTGGTTGTTAGCAGAACCCCAGAGACTGGGTAATTTATAAAGAAAATACGTTGATTTCTTACCATTCTAAATGTTAGAAAGTCCAGGAGCAAGGGTCTGGCATCTATGGAGGGCCATCTTGCTGTGCCATGACATGGTAGAGGGTATCACATGCTGAGAGAGCAAGAGCATGCATGTCCACTCAAGTCCCCCTTCCTCCTCTTAAACAAAGTCACCAGTCCCATCATGGGAGTTCCAACCTGATGAGCTTATCTAGCACTAGTTGCCATGCAAAGGCCCCAGTTCCAAATACTGTCAATATATGAACTTAGGGATTAAATTTTTAATGTAAGAAACCTTGGGGACACATTCAAATCACTGGAGGAATATTATATACATTTAAAATCAGAGGCTCAAATGTGTGCTTAAAGGGTATTGTAATTTTCTGGGCTTGATAAGATGTATAATGTAGAAACTATAAAGAACTGGCAAAAAATATATTTTCCAACTTTGGGATGTATGGAAACATGATAATACGTTCCCAAAAATTGAATATTTGCAATATTTCTCCATCCCTTCATATGTATAGTTTTATTCCAAAAAGAATTTAATGTGAATTCATATAGTTCATCTTTAGATACAAATATTAGTTTCTATTATATTCAGTATGGTTTGCTTGTGAAAAATTATGCTTGTTATATTAACTGTGAAAATAATATTGTTTGAGCTATAATTAAAATTTGAGCAATGTGATTTAATTTCATAGAAATATAAATATAGTATTATCCTACATGTAACAAAGCACTGAACTTTAAAGGATCTAGCAGTTCTTAGTATAAGAAAAATAAGAAAACATCTTTAAAAATAGAAGGCATCATTAATATTATAATTATTGCTACTTTTTTATCATTATTTTAAAAAGAAAATAAAAATCTAAGAAAAATAACCCTCAAATCATTAATTACGTCTTCTGCCACATACACCCATATGTGTAATATTTTGTGAACTCCTATTGACTTCTCCTTAGATTTGTTTTTTCATGCTTCTATAAGAGAGATGATATTTAAATACAAATAATAAAATTCCTTAATGTTATACTTCACTGGTTTATTTAAATTTTGTCCAAATATTAATTATAAATCCCATATTATAGTGAGTCCCATATTAATTATAAATCATACTGTGTATGATGATTCTTTCATCATGCTTCTTACAAACTGAAAGGGATTTTGTTTAACTAAGACTCCAGGAAGGAGCATTCTCTGTAGCTGAGCAGCTTGTACAGTCACGGGCAAGGAGAGAGAGAATGGTAATGGAAAAGCTGTGGTATTTGCTTTGGTCCTTGGTCCAACAAGTAGATCAACAAGTAGATAGCTTGTCTGCTCCCAGGAAATCTGCAAACTGACAGACAATGTTACCCTACAGCCTCATCCCACCTACCAGCCTTGGACACCCAGGACACATCACTTCTGTCACCTAAAAGCAAGAAAATAGGAAAGTCAGCTTCTTTTTACCACTTATTTTCTTCCTTGTCATTCCTCATTCTTATCTCTCCCTCTCTACTTGTTATCTGTTCCCTTCCTTTCTCTCTCTTTCTAGGAAAGCTAAAGAATTTGATCAATGTTGACTAGAGTCATATGATCCTTCTTCTTCATCTTCAACACCATCAGTGTCTTTCTCTTCATACACTGGTTCTCAAACTTGTACTTAAATTAGGCCACCCAAGAAACTGTCAAAACACAAATGCTAGGCTCCACCTCCAGAGTTTCTGATTCAGTCAGTCTGGGGCGGCGCCTGAGAATTTGCATTTCTAATAAGTTACAGGGTGAGAATGCAGATGCTGATGAGGCTGATCAGAGGACAACTCTTTGGAAACCACTACCTATGTGTATATATATATATAGTACAGATAGTGTAGCAGCTAATGCTTACACAAAAGTTTCTTTATGCCAGGTATTCCTCCATACTCTATACATTTATGAACTCATTCAGTCCTCATAACAATAACATAGGAATGATTAGTATCCCTATTTACATATGTTACATATGGAGAAACTAAGTCACAGAAAAATCAACTAAATTGTCCAGGTGATTTTAAGCTAACCTGTGGCAGGGCAGTCTGCCTCCAATCTAGTTGGTAGCCACTCAATGCCACTGTCTCCACAATCTTTAATGAAAAATGTTAAGCCATGAAGCAAACTGGAATTGCTATAATAGGCTGTCATGGAAAAATTGGAAATTTCACCCTTTTATGTGAAATATATTAGACAAGGAATTCAGAAGAGAACACTGAATGGGTAATATACTTCATGTAGTAAGCCAGTAAAAATATTAAATTGGTTTCAATATTAAGAAACTTTCACTTTAATTTTATGTATTTTCATATATTGACCTAACTTTTCTGATAGCCTAAAACAACTATAGTTACAATATAAATTCTAAGTATGAAACAGCTGCGTTGCCGATTAACTTTTTGTAAGGTATTTTCTTCTTTGATGTTGTTATTGGTTTATTGTTACTACTTTATATTATTTTATATAAGTATTACTATGTATTTACTATTTTATCCTATATCATTGTATTTATAATACTTTAATGCTATCCTTTATTTGCTGAGTTCCTTAAGCTCGCAATTTCTTATTTCTGAAAACATTTTTGTTAAAATTGCAATGATTTGTAATAACTTTAGAATTTGTTCTGAATTGCTTAAAGGCATAAAAATTATAAAAATATCATTTTAAGATATGATTTCTGACAAATATCTGAATTTAAACACTTGTATTTCTTCCTTTTTAAGAAAAGTATCATTTCAGTCTTATATAAAAAGGCTTTTTACATAATGTTTATCAAATTATCAAAAGATACATGCAATAGTTGAATCACTTTAAAATTATTTGCTTGAAATTCAGTCGCCACTGTTGGAAGTGCTTTTGGTGTAACTGTGTTGAATAGGAAGTTATATCACATTCAAATGTGAAAGAAAACCAAATGTTATTTTCTATCATCAAAAAAATCAAAACTATGATTCCATTTTTCTGATAGTACTGTTCTAGATACTAATACAGATTGTATTCACAAACATCCTGTGTGTAACCAAAACCACAAAATTTCAGGCCCTCACTTTTCTCTGCATACCTTTATTACATTTTATTGAAAGTTTAAGTTTACATATCTTTCTCTTCCACTAGAATGTAAGCTTCAAAAGGGTTAAATTGAAACGAATTGTGATTTATTCACAATATCAATGTTCCTTGCAGAGTAAATGTCCAATAAATTGAAGGGGTGGCCTGCCCCTCCACACCTGTGGGCGTTCTCGTTAGGTGAAACGACAGACTTGAGGAAAGAAATGAGACACAGAGACAAAGTATAGAGAAAGAAAAAGTGGGCCCAGGGGACCGGTGCTCAGCATACAGAGGACCCACCCCGGCACTGGTCTCTGAGTTCCCTCAGTATTTATTGATCATTATCTTTACCATCTTAGAAAAAAGGAAGTGGCAGGATAATAGGATCATCGTAGGGAGAAGGTCAGCAGTAAGACATATGAATAAAGATCTCTGTGACATGAATAAATTTAAGGAAAAGTGCTGTGCCTTGATATGCATATGCAAACATCTCCATAAACCTTTTTAGTGCATAAAGGGCAACATTGCGCTAGCAAGTCCCACCTTTCGCCCTAAGGCGGTTTTCTCCTTTCTCAGTAAACAGAACATACAATCGGGTTTTACACCCAGATGTTCCATTGCCCAGGGACAGGCAGGAGACAGATGCTTTCCTCTATCTCAACTGCCAAGAGGCCTTCTTTCTTCTTATACGAGTCCTCCTCAGTACAGACCCTTCACAGGTGTCAGACTGGGGGACGATCAGGTCTTTCCCTTCCCATGAGGCCATATTTCAGACTATCACATGGGGAGAAACCTTGGACAATACCTAGCTTTCCTAGGCAGAGGTCCCTGCGACCTTTGGCAGTGTACGCATCCCTGGGTACTTGAGATTAAGAGAATGGTGATGACTTTTCACAAGCATACTGCCTTCAGGCACTTGTTTAACAAAGCACACCCTGCACAGCCCAAAATCCGTTAAACCTTGAGTCACCACAGCACATGTCTCTTGCAAGGACAAGGTTGGGGGTAGGGTCACAGATTAACAGCATCTCAATACAGAACAAGATGGAGTCTCTTATGTCTACTTCTTTCTATATAGACACAGTAACGGTCTGATCTTTCTTTTCCCCACAATAAATTTTTTTAAACTGACTTGCATTTTTATACAAACTGCAGTCTCATGTTAATTACAAAATATTGAGCAGGACATCAAAGTACAGATTTTATTGTTTAATTATTTAATTACTTGTTAATTTGTATTTAATGGGGGTAATTCTGCTGTATATAATGTGTGTTGTCTAATAGGTGTAAATTATAAGAGATGCAGGAGTGAGTTATTTATTTTCTTAGTGCCATCCATCTGTCCATTTTAATTTCTAAATGAAAATGAATGATTGACTCTATTGAAATCAACATTTAACAAATATTTTTTAAAGAAGATTCTAGGTGCTATAGATTTATCTATAAATTTATCTTTTGTTTAGCCTCAGTTTTACCAATCTGCTTTTGTTTTATCATTTATTCTAGTTGGGAGAATAGAATTAATATATATTTGGCAAACTATGAAAAGATATTTAAAAAACACTGAAACAGTTTGCTTTAAATATTAGGAGATAAGAATAAGAAACATAGGAAGACTGCACACGTTTTAATAATGCTCAAAAATTAGTTTTCCTGCTCTTTTCTAGCTCCATATATTTTAAACAACAAGTTTGTAGCCAAATTGTGATTCTGAGTCAAGCAAACACTGTAGCAGAAAGGTCATTTTGCAGAAATAATAGTATTTTAACTTTCTCCTCTCTGGGTGAGTTAATGCCATGATGCAGATGCCTTTCCTATTTAGATAAGAGAAGATAAAGGAAATTGTATTGTAATTTTAATATTTCCTTTGTCACTTTGAATAAAATCCATTAATGCCAGGGCTTTTACAGAGCTGTCCAATATGAACAGAAATTACAGCCAGGTTATTAACCAAATGTAATTGCCTGGTGCTAACAGATCGTTGAGTCTCTATCTGACGCTTATTTAACTTCAGAAAGGCTATCAATTAGGACACCACATTTCAAGCGAGTGGGAAAATTATGCATGGACACTTTCAACAGAAAGGTGACACTTTAATAAAACAGTGCATATCATTTTTAGAATACCAAACTCCTACTGTAGTATTGTTTAAAAAGGAAAGAACTTCATACATTTGTTTGGTCCCCTGGTGTCAAAAGGCATGAGGTGACTGATAAGCCCAAACCTCAAATGCTATGTAGTATACATATCCAGAGACAAGTGGCCCTGATCATGGCAATCTGTCCAAACAATTCAGAGGGTGCCCGTCGCATACAACTCTGTGTGCGTGTGTGTGTATGTCCCACATGTTCCTAGCAATGCAATACGCTAATTAGAACATTAGAAGATAAAAATATTGTTAATTGCTTTTATAAGTTGAATACTTAGGTTTTTTTTCTTTTTTTTTCCCAGATGAAGTCTTGTTCTGTCGCTGAGGCTGAAGTGCAGGGACACGATCTCAGCTCACTGCAACTTACACCTCCCGGGTTCAAGCAATTCCCTGCCTCAGGCTCCTGAATTGCTGGGATTACATGCTGGGCTAATTTTTGTAATTTTAGTAGAGACGGGTTTCACCCTCTTGGCCAGGCTGGTCTTGAACTCCTGATCTTGCAATCCACCTGCCTCAGCCTCCCAAAGTGCTGAGATTACAGGTGTGAGCCACCGCACCCAGCCAGTTTTGCATTCTTCAATCCAGAGACGTTTGTATCCAAATATATGATTCATACATGGATTATTGGTGGGAGAGGGAATTCCCATTGGAGGGGTAGTAGTGATAACGGGAACACATTGACTTTGACAGAAAGAAGCCTGAACTCAAACCCCAGGATATATAAAATGACTTTGTTTTTAGGTGACAGTTTTGAGGGCTTCTTGTGCGAAGCACCCCTCCGAACACATAATAGATTTTATCTCATGAGGTTAGGCAATCATTTGATCTTTCTAAGCATGTGTTTCCCCAGGTATAAATTAATGTGTAACTGTCTATTAAGGGGAAAATTATCATGCATCCTACTCGACATGGTTTCTCTTCTTTATATGTTTTATTCCTTTCATGAAAGAAGAGATTTAACCTGATCAGTCTCATGTGATGCACTAACTGAACCAAATTCCATATTTAATTGAGACACGATGCTTTTAGAGATCGGTTGATTTCTCATGCACTTGTGCCATCTCTTCCATGTATTATCTCTTTCTTATGGGCCAGGCATCGTAACTAATACTGGATAAACTGTGATGGACAAAACAATGTGATTCTTGTTTCCATGCATCTTGGAGTCTCTTTGTCTCTTTCTCCCATCCAGCCAGATGGGTAAATTGACTCCTGAACTGTTCCTTTGGGAGAGACCTCACCAGTCATGTTTCTTCTCTCCATCACATTTAACAGAAGAAGCTGAAGGCTGCTTCTTTATCATGTGTTCTTTTTACTATACATGGGGCCAGATCATGAAAAACAAACCTCAGGATCCTTACCTTTGGTGTGGTTTTGTTTAGACAAATATGAAGGAATACCTTAATATATGTTTTATGCTTGAAATTGGCACATACACTTTTCTCAAGCAATAAAATTAAATGGACAATGATTTCTAAGCATTTGCTTATGAGAAGTTTTATTTCAAAATCATGTTATGTTACTTTTTTTTGAAATCTAATTTCAGATTGGTATATTATTTTCATTCCAGGAAAGATAATAGGGACTGGGCAGCATTTTTGCAGCCTAACAGCTTTATATTTGAACAAAAAGGAAAGTAGTTTCTGGTGATATCTAGCAAATTACTCCATAATCCTGTGCAGAAGTGTTTTCAAATCAGGAGTTAGTTGTGGCTTCCAGAACTGATAACACTGTAACATTTTACAACCAGGTAAGGCAGAGCTATAAACCTACCTATTTTCAGAGGAAGTATCGCTCCTTCTCTTCCCGCAATCCTCTGGAGAGATGCCCAGTCCAAACATAGAAGCAGAATAGTCTATGATGTCCACCCTCTGCTTCCCATTTCCTATCCACCCAACCACGTGACTTACAATTTCCCTGAGGCCACACTGAAACTATCTCTTGTCCTAATATCATGCCCTGAGCAGCATTATCCTCAGGAGTTTGCTAATGGTCCCCATCTTTTTGATTACTCAAAACTTTTTTTTTTTTTTTTTGAGACGGACTCTTGCTCTGTCGCCCAGGCTGGAGTGCAGTGGTGAGATGTCAGCTCACTGTGACCTCCACCTCGCCTCCCGGGCCCTGGTTCAAGCAATTCTCCTGCCGCAGCCTCTGGAGTAGCTAGGATTACAGGCACGTACCACTAGGCCAAGCTAATTTTTGTAGTTTTAGTAGAGATGGGGTTTCACCATGTTGGCCAGGCTTGTCTTGAACTCCTGGTCTCGTGATCTGCCTGCCCTGGCCTCCAAAAGTGCTGGGATTACAGGCATGAGCCACCACACCTGGCCTGTTCAAAAGTTCTTGACTCAAGTGCAGACACAAGCTCACATGTTCACACAAACTCTTCCTGAACTTGTTCATTGCAGGTTATATCATTCTGTCTCTAAATTCCTATAACACACATTCTGTGTATTTGACACGCAATTGCCTGTTGTTCTGTGGTGTCTCTTCTAATTTTGTCTTGTGTCTGCTGTGTTGTTATTGTATACATCAGTATATCATCTCCCATATACTATAAAGAAAAATCCTTGAATTCTTCAAATAAGTGCTTAGAATATAGTGTGGTATTATTGATTGTAATTTTGAATTACTCATCCCAGCAACATATTTCCAAGTCTTTTGATAAAATGTCCTCATTATTTGTGTTTTGAATATCAGAGTCAGAGACAAGCTCACACAGGCAATATTGGGACAAAATTCATGCATACCTTTTCACTATTCATTAGTATAAGTCCATAAAAGTTAATGCTAATTGAAAAGAGACAGTGGGCCAAATTATTCCTCATTTTTAGGATGAGGCATCTGAAGCTTAACATGTCACTTCTCCAAGTCATACAAGCAAAGAGGAAGCCAGGACTTAAACCCAAGTCAGATTTATTTCAAACTATTTGCCTCTCCTTGAAAATAGTTATTTAGGGAATAAATGTGTTGATTAGTAAAACATACAGCATAAAGTTTCCAGCGAACACTTCAATCCACTAAGCCATTTGCCTCAAAATTATTACATTGTATGACATGAAAAAACATCTGACATAGCATCTAAAATGCAAGATAATTTTTACAATATTGGTTTTACTTACTGAATAGTGACATAGAAAACTATTATTAACTCCATTTCGTAGATGAGGAAACCAAGTAAGCAAACCTTCAAAGAAGGTGCCTACTTTGACTTCTAAGCCCGAGGTATTTCCATGATGCTACTCACTCTTTCTAAAAAATGTATGTAGTTCCTCTGTCTTAAATGTCTTTCTCCAATCGTGATCACCTAATTATTGCCTCTTGCTATTGTTTTAATTAGTCTATTCCAAAATTTGAGTACTTCCAATGTGATAATATTAAGAGGTGAAGCTTTTAGCCAGTGACTAAGCTATGAGATCTTTTCCCTCAGGAATGGGATCAGGTGTCCTTATAAAAAGTACTTGGCAAGATATTTTGACCCTCTCATCCTTCCACCTTCTCCCATGTGAGGAAACAAGGCTCTTTGCCTCTGGAGGATGAGGTTTCATCTTGGAAACAGAGAGACCAGATCCTCACTAGCCAAGTGCCTTGATCTTGAACTTCCCAGCCTCTGGGACTGTGAGACGTAAATTTCTGTATTTTATAAATTATGCAGTCTGTTCTGTTACGGTGGCACAAGCTGGTTGTGACACTTCCTCATTCCAATAAAGACCAACCAGCTATCACTTTTATTATGTAGGTTTTCCTGAATATTTACTCTGCAAGGAACAGTTTCATTTATTTTTATATTTCCAGCACATAGTAATTTCTTAATGAACTCTTTAGCTTAAAACTTATTTTGAAATTTCAGTGCATTTATTAAAGTTCACATTCCTTTATTTTAATTGTTATGTATTTATTTTTGTGGAAAAATCTTTCTTAATCACAACTTCCAAATTTGGATTAAGGCTCTTATTTCCCTTTAAACATTACTAACATTTTTTTCAGGATTATTTTTCCTTAGGGGGGAAAAAAAACACCAGCAGAAATTGGCATCACACCAAGTGGGCTGATACAGCAAGAATGCACCTGGCAAACTCAAATCATTTTCTTTTATATGTGTAGGTTTTCCTCTGCAGAAGGCCATAATAGGTCACATAGTAGCTAGGGACCAAATACTTATTCTAACTAGATATTATTTCCTTAGTGTCTTATATCAACAATGTTGATTTTCTTGTAGATACAGAAGTCTTACATATCTTGCAGATACATACAATCTAAGTAAGCCTTCAATTTTATGTATCTCTCTGTATGAATTCTCCCATCTGTAGAATTAAAAAATAAATCTACACAAATGAGTCAATGGTTTGGTTAAATAGTCATAGGTAGTTGATTTTAAAATAGGAATACTCTTTTATAAATATGGAATTAAATTCAATAAGAGAACATAGAGACTTTAAAATACATTTATATGGCATAGTTTTAAAGTAAAAACCTTTAAGAACATTATTCATCATAACCACATAAAACAATCAAATATTTTTACCAGTTCTTGACTGAGATATAAGAGCAGTTTTTGTCCTCAAACTAATCAATGGCAAAGTAAAGTGTTTTGAGTGAATATAATGTCCTAGTAATTATGCTAAATATTATATATTTTACCCATTTCACTATCAAAATAATTTCATGTCATAGATGTGATATTCATATTATAATGAAGCAGACGCTAAAACTAACGACTTCCCCAAAGTCACATGTATTGTAACTAATATACCAAGTATGAACTCTCAAATCTATACTCACCGTTATGTTCTAAATTTAGTACAGATTATTGACACAATTAAGAGATTATTGGAATAATCTTTAGTGTTTTTATTATTATCATTCAGAGTTGATGAACACAAACACTGTAATTCTATAAGGTTTATTTTTTGGAAATATGACCTTTCAAATGGTTCCATGTAATGCAAATATAACACTCTCCCTCACATTTTTATTATTTATTTGATGGAGGAAGAACAAATGAAGTTAAGGATGTCTTGATTAAGAATACTAGTAAGAGTGCTGAAAGTAATATTGTGCAGGTTATAAAATAAGAAGCTAGGTGAAATCCAAGGCTCAATTTTACAAATAACTTAATCATAATATACGTTTTAACATTTCCAAGCAGAAGTGAGTATAAAATAGTGGCTTAAAATTATTAAGTTTTTCAAAGGTATAGGGTTTTTTTGTTGTTGACGTTTTTGTGTTTTCTTGGTATGTGTATGTGTGTTGATAACATTAAGAAGGATGTCACATTAGCACTGAAAATAGCAAGTTACTCTTTGCTATGGGGAAGACGAGAGGATTTGTATCTGGCCAGTGTGAAAGAATGTTGGCATATATTTTACTATCATACTACTGAAGAAAATGTATCAGCCAGTCAGATTTGAAATAAGCAAGCCAATCACTGGTTTATGTTCTTTAAAAATGTTAAACAATCCTTTAAATATTAAAGTTATTTATAGTTTCCATAAATAATACTTAAAAATTTCTCTGTTGGGAAAAAATACATTGATTTCTAGAAATTTTCTGTAAGAAAACATATACATTGATTTTAAACTGAATATGATTTAATATTTTTTGCTAAGTTCTATTTTAAAAAATCTTATTTTAGGCAATGTCCTTCGTTAAAATGTTACCTTTAAACAAATGACATGTAAAAATGACATGAAGGCCGGGCACGGTAGCTCATGCCTGTAATCCCAGCACTTTGGGCGGCCAAGGCAGGTGGATCACAAGGTCAGGAGATCGAGACCATCGTGGGTAACATGATGAAACCCCGTCTCTACTAAAAATACAAAAATTAGCCAGGCGTGGCGGTGCACACCTATAGTCCCAGCTGCTGGGGAGGCTGAGGCAGGAGAATGGTGTGAACCTGGGAGGCGGAGCTTGCAGTGAGCCGAAATCCCACCACTGCACTCCAGCCTGAGTGACAGAGTGAGACTCTGTCTCAAAAAAAAAAAAAAGAAAAAAAGAAAAATGAAAGACATGAAATGTGAAATTTCAAAAATAAAAATAAATGTGATATAAATTAATACAAAACACCAAGAAATGATAATGCAAAAGATAATGTCATTTATTAAAAATTATCCTAAACATGAAGTCTCTGCCGTTTATATTGTAATACTTAAAATTTCAAGCCATCCAATTATTTTGCCATCTTAGTTTTGAAAGACTATATGAATTTTGTATGTGTAAATGTTGAATATACATTTCGTAGGTTTAAAAGGACTATAAAAAGCAAGACCATAGGTAAGAACCTGAGCCTAATTTTTTAACTTGAGTGTCAGATCTATGACAGGAGATTTGCAATAATTAAATAACATCCTGAATCAAAAGGGCATACAGTTACTATGTCACAGAAGCAACTGTTTTGTATACAAAATTGAGCATCAGACTTCCCACTATTCTTTTTCAAATATGGTGAAGTCTTTATATTGGAGCTCAGAATTATAGGTGACAAAGTGGACAGAAAAGGGTCTGTGGAGTATGGTAGACATGGACTTGAAAGTCAAGACCACAATGTTCCAATCATGTGAAACTGAACAAATTCCACTATAACCTTGATTTGCTCATCTACATAATAGTGATAATACCACCACCCCGTGAAACCCACTGAGCGCAATGGACAGCATATGAAAGCAGTTAATGAAGGCGGGCTACGTGTGCCACTGAGTGGCATTGTTCCATGTTGAGCCATCTTTCTGTAGGCGCACCTCCTATCTATGGCAGGTATCAAATGCATACCAAAGACTAACTTGGTCACCAGGCTTAATTCTTAGCATGAAACTCATTTTTTAAGTCTTGCTATAAAGATATTTTTTTCTAGGAGAATTTTATAAGTACATAGTGAGCTTTGTGCTCATATTTGGCAGTACGCATGGACATAACTTCCAAAATCAGCTGTGGGTTGGCTGAGCTCAGCATCCTGCTATCCTATAGGAAGGCAGAGGAATGAAAGCCACATTTACATGTTGGTTAAAACTTATACATACATGCAACCAAACACATTCAACTGTATTCCTCTTTTAAAGCAAAATACGAGCAGGTTTAAAATCATTCAACTCTTGTATAAACACGGTATGCCAAATGAAATTGTATAGGATAGCTACATTTCCAAACTGATAAAAAGGCCATAATTTAAAAATAAAAGAACCATGGTACCCCATATAACATAGGCTAGAAAATGATAAAATCACAACAATAAAGTTAATTATTGAGACAATAATATAAATCATTAAACACACAGATAGTAAAACTCTCAATAATTGATTATAACTTTATCTAAATGCTTAGGTTATCTAAAATGAGGAAAATATTTGCATAGAAGGCAACATTACTTGACACTCATAATCTGCTAGTTAAGCTGAGACGCTAGCAATGCCATAGAACAGAGAATAACAGAGCCAGGTGACAATCAGAAAATGCAGTCTTTAAGTTTTTCTATTCCACTTTCAAACTTTGAAGGGTCAGTCGTATAGCTGAAGGTATCATCTAAAGTAAGAAAAAAAAATTGGTAATTAGGTAGACAGAAATATCATGCTTTTCTTTATGGACATCATAAATCAAGTTAATGTAATTTTACTATAGCTTTAGCATATATGTGCTTACAGAAAAAAAAACAAACAAACTATCATTCCCAGGTAGAAAGTATTCTCAGATGGAATCTTGTGCAAATAACCCTAAGCATATTGCTAAATATACATTAATTCATAATAATATATTTTGTAGATTAATATGCCTAATTTTGGATTTTAGTTCTTTCTGTAATCATATGTCAGATCAAAACAAAATCTTCTTGCATATACAAACTGATTACTTGAACTTTCAAATGCATCATAAAGACAGGAGTAAAGTTATTAGTCGGAAGTGGGGCCTGGGGCCCTCCAGCAAATTTATGGTAGATTACAATGGAGCCACTTTGCTAGAAGAAATGCAAACACCATTACTAAGCTACACATTTGGCATCTCTATTTTAGATGTCAAATGACGTACCAGTTTGATTTCACCTAAGCCTTCCCTGACATTGTACAGTCTTTTTGATATCCCTCTTACATGCTAATACTACAATCTGAAAGTCCAAGAAGAAAAGGAAATAGGGAATTTAGGAAGGATACAGATGTGGGACTCAAAGATCTTCAAGAAAGAAAAGAAAAAAGATTGGGATATAATTTGTGACAGCCAGTTTGTTTGTTTGTTTGTTTGTTTTGTTTCTCTGGGATAGAAACCAATAAAAAACAATGAAAAGAAAAAATAATATAATTTAATAATGCCAATATTTTGCCCATTTTTATCAATGGGTAAACAGTAAATGTTTTCACTTTCAATGGAAGAAAAATTCATTCAGATGTCACAAGGATTTAAAAATAACTTTAAGTAAATAGCATCTTTTGAAACACTTAGAGTGTTTAAGTCTTTCTGATAAGACTATATAGTTTAGGAAAGGAAAATAAAACTGAGAAAGGACTGAGTAGTAACTAATATGATTTATTCTGGAAGGTAAAGTAAGTGAGTTTATAAAAATTATAAATAATATATTGTGTTCTAATGGGATGTCCACAAACTATTCCTGTCCTTGTCTTGATACTGGAGATTTGGATTCTTTACTTTTTATAGTTCTCTCTCTTCCCCTCCCCTGCCTTCCTCCCTTTTCTGAAAAATAGTTTCTGCATGCTCAGTCATGACACAATATAATTTCCTGGCATATGGGAGCTTGTCTTCTAAAGAAATTAAACACATTGAGCAGACTCTCAACCATAATAATAATAATAAAAATCTATCAGAAGTCTAACTGCAATAATATACCTAAGAAAACAGACAAAGCATATATTTCGAGTTCTTTTCCAGCTTAGCATATCTTTCTAGTTCTTTTCCAGCTTAGCATATAAGTATTGGGAATAGTTTCTTGCTTCATGATTCTAAATATAAGCACCAATTCCCCTTACAGAAGAAGAAACATATTAAGAAAAAAATTAAACCTCACTTAAAAAAAATTTAGTGGTGGACATCTTACTACTCCTGCAATGAATGTTTTACCTCCGTTGAATTATGTAAATGGTTTCAGGGATTTGAAAATAATTATTTCAGTAAAAGAATGTAGAGCTCCTGAACTGGCATAATTTCCCACAAGAAAAATTAAATCAGAATTATGTAAGTACAGCGCTGCAAATCCAGCTGGCCCTAAGGCAATGCCTGGGAAGAGGGAGCATGCAGCATGCCGTAAAATCTCCACTCAAGCTCTGCCTGTCCTCTGCAGTCGAACTTGTGTGATCATTTGGAGTAATACCACAAGGACATGAAGCATCCATGGTGTTGAAAAGGCATACAAATAAAAAGCAGTAGAATATTGCGGCAAGAACTCAAGCAGAGTAAGAAAATGAGGGGGAAGAAATACACTATATTAAAAGCAAGAGAGATTGGAAAGTATCTAACAAATGTAAGCTTGGTCTTTGTTGAAGCAAAGTGATTTATAGAGGAAAATAAAAATCGTAGTGAGTAGTAGTGACACTAGGATGCTAGACTAAACGTGTAGTCTCTACTTACCAAATTATTCATATGTTTGGAAATTTCTCCTTTCAAAGCAAAGATCCACAGGGAGGGTTTTTTGAAACCATTTGGACTTCCTAGTCAAACTATGGTTCTCAGCCATGAGATTCTTTATATTATTACAATTAATACTAACCACCAAGTAGACTCAAGTCCCCTCATTTACTTTTTGTTTGTTTGTTTGTTTCTTTTTTGAGAAGGAGTCTCACACTGTCACCCAGGCTGGAGTGCAGTGGCACCATCTCGGCTCACTGCAACCTCCAACTCCTGCGCTCAAGTGATTCTCCTGCCTCAACCTCCTGAGTAGCTGGGACTACAAGTGGCACCACCATGTCTGGCTAATTTTTGTATTTTTAGGAGAGATGGGGTTTCACCATGTTGGCCCTCCCCACGTTGAACTCCTGAACTCAAGTGATCCACCCACCACGGCCTTCCAAAATGCTGGGATTAAAGGTGTGAGCCTCTGGGCCCGGCCTTCGACTCCCATCATTTTTTGTACTGTATCCGTACATTTCCTATTGAGAACTCAAAATTATGTAATTTTATTTATATTTTCATTTAATTTTTGCTTCACTACCCTCCCCAGTAGACACAATCACACCCAAATTTCAGTGGCCATTTCTGTCATGTCTACTGCATCTTCAGAAATTGCACCATATTTGAAACAGAAAATGGGACCCACATATTTGTTTATTTAATGAATGCTAAATGATAGACCTAGGTCTAACATAAAGCAGAGGAAATTATCTTTTCTTGAGAGAATATTGGTAATTGGTAATATGTGCCATGACTTGTTAGCATGTCCAACCTTCAGTTCCGTTTCCATTTTCTAAGAATTTCTCTTACGTTAATGAGAAATGAGAACAGACTTATAAAAATATGGTTGTTTATAATAAGTTTAAAATAATAAAATAAGTTTAAAATAATACTTATAATATTTTTAAATGTGAAAGGATAAAACTAAATGTTTAACAACAGGAAAGTAATTTTTAAAAATAGTATGTTAATATCTTAACATATTATGAATCTATTAAATGGTGTTTTAAAATATTTGTAAAATATTAAACATACATTTTTGATGAAAAATGCTCAACTTTGCATAGACATCAAAATTGTGACTCTATAATATACATCGGCATATATTTAGTATATAAATATATATTATTTAGCATACTTATGAGACCATGGGTGTGTGTGCCTGTTCACAACAAAGTTGTATAAGATACATTGTAGACATTATGAACTCTGGAGACAGACTACAAAAATGCCAATACTATTTCCGTCACTTAGCAAGTTACCAAAATCTCTTTTTCTTCAGATTCCTCCTTTGTGAAATGGCAAAAATATAAAGTTGATGATGAAATTAGATGAGTTAGTTTTTGCTTAGAAAAAATGTATAGCAGAGTATTCCACAAGTCTTTATGATTATTTAAATACACACATAACATTATATGTACAAAAAACATGTATACACACATGCAATCACAAAAATATGCAAAATAGAGCAAAATATTATCAGTGAACAGTTTTTGTTTCTGAGATTGTGGATAACTTTTGTGTTTTACTTTATGTGGTCTAAAATTTTGTCTGGAATAAGTAAATATTGCTTTTATAGTTATAAATAAAAACTATTTTACAAGATATTAAAAAACAGGTGGACTGAGATAACATATACACATATATAATACATACATACATAATGCTTAGAATAGTGCTGAGCATATAGTATTCATTTTAAGAGTGTTTAAGTTAAAATAAATGACAATTGAGTAACTGGACATATTAATGCGTAACTTGAGAATATGAAGCCCAAGGAATTTGCAAGAAAAATGGTTAAAGACAAAAATTAGAATTGTAAGAGCAGACAATACTGGCCTAGCAATGTTTGGGTTTGTAATTCTTTCAAAGGCTTGAGTACATGCAGTCGCCTACATGGAAGGGACCAGCATAAAGAAAAGGTTGGAGAACGTATGAAGAGAGACAATAATTTTTATGACAAAGTTCAGATTCCAGATAAGCTGAATAAAATAAGATCAAGAACAAAATAGGATAATTTTTTTTTTTTTTTTTTTTTTTTTTCTTGAGGCGGAGTCTCGCTCTGTCGCCCCGGCTGGAGGGCAGTGACGCAATCTCGGGTCACTGCAAGCTCCGCCTCCCGGGTTCACGCCATTCTCCTGCCTCAGCATCACCAGTAGCTGGGACTACAGGCGCCGCCACCACGCCCGGCTAAATTTTTGTATTTTTAGTAGAGACGGGGTTTCACCGTGGTCTCCATCTCCTGACCTCGTGATCCGCCCGCCTCGGCCTCCCAAAGTGCTGGAATTACAGGCGTGAGCCACCGCGCCCAGCCATAAATTTGTTTTAAAGAAGAAAAACTTGCATGTAATTCTGGTATAAGGAAGGTAGGGCTGCATGCAGATAATAGAGATTTGATTTGTAAATGCAAAAAGCATACCAAGTCAAGAAATTCTCTATTGCTCTGCAGAATCAGACGTTTAAGGTGCATGAAGATGGCCACTCGGGAACGGTGGTCCAGCAGAGAAGGCTGGTGGCTCCACGTAACGACCTTGGTAATGGGTTAAATAGTGGCAAAGACCTCGTCTACCATTAGGTCTAAGTGCGGGTGTCAGTTGAAATAGATACACTTTGGAAGTGAGCATTAGCAGGTATATAGGAGAAGAAAAGAAAAAGGTAATATTGGAATTTTGCAGGGTGGATCGTTCAGAAACACTTGATCACCCATTTTCAGACCTTCCTAATATAACCATTCTGTAGCTCAGTGAATAACTGCTTTCACACTCCAAAATATCTAATCTCATGGTTAAATTAAAATACAATGAAGTTTGGTACTCTTTTAAATGATGAATGTAATCCTAATTTTTGATATTAAAAATAGGGTATAATATTTTTAATAACAAGCAAAACACATATGCAGTTTATATTTAATCACTATATAGGTAACTTTCTCCAATATATGACCAGTTAGTAAATAACTTAGGAAACTAAGTAGAAACATCAATGGACCATCCAAAGTTTTAATATCCTAATTTGATAAAGTCCCTTAGCGTTCTAACCATTGTAACTTACATTTGCAAATTAGTGCTAATAAAACCCATCAGACGCTGGCTTCTCATTGAAAATATTTGGGGGCATTTTTTGGCTTGTGAAATCGTGCCTGTAAATTTTATTACTGCTGAGTCAACATTTCTGATATCTTTTTAAAAATTTAATATTTTTAATAAAAAACATACACACTAAATCTTAGATTTTGTAGAGAAACTCTAAATTTTTGACTCCATGACCAGAAATAATATTTGACAATATAGTTTAAATAAATGAAGGTCCTTATTTTTAGGGGTAAGAGGTGACAGACTTTTAAAAATAAATGTAATAAATAAAGCTAACATTGCTGAAATGTGAAGAGCAGAGCTCAAGCAAATTTAATGCAATGAAGTATATAATGTAAGCAGAAGATTCAGCAGGGTAGGTGGATTCCAATTCTGCACTTAATGTCTTAAAGAAGTTAAAGAAGCAACTCAGCAACTTCTTTTCTTTTCATTTCTCCCTTCTTCCCTCCCTCCCTCCCTTCCTTCCCCCCTTTCTCTCTCCCTCCCATAAGCACATTTCATTCTTTGTTTCTGAGCCAGAAATTCTATAATACATAAGTGAGTTACTGAATATTAGAATACATATAGCTATTTTTATTTACCATGAGAAGACATAAATAAAGTGTAATTTTGTAAAAGTTATATTACAGATTATCGGCATTCATGTTCTTACATTATTTCCAATGAATGGGGAAAGTTAGATTTTGCATGGGTCACTGAGATGTTTCCATTATTCTTATAGTGAAAAATGCAAACTCTGCCAACTTTCTGCTTATACATATGCAAATTTACCTTAATAACTTAGACCACTTTCTTTGTACTTAATATCAGCATTTTTCAAAATGGGCATGTCTGAAAGTGGAAGACGCTTCTTAACTTGGAATACCTTGTCACTATTAATTTTTGCTAGTTGAGTGTGTCAATTACATATGTCATAAAATGATTAATCATCAAAATTTAATAACCATAAGTAAACATGGAGCATCTGCTGTGGTACTAGAAAATCATCCGTGATTCAATCAATATTTTTGTCCTCACATCTGACTGTGTAAGCAAGTTTCACAGCAAGAGTTCTATAGTGTTCTTGACAGACGTGGCAATAATAATGTTGAGATAATATTGCAAAAGTGAAGAGCTGCATGAATATTCGAATCCCAGGTTTCTTAAGCAGTGAGTCCTATGTGCCTATGGATTACATAAACTAAGAAATATAAACCCATGTCGTACAAATGACTAAGTTTAATATTAAATCATGAAAATACAACAAAGAAAAAGATAATTTAAGGTATAAAAACCATGAAGAGAAATAGTTTAGTTCACTGACATGATCTGCATTTTCTCCTAAGCAAGTCAATTTTAAAAGAAATATCTAAATTATAATGGGAGTTATTGAACAGTCATAGATATGGTAGCAGGAAAATATATAAAATATTAAGATACACTCCTGTAATCCCAGCACTTTGGGAGGCCGAGGCGGGCGGATCACGAGGTCAGGAGATCGAGACCATCCTGACTAAACACTGTGAAACCCCATCTCTACTAAAAAATACCAAAAATTAGCCGGGTGTGGTGGCAGGCGCCTATAGTCCCAGCTACTCAGGAGGCTGAGGCAGGAGAATAGCATGAACCCGGGAGGCGGAGGTTGCAGTGAGCCAAGATCGCGTCACTGCACTCCGGCCTGGGCGACAGAGCAAGACTCCGTCTCAAAAAAAAAAAAATTAAGATAAGGTGAGAAGAAATGGAAATCTACACACAAAAGGCATTTGCAAAGTGCAGAGAATGTGGTAAATTTATCAGGAAGATGAAATAAAAATTTCTATAATCATAGCTTAATTTTAAGATAGAAAAATGTAATGAAATATTCACAAATATTATGTAATATATTAGATTACAAATTATTAATTCACATTCCAGGTTACTTGAAAATAATAGAGTATATTTGGGTGTAAATGGTTTATTTATTTTATATTAGAATGGAAAACAAATATAAAATTTAAGTTCCATTACTCTACATAATTTTTACTTAGCATAATCTGGTAATTGTGAAGAGCTAGACACACATCTTAGGATTCAAGGCCATTGCTCTTATTTTAGAAATAACTGTGGGTACAACAATGGTAACATATTCCTTAAAATAGATCAAATGCCTTGCTTTAATTCTATACAAAAATCTAGCACTGAGCTAAGATATTATGAAAAATGATAATAAAAATATAGTAATATTTAAAGATCATAAATAGAAATAGCATATATGATTGATTAAAATGATAAATTAATTGAATATATTTCACTTATATCTATTTGTGTGGGTAAAAAACATTAGATCTCTTTCTTTTACCTCCTCCTATACCTCAATTCTTATCACCAAACTGGACAACTTTATATGTTAAAATAATATATGTATTTTTGTATTTCTGTATGTCTGATAAAAGGGCATATAAAAATGCTCTAGGCAGCTGTACAGCAAATTCTACTAAAGGTACGGCCATAATAATGGTGATTGTGAGTTATTTTGTTATAATATAAAATGGCAATTAAATACTATTTAATATACAATGTGATCATTCATTTAGGAAGTTGATTAATTTGGTTTTAATTTCCTTTTTCTCTGTAACATGAAGAATTAAATAACCATAGAATGTTTTCTATTTTATAATCTTCTTAATCATTAAAGTAAGAAAAAATATTTAGAAATACATAGATTACTAAGAAGAAAATTTGCCCATTCATATTGAAATTTTTCTTCTCCAAACCAAAATAAGAGAAAGACTATGAAAGTTCATTGAGAAACAATGTAAAACAAAATGCTAAATGCAAATAAAATATATGAAAACTGGTCAGCCATTTATCTTCCAATAAATGCAAATACACACACACACACAAACACACCCCTCAAGAAAAATTAAAATGTTTAGTCTTGCAATTTTATCCTTTAACATGTCAGAGCTTTCCTATTGCTTTATTCATCTTGCCTCTTAAACTTAAATACGTTTTCGTACTACATCAGCATTTTGATTCATGACTTAGGAAAAAAATAACAAAGATAATGGCTCTATTTCTGCAGATCTTGTAAATATTATTTATTCAATCTCAAGATGCATTTCTGAAAGAAATATCGACTTACAAATATAGAAAAATTGGCAAGCTGACACTTGTTTAACATTGCCTTGCTTTTACTCCATTATTTTTTTCTGGTACTCAGTTTCTCCCCAAAAATATATTTTAGAAAGTTGAAATATACCAAATGACTTATGTTTCACATTTTCAACACAAAATTCCTTGCCCACCTGCCATGATATAACATTTTTATAAAATGAAATAAAGAAAAGAAACTGCTTTACTTTCTAATGGAAAATATTTTTCATTCAAGAAAATTGTTGCCCTTCCCATGTTTATTTCTTATACACATGATATATTCCAGAAATTGATCTAGGTGTTAGTTATAAAGCAAAGAGCAAGACAAAGAACATTCTTGATCTCATTGTGCTCACAATTTTTTTTTTTTTTTTTTTTGAGAACAAGTTTCGCTCTGTCACCCAGGCTGGAGTGCAGTGGCGCGATCTCTGCTCACTGCAGTCTCCGCCTCCTGGGTTCACACCATTCTCCTACCTCAGCCTCCCGAGTAGCTTGGGACTACAGGCGCCCGCCACCATGCCCAGCTAATTTTTTGTATTTTTAGTAGAGATGGGGTTTCACATTGTTAGCCAGGATGGTCTCGATCTCCTGACCTTGTAATCCGCCCGCCTTGGCCTTCCAAAGTGCTGAGATTACAGGTGTGTGCCACCATGCCTGGCCGCACTCACTATAACAGATACACATATACCCCATATGTGTGCATCTGTAACTATTATTCTATAAATACAATGAAAATACTTCAGTCTCAAAAAATAAATAAAAAGGAGACCATTGGTACTTGGGTTTTCATATTGTTGTTAGTTCATTTTAGAAGTAATGTAAATTATCAGACATATATACAGCACTTGACCATGTTTTTAAATGTGTTAATTATTCAGATAAAAATATCAGAAGGAAAAAGTTCCTAGAAAAATGTTAAGGGCATTTAATGATGTATTTGACATTAATTAATAGAAATTACAATTCAAAGGTTATTTCTTCATGAATTTAGTTGAATACATGCTATTTGACATAAAATGTTTCACAATATCAGCAAACATGGCATATTATCTATGCAATAATATACATTATCTTAATTATTACAGATGTAAATGCCTATTGACATCTGATGATATGGAAGTACCCTTCTTTTTTAAAGCATTTTTCATTGCTTCTCAGCCTTTTGGCTAAGATCAAGTGTAGTATCTGTTCTTATCAGTTTAAAACTTATTTCAGAAAAGACATAGTTTTTCTTGAAATTTATTCTCTTTGCTGTCTTTGATGTTAATTTCAGTACAATTTGACAAATTCTATGCAGATCTCTGTTGGTATTCTGGGTAAACGTAAAGATTAGGGAGAAATGACATTCTTATTATAATGTACTATCCATAAATGCAAGCTCCTCGTTTATTTACCACTTCTTTCAAGACCTACAAAAATTTTGTAATCTTCTCAAAAAGAATTTCACATATACGTTTGAATTATTGAAATACATCTAAATTTTTTGTTCATAGGTTTTAGATAATTATTTTTTTTTTCTTCAACTGATGTTTTTCAGAAGAATTTTAAGTTTCACAGCAAAATTGAAAGGAAGGTACAGTGATATCTTCTCTAGCCTCTGGCTCCACACATGCATAGATCCCCTGATTATCAACATCTCCCACCAGATGACATTATACATTTGTTACAACTGATAAACCTACACTGAGAGATCATTTTCATCCAGAGTTCATAGTTTATGTGAGGGTTCACTCTTGGTGTTGTGTGGGTTTAGACAAATGTAAGTAACACGTATCCCTCATGATAGTATCATAGAGGGCAGCTGCACTGCTCTAAAAGTCTTCTGTGCTCTGCCTATTCGTCCCTTTCTTCGGCTCAACCCCTGGCACCTAGTGTTCCTTCTAGTGTCTCCATAGGTTTTCCTTTTCCAGAATATCACATAGCTGGAATTTTTAGTACTTATCCTTTTCAGATTGGCTTCTTTCACTTAGTTTTATGTATCATTTTGTCCTTGTCGTCTTTTCATGGCTATCACTTTTAATGATGAATTGTATTACACTATCTGGATGTACCACAATTGGCGTATCCATTCACCTACTGAATGACATCTTGGTTGCTTTCAAGTTTTGGCAATTGTGAATAAAACTGCTATAAACACATGTGCAGATGTGTATGGACATAAATTTTCAACTCCTTTCGGTTAATACAAAAGAGTACAATGAATGGGTCATATGGTAAGGATACATCTAGTTTTGTAGAAACTGGCAAATTTTCTTCCAAATTGGCTGTACCATTTTGCATTCCCACCAGCAATGAATGAGAGTTCTTGTTGCTCCACATCATTGCCAGCCTTTGGTGTTTTTGGTGTTTTTGATTTTGGCCATTTTAATGCATATTTAGTGGTATTTCATCGTTGTTTTATTTTGCAATTCCTTGATGATATAGGATGTGAAGCATCTTCTCATATGTTTATTTGCAACTTGCATGTCTTCTTTGTTGATGTGTCTGTTCAGGTCTTTGGCTCATTGGCTTGTGTTCTTATTAAGTTTTAAGAGTTCTTTGTATATTTTTAATAGCAGTTAATATGTCTTCTGTAAATATTTTCTCCCAGTTTGTGGCTTCCTTTCTTATCCCTTGACATAGTCTTTCACAGAGCAAAAGCTTTTAATTTTAATGAAGTCCATCTTATCAATTATTTTTTTCACAAATTGTGCTTCTGGTATCACATCTAAAAAGTCATAGCCAAACCAAAGCTCACCTAGACTCTCTTCTATATTATCTTTTATGGGTTTTGTTTTGTGTTTGACAGTTGTGATCCATTTTGAGTTAATTTTTGTGAAGCTTGGAAGGTCTACATCAAGATTCTTCTTTCTTCTTTCTTCTTTTTTTTTGCATGTGGGTATCCACTTGTTCCAGGATCATTTGTGGAAAATATTTTTTTCTTGTTGTTCTCCGTTGTTTGTGTCTTTGTTTCTTTGTGAAAGATCAATTACCTATATTTATGTGAGCCTCCTTCTGGGATGTTTATTCTGTTCCATTGATCTATTTTTCTTTCACTAATGCTACACTGTCTTGTTTACTGTATTTCATAGTATGTCTTGAAGT
Organism: Macaca thibetana thibetana; assembly: GCF_024542745.1. Lineage (NCBI taxonomy): Eukaryota > Metazoa > Chordata > Mammalia > Primates > Cercopithecidae > Macaca > Macaca thibetana. The sequence goes on from NC_065595.1 coordinate 10,821,353, forward strand.
CAAGCAGTGTCAATCCTCTAATGTTGTTCTCCTTTAATATTGTGTTGGCTATCCTGGGTCTATTTCCCTTTTATATAAACTTGATCATTAGATTTTCAGTATCCACAAAATAACTTGCTAGAATTATGAATGGTATTGCATTGATCTATAGACTGAGCTGGAAAGAACTGATGTATTGATAACTGTGTCTCCTGTCAATGTACATGGAATCTCTCTCCATTTATTTAGTTCCTGTTTGGTGTCTTTCATCAGAGTTTTGTAGTTTTCCTCATTATAGACCTTGAATACCTTTGGTTACATTTTACCTACATGCTTCTTTTTGGGGTGGTAATGTAACTGGTATTCTGTTTCTAATTTCACATCTCACTTATTCATTGCTGATATATAGAAATGTGATTTTTTTTTTGTATTAACCTTGCATCCTACAAACTATCTTGCTCATTAGTAGCAAGTGTTTTTTTTTTTCAATTCTTTTGGATTTTCTAAAGAGACATTAACAAAGATAATTCTACTAAATCTTTTCCAATCTGTATACCGTTTAGTTACTTTTCTAATTCTACTGCATTGCATTAGGGCTTACAGAATGTTGTTGAACAGCAGTAGTGAGAGGGGACCTCCTTTCCTTGCTCTGGATCTTAGTGGGAAGGCTTCACGTTGTTCACTGGTGTTATATTTTTAGATTGTCTGTTGAACTTTCACCAAAACAAAAACACGTTATTTTCATTTGTGTAACTTTTCTATACATCGTCTTGGATATGTATTTTACCACTACATAACAGTAAAATAGGTCTCTTTTTTTCCAACATTTATATCTTTTTTCTTGCTTTATTACTATACAATTTTGCTTTACTAAGGTATAATACAGATTAGGAGAGAGAGTAGTAATGTTTTCTGTTGTTTCTGTTTGTTTCTGAATTCATTGAGAGGTTTTGTGCTTCTGTGCTTCACTGTGAAGAATAATATTTGCTATACATTTCAAGTAGAAATTTAAACTAGGTTAAGGAAGTCCTTTTATGTTCCTAGCTTTTGTCATAAATACATGTCACTATTTTTAAATGGTATTATTTTTAATAATACCACTTTAAAATCATATAATCATGCAACTTTATTATAATAATCATATAACTTTCTCAGTTAATTGGAGTGGTGAAGTTAATTCTTAAATTTTCTGCTAGAGAAACTTATTTGAATTCTGAGACTAAACACTGTTTGATCTTGATGAGTATTTTATAGCAATTCTGGATCCTATTTTCCTGGGTCATCACTTAGGATTTTTGTTGTGCCCATAATGATAGATTAATCTGTAATTCTCTTCCTTTCTTTTAAAAAATAATTGAGACAGGGTCTTACCCTGTCACCCAGGCTGGAGTGCAGTGGCACAAACCACGCGTTACTGCAGCCTGGATCTCCTATGCTCAAGTGATCATCCCACCTCAGCTTCCCAATCTGCTGGGACCTCAGGCAGACACTGCCATACTCAGATGATTTTTTGTATTTTTTAGTTGATGTGGGGTTTTGCTATGTTGCCCAGGGTGGTCTTGAACTCCTGAGCTCAGGCAATCCACCCGCCTAGGCCTCCCAAAGTGCTGGGATTACAAGTGTGAGCCACCATGCTCAGCCTATAATTCTCTTTCGTTATATGGTTCTAATTAACTGTCAATAATTTACTATCTCATAAAAATGTTAGGAAATTGGTTTTTTGAGCTTCTCTAAAATACGTTTTAAAATCTGTTCCTTAAGTTTCTGGCAAAATTCACCAATAAAACCCAGCTCTATAACATGGCTTATTTGTTTCAAGGAGGCATACGAAATTTAATGAATGAGCAAAATACCTAATAATTATTTTACGGTTCTTTTTTGTAAAATACTAGAAATTGTTCTCTACAAAATTTAATATCACTTAAATTTGCAATTTTAATGGTCTAAACTTTTCCATAATCTTCACATTTTATAAATATCAACTAAAACTTTAGTTATATTCCGTTTAAAATTTTTAAAAGTTATTTATTTGGGTGTGTTCCCTCTATTTATGTGATCAATTAGGCAACATGCTTTTGATTTGATGAAAAAGTTTGGAAATCTTGTGATTTTCTTTAATGTTTTTGCTTCCTCTCTCCACTCCGCTTTGTAAGGGATGACTTTGATCATCATCACCCTGAAGGAGTCGTATTCCCAGTTTCCACTGTCCATATTTGGATCCAGAGACAGGCAGTCCCCCAGCTACAGCTCTACTGCTATTGTGCATGTCTATGTTGTTTCTGGTCAATGGAGACTTCTCTTTGTATCACTGAACATGTCTGTGTTTCTTATTAAGTTTATCAGAATAGATTTTAGGGCAAGACACAGGGGCTCAAACCTGCAGTCTCAGCACTTTGAAAGGCTGAGGCTGGAGGTTTGCTTCAGTTCAGGAATTCTAGACCAGCCTGGGCAATATAGCAAGACCCTGTTTCTCCAAAAATTCCTTTAAAAAATTAGCCAGTTGTGGTGGCACATGCCTATAGTCCTAGCTTCACAAAAGGCTCGGGGTGGAAGGATCCTTGAGCTTAGGAGTTCAGTGTTACATTAACCTGTGATTGTGCCACTGCATTGTGCCTGGGCAATAGAAGGAGACCTTCTTTCTGAAAACAAGAAGCACAAAGCCTAGGTTTTATCTCCAACTGAGTTTAGGGCAGAGGAAGAAAGAGCAATGAATAATCTTATAGTAGTATCTTAACAAGGATTGCTTACGTATTTTTATGTAAGCAATCACTTTATATACGAAAATTTAAACAATATTTGTCCTACTTGATTTTAACATAACGTTTGAAACACCATTTTATATCGTTTAGTTTATATTTTTATTCAGCCAGAATCTGAAAAGAATTAGGTAATTAGACCACCACTTTCATTTTTCTAGATTAATAATGGTCCATAGGCAGCAATACTGCAAATGTAACTTATTGTACTGAAACAATGACTCATTTAATGGTTTGTAAGTGACCCATAAAAGGTATTACAATTTTAGAAGTGTCTAATATAGTACCCAAAAATACCTAGGAAAAAATGGGTCACTCTGTAGGCAAACCTCTATGTCCTAAATAATAGTGGTAATAAAAATGATTCAGAGACAGAAAAAAAATTTAAACATTAAAAAAAGATTTCAAATATATTTTCTAATTTGATCATAATTTCAATTATGTGATATAGAGCATAGATATATTTCCAACTCATATATTTAAATGATTATATACACACATACTAAAGTAAATTGACTTTTGCACATTACATATGAGTCTTCTTCAAAATATGATATTTTATTTACTTGAATGCATCTATCCATCCATATAAAGATTTTCATTTCTTTGATGATAATATAACTAATGAGAAAATGTGAACACTATAAAGACAAAAATGTTTAATACATCTTTCTTAATGTTAACTAACATATTTTTTTCATAAGTTTGGTTCTTTAAAATCAATTTTATATTTTTCAAATTTTGTCTAATACTCAAAATTTCTTATTTGCAGTGCCCGCAAATGTGGATCATTAAAGCACACAGGGATAAAGACACAAATCCAATATATAACATAAATAATTCCAATTATGATAAAGGATCCTGGAATCCTTTATCATTTTTCAACATTCAAGGAGATATAATCAATATATTCAAGGAAATAAAATATAATCTTTTATCATTTTTCAACATTCAATGAAATAAAATAATAATTTTTAATTGTATCTTTTGAGTGTTTAGCTTTCAGAAGAAATCACAAATGAAACAAAATATGACATTGGTGCAAACCTAATTATGGTTTCTGCCATTAAAAGTAATGGAAAAAACACAATTATGTTTGCACCAACCTAATATACGTACAATTTTTTCATATTTCTTTGTAAAACTGAGATAACTATTGTCATAAGATTATAAGTAAAACAATTCAATATAGTGTTAAATTATATTAAATATGAGAAAACAGTTTTTAAATAACAGGCATAGAATAAAATACTCTTCCTTGTGAAATAGGGAGTTCCTCAACACTGGAGTGATTTCAGTGCAGACAATGTTATCAGTAGCATCATTACATGAAAATGATGATTGTGGTTTCTTCTAGTTCCAATTTTCTAAAATTCTTTAACAATATTGATTCTCCATTAAGCTTCAAATGTTGATTTCTAAAACTCTTTCTGAACTTAAATATTATTTAATATGTTTTTCATTAACTCAAATACAATTGTTTAACACTTAGTATATACCAATAGGTATTTAATACTTTATACACTACATATCAAGAAGCAGCACCGGGCACAATATGGCAAAAAATAAAGATAGGATCCTTCTCCTCATGATGTTTATATCTAGTAGAAAATAAAGATGTTACATAAGAGCATATACCTGTACACAAGTGGGAAGTCATACTTTGGTGTGTTGTGAATCAAAAGATCAGGGTGCTATGAGATTAAGGGTAAAGTTCTTTGTGATCAAGAAATGCCTCATTGAAAGAACATTTAAGTTGTCACATAAAGCAAGAGAAGGAAGTCAGGGGAAAAATGATGAACACAATGTCATGGTCATAAAAAACAGACTGTACAAAAATATTGCTATGGGCAAAGCTGTGCAGATTCAAGAAATTAAAAAAAAATCAATGCTACTGAAGCATAGAGCAGGGACAGAGAGTGCATAGAAAAGCATTTAGAAAGCTTACATCATCCTAAATTTTATAGGTCAGTGTAAGGAGTTCAAAGATTTATTCTAAGTTTAAAGAGAAGCTATTGAATAGCTTTCACTTGCAGAGTGACAAAATTGTGGCCAGGTATGGTGGCTCACACCTGTAATCCCAGCGCTTTGGGAGGCTGAGGCAAGTGGATAACTTCAGGCCAGCCTGGCCAACATGGTGAAATCCCATCTCTTCTAAAAATACAGACCCTGTCAGAAAGCCCATCTCTAACAAAAATACAGACGAGAGAGAGAGAGAGAGAGAGACAGAGACAGAGACAGAGAAGAAAGAAAGAGAAGAAAGAGAAGACAGAGAGAGATGAAAGAGAAAGAAGAGAGAGAAGAAAGAAAGAGGGAGAAAGGAAGGAAGGAAGGGCGGAAGGGAGGAAGGAAGGAAGATAAATTGTGTTTCTAGAAGACAACTGTTTAATGTAGAGTGTGTCCTAGAAGTGGAGATATGAATTAAAAGCTATTGTAGGACTCCAGAGAAGAGATAATAATTTAAACCAAAAAAATAACAAAAAGACAGAAAGAAAGTTTAAACATAGAAGGAGATTTAATCAAATTTTCGGATTTATTAGGGAGTGGCAGAAATAGATGTCAAGAACTTAATAGTTTCTGAATAAAACAAAGTAGCTGATATCAAACTTATCCAACAGCTGTAAACAATTATAAACTTGGAGCAAAATGTATTTTAAGAGGTGTGAAAACATGTTTGAACGCATCAGCCCACACTATGATATTTAAGAAAAAGGAAGCACATGAAGTAAGACTTACATTAACCTTGGATTTTTCACTAGGGGAATGTTTCAAATTGCTGCACAGATAAAGGGAGCCAGACAGAGAGCAAAGGTCTCAGTATGAGTGGGAGGAGAAATCAGAGGTCAGAGTCTGGGGCTGTGAAAGTGGTAGGGATTTGGATGGCAAAATATCAGAAAGGAGGAAAGTGCCAAGAAGTCCTCCGAGCATCTGCATAAAATGTTGCTGAGGGCCTGTGACAATTTTTCAGCTGACCGTGTGCGGGACAAGATGCTAAGAGGTCAAGCAGTAAACAGCTGCAGAGAACTTATGAGCTGAGTTTCCAGAGGCCTCACTCAGGAGGTGTTGAAGTTCCTTCCCAATCATAGTAGAGAGAGTTGGTACACATTAAGCTTCAGTTGAGATGCCAGAAACACCATTCCTACAAGTAAAAGCATGTGTTACTGGTAAGTCCTCTCTTTCAATATGGGGATAAGTTAAAGAGTTGAAGGAGACCTGTGCTAAAATGGCTTAAAACCCAAGTATCAACAGAAAAAGGGTGATTCTCTCTTAATAGCTTGAAGAATAGAATCTAATGTTCTTGGAGGATGAAAACATAATGCAGAGTTACTGTACCATAACATATAATGTCCAGCATAAACTTAAAAATTATAATGTGAAAAATGTATGCATAAATGACTGATAATCACAACAAACCTATCAGTGCAAGCAGATGCAGAGAAAATCCAGATGTTGGAGTTTTAGAGAATGATTTCACAATAGACAAGATTTATACATCGTGGAATATATAGAAAAACATAATCATGCTGGATAAACAAGTGGACTATATTTCAACAAAAAATATCATCTCTATAAAAAATCAAATAGAAACTTCTCATAAAAAGTAATCAGGCGATTTGTCCAAAATCAAATCCTTGTAACTACTAGAATTAAAATTGAACTTTATTTTATTCCTCAAGTGTTTATTACTGTTTTTTTTTTAAGAACTTAAATATTCTTTACCTTAGTTTACTTCTGCACTTTCCAATATGATAGCCCCTAGCCACTCAGGGCAATTGAGTAACTAAAATGCAGCTAGTACAAATAGAGATGAGCTGCGCTAATTGTAAAATAAATACAAAAATAAAAACAGCTCATTTACAATATTAGTGGCATGTTGATGATGGTAATAGGTTGCATATGTTGGGCTAAATAAAAGATATCATCTAGGTTAATTTTGTCAGTCTTTTTGTTCTTTTTCAATGTGACTCATAACTGTGAATCCACTATTTCTATTGCACGGTGCTGTTCAAAATTTTAATTTTCAATGCTGGAAATTGAATAGAAAAGATAATATTTTTCAAGTCAGCTCCTTCTCAGGTATTTCTTAATATTCTTCACTACTGCAAATCTGCTGATCTAATCCACTGTTGAAGCGATGGGGAGAGCCTTAGAAATATGAACATATTCTACGCATTGAAAAATTGTTCTGTTTTTGTTTTAAGAATAATGTATTATGCTTTTGTTATCAAGTATTCTGTACTGGAAAGGCAGAATATCAAATCCCAAGTAATAACTAATTGATCTATAACAACCACAGCACAATTCTAGACCATAAACCACTAAAAAAGCCAGTTAGCAGCTGACTGTCTTTGCATAATATTTATACATTTATGGCCATAAAATACCCAAAATACCGAACTTCGATGATTATAAAGTAATATAGTAATTTTGGTACAAAGCATACCACAGTCAAAGCCAAGTAGAAAACCTTTAACACGTTGGGTCTGAAGTCAACTGTTGATGCTGTATATGCTGAAGTAGTTCATATTCTTTTTCTTCCTTGCCAAGAGTTCCTGTCAGAACAGGAGGAGAGAATTGCTTTGGCAGAAAGGGATAGAGAGCAAAGGTGGAAAATGGGAATCATTCATGTGGTGACATAAAAGCTGTCAACCAAAATGAAGCACACTCTTCTGAACTGAAGGGCAAAGAAAAACTAAAAGTAGGACAGAAAGCAGGCGAAGTAGGGACATCTGTGGAATTGACTGAGGGAGGAGAAAACCAGAGATCCTCATGGTGCTGAGCTGGGCATGTGTGTTCTGCCACTTTCTGACAGCACCCCTGTGCTCTATTCACACCAGAAATGTTGCACCCTGATAGTTTCCAGTGCTGCTGAAGTGTTTTCAGCTTTTGCAAAGTTTAGAGGGCATTTTAAAAGAAGAATGTAAGAAACCATTCAAAGATGGCTAAACTGGTACGACCTGAACGCTACACTTTAATGCCAACAGTTTTATTCTCATCCCCAATTTCGGTGACTCATTGTCTAAATTGTCAAGGGAAACTCTCATTTTTGCTGTAAGTTTAAGGTTATCATATTTTCTCTATTCCATTTGAATCATAGATGATGAGTACTAAAAAAAATTAAATTAATGCATTATAATGTAAGCCATTTGACCTGAATAAATATCTCCTTGTACAAGGCGGGGAGGGAGGGAGGGGGACAGAAGACAAATAGTTAACATAATTTTTTTGAAAGCAAGAATATTTGCTCAAAGAGAAATAATATATTAGAATCGGAAAGGATATTATATTTTTAGGGTTCAGCATAAACATTTGGAGAAAATTTAAATTTGGATCTTGTGTGTGTATGCGTGTTTAATTCTGTTAGGCATCACCTGAGATGCAATGTAAAATGACATTTATAAGGGAGGTGTGGAATGTGGTAGGGAGAGAGTATGTTTAGTCAATGATGAAAACAAAAGGAAAGAGTTGTCTAATATTAGAAAAAAAGATACAAGGAAACCCATAAAACGTATTTTTAATTTTTCTTGAGTACGGAATACTAGCAACAATGAAGATTTAACAAACTTTAAAAGTTTTCCCAGAACTCAGAGGGAAAAAACAATCTGAGTTTAATGCTGAAGAATACAATTGATCTACCAAACAAAAAGTGACGGCAGTTATATTTAGTGCTTCTGAAAGAATAATTGATGATCAAGAGGTAGAAGGAAAAGAAAGAAAAATACAAATACGTAAGACATGATATTGTACTAAAAAATCTTCCTCAGAAAAACGGAAAGATTTGAACATAGAAATCGAACGTGCTCTTCACAATTACATTAAATTTATTAGCCAGTACTTATATTAAGGTATATTCTGGTCACATTCAAACATAAGAATAAAACACTTTTTAGTAATTTGGCAGAAAAAAGAGTATACTTTCAACGGGAAAAACTGATGGCAGATATTTCTTCTGTAATGCTGAGATAGTGGAATGATGTTCATTGATGGTAATATTTTGTGAACCTAGAATTCCATGCAATCCAAGCAGTTCTTCACTTGTGAAAGGAATGGTAACTGCTTATCATTCTGGGTGAAAATTACTAATATATTGTACCAGATTTCTGATAAAAGACCAAAATAAAGAGGTTACTTATAGGAAAAGCTAGATTAAAATATCAATAAAGTTTTAAAACAAATTAAGAGCTAACCAAAAATAATGATGCTTTCATTTAAAAATTGTTACTATCAAACACATCTTATATGTATGGTCAAAAAGGAAAGATGCTAATCTAGGCCTAATCCCCACTAAATAAGTTAAGAAACATGAGTTGGGAATATGATTTTTACTAAAAGGTTAAACACATACACAAATAGGCTTCAATATCCTGAGTAATGACATAATCGGAGGACTTAAGAATATGGAAATCATGGTATAGATTGACTGTCCATGAATGTCAAAAATATTTACTAATTTAAAAATAAAGCATAATAGTTACAAATTGAAAATCAGGGTAAACAATTAAAATGTATTTAATAACACTATGAGCTTTTATCTCCAGTTCTATATTTTAATCCATGTAAATTTAGAAGGGCAAGGAAAACAAAGGCAAGAGTTAGATAAACAATTCTTCAGTTAGGGGAATATTGAAAATGTAATCTCATTCTTGGCCTTAATTACAAAGCTCTAATTAAGAGATTCAAGATTTTAAAAGTAACTTAAATGACTCTTAGTAGAAATAATCAAGATGTATAAATCAGTGTATAAATCCCAAACCAAGAGCAGAGAGTAATATATAAAAGCTGTACTGCATAACACAATCCCCATATAACACACAGAATGCAAGGAAAACATCAAGAAATTTAAAGCCATAAAATAAATTATATATTTCGTTTATATGTACAACATTATTGTTAATATTCTAAACGCTTTTTATAAAAGATAAACGCTTAGATTAACTTTGCGGTAAACCCACATATAATCTGTAGAAAAGAGGCCACGGTGGGCTGGAATGATAAACTGAGACTTGAGGGCCAGCTTTCCTGATGAGTTACTTGCTGAATTCTGAGGTTGTTAGGGAGGATAAAGAGTTAAGCTAAAAACTTCTGCAAAGAAAGAAAGAAGTATCCAATAAACCCAAAGTATGTAAGGAGAAAAGGCCGACTAAAAAGGCCTAGAAATAAAGCAAGCAAGAGATGAGAGCAACAGAGAAAGCTGAGATTCATCCAAGGGTAAATCAAAAGTTCGAGAATCATAAAGTTTAAAATGAAGAAAGAAGAAAATTATGATTGGGAGGAAAGAGAAAACACAGAGAATAATAACAAAGTAATATTTACTTATCTTTGAAGAGGCTATAAAGGACACTGGAGTCATAAAACAAGAATATGCTATTATAAAGACAGGACTAGAAAGGGCTCAAATTGAAATAAAAAAAACTAAAAGATTTATTAGCATGACATCATTTTTCTTAAATTGCTGATAATATACTGTAACAAAGAAGTCATTCAGCAAAAAATATAAGGAGTTTAGAAATATTAGTAAGTGGAGATCCCAAGATAATAGAGCTGTCCAAACAGAAATTACTCCTGATTATAATAGGTTTTTAGGAAAAACTGTTCATTTAGAATTAATTTATTTCATATTAAAAGTATTCTGAAGGAAAAAATACACATACATAGAAAATCATGGAACTAAATATAGGCAATGATTAAATTCAGAAAGAAAATAATAATTAAAAAGGTAACTGTGAGAACATTTAATTATAATGCACTATGAGGCTCTGCCATAAACAATCTTAACATTCTCAGGAAAATGTAACTGTATTTAACTAAAAAATTAGTATAAACTACATTGGCATGATGAGATAGAAGAGTGGTGAAAGTTCTGTTGGTGTAGAGTTCATTAGATCTAATGAGTTCTCAAGGGATGATAGAACAAGGACAGTAGGAAAAGCCTATATAGAACTTGAGGATAAGTAGCAGCAGGAGAAAGATTTAATGTATACAAGAGTAGTGTCCTTGGGAAATGACACTCTGATTAAAATGAAATACACTATAAAATTCTATGAAGTCAAATACCTCATAGTTTATAGTTTCTGAGATTTGTGCTTGCTTAAAAAGATCTTTCCTGAAATGATTACAAAAATAATCTCATTTTCTTATAATACTTTCCTAGTTTCCTTTTGTTTATAATATTATGTCTTTAATCTACTTGGGGTTTAATTTTGTATGGTTTAGTACTGGCTTCAAAAACTTTTTTATTTGATTATATCTAATGTCACAGATGTAGTTATTTCTAATGTTACCGATTTAAATCAACATAAGTAGACGACTCATGGACTCACGTATTCTGTTCAAAATTTTAAGTAAATTCTATTATGTTGTAATAAGGAAATGAAATATTTAATATATAATGTCTTAAACAACATTTTTGGTGTCTTAAATATCATAAATGCCATCATCATACCTGAATAGAATTTAGCTAAATTCAGCACATATTCTACTCTGTCTTTTCTACTTTCTGTAGTTTTCATAAACTGTGAATTTTCAAAACATAAATGGAATTCCCATGGAAGAGGAATTAGTAATTATTTCTGAAATAAAGGCTTAGAGTTCTCAGTAGACTACTATACTATACAAATGTCTTGCATTAACCAAGTGTCAGTAGAATAATGTAATTTAATATAAATTAGTTCTATTTACACTTTTTCTCCAGACTTCTTCCAATATTTGAGATTGGGGCATTTGACAGCATTGTCAAACCATGGGAATCTCAGTTATAGATATCTGAGGGAAACAGGTGTACCAAGAGCAATTCTATCTTCAATGAAGGAAACGTACATTGCTATTATGAATGCATTTGTGCTTTTCAGTTCTGAAATTCCTGTTCCTAAACATTAATTTACACTTTAAAACGCCCTTAAAAATGGCTGAAAAAAAGAAACACAAAGTTACCTCGGCATTAAGATATTTGTTGAACTATCGTCTAGTTTCCAAATATTTGTAGTAATTATTACCACTTTTGGGTTTTTATTGAGATAAAGCACCAACTTACAATATGAATCCTGAGTTATTAGAACCCCTGAAATTGTTTTCACTCCTACTCTTTATGTGAAATAAATAATGTCATTTTTATAGTTTTCTTATTTATCTCATGTTTAGTCGCTAACAACTGTATGATATGTAGGTTCAGCATGGGGGGATGATGGTGTGTGCATGTATGTGTGTGTGTGTGTGTGTGTGTGTGTAGATGGCAGCCTCCAAATAAATGTATTAAAATCATTTTCTAAATAATAAGTCAAATAATAGAAACATTAATACCATTCGCCTGATCACAGGACTCACCACTGAAATAAAGTATCAGAGTACTAAGTTTCACTCAACAGTATAACTAAAGCAGCTACTTCTTAAATACCACACTTAAGATGAGAGAATATCCTCCAAAATATATTTTATATACAGGGGAATTAAGTTAATTAAAAACATATTAAAAAAGCTATATTCTCATTCAAGTGTAGTATTCTCTGAGCTTGTATCCTTTCATTCACAGGTTAAATAAGCAAGCGAAGGGGAAGTGATGAAATCTGCTATTGTGCAACTGAATAATATGCCTAAGGGAATAGCATTGTGTTCATTCACAACATTATTATTTATAGAGCTGAGTACTATTATCTCACTATTTACCCCGAGTTACAGCTTAAGGTTAAAATAATTTTTACCTCTAAATTTTAAGTTATATGCTTCCACTTAGTCATTTCTTCCAAAGAGGCCAGCCCAGACCAACATCTTTCTCTAATCAAAATTTGATTTTATTCTAACAGTCAAATTGCAGACATGTTAAATGCAAAAGAACCTTAATTCCTTCTAACCTCTCTTTATGGGAAATATTTTCAAACCTGAGTCATGTCATTCTTCTTGAGATCTTATTTTTGTTTGTGGTGAGCAGAACCAGAAAGTATGGCCAAATTTTATTAGAGAATTACATATCAAATTTAGTGAATAAATTTTTAAAATATCAATACATCAATAGCCATTGGAAAATTTTACATTTGTGCATTTTTATCTTTAATTGATTCTTAATTTAAACCTCATGACATAATCATGAAACATGCAGGTCTTCTTCAAAATGGTACAATTAGCATACATTAAATTATGGCTGCAAGCTTATAACAGGTATTGCTATCTCCATTTCATTTAGTTGAGAAGATAGAGACTTCAAAAGATTAAATGGTTTGCTTAAATATCTTATATATATCTGATGGCTTCCAAACACACTCATCTATAATTCTGTCAGGTTAATCAAGTAAAAGTTCTTTTCTTTTTTGTAGCCCAGGCTGGAGTGCAGTGGCGCCATCTCGGCTCACTGCAAGCTCCGCCTCCCGGGTTCCCGCCATTCTCCTGCCTCAGCCTCCCGAGTAGCTGGGACTACAGGCGCCGCCACCACGCCCGGCTAATTCTTTGTATTTTTAGTAGAGATGGGGTTTCACTGTGTTAGCCAGGATGGTCTCGATCTCCTGACCTTGTGCCAATTTCGGCCTCCCACAGTTCTGGGATTACAGGCGTGGGCCACCGCGCCCGGCCCAAGTAGAAGGTCTTTTCTAATCCCTAGATAAGCATGTGATACTTAAGAAAATAATGTTTTCACTGAAACCACCGTTTCTCACTTGTAAAATGGAGATACCATTTTCTACCTCATAAAGCAGGTAGGATGGTGTGGGTCATACAGGGAAGAAAATGAGATTCACTCTTAATATTATACTTGTGCTTCAGCAGTCTTTCCTTATACCATTAGCTTTTATGATATGAGTTATTCTTCAAATTGTTTCTAATACATTATATTCTCTTCCTTTAGGGCCATTTTTAATTTCTCCTTGTCTTCTGACACAAAATAACTTGGAAATATAGATTTTCTATTTCTCTGTTTCTTTCTCCTGGTCATCAGTGTGGCTACTGAATAGCTTATTTAGGACAAATCTCTTTCCAGCATTACTTGTTTCCATGGATTGGCACCTCACTCTGCTAATTGTGGTTCAAGCTGGACTTAGTATTTTTTTTTTCCTAATACAGTACTTTCAACTACGAGCTATGTTCCTCTCTTAAATAGATTTTTATAGGTTCAAACAAGAACACTATTATATTCAATATAGAAATTGTTTTCCTATTTAAACTTTCCAAGCCATGATTGTCAACAATAATTATACAGGTCTGATAGAGTTTGCTTTTGAAAAAAGTATCTTTATTATTAGTTTCTTTGATAACTATCATAGATAAAAGTATTAAGTACATCACAGAAACTTACTCTTTTATAACCAACAGAACTGTATTCATTGAAAGTAGAAAATTTCAAATGTTTCTGCATTAGTTATGTCCATAAATAAACATAGAATTTTACCTTCATTTAAAGATATAGAAACCATATATTTAGAGGTGATTTCAGAAAATAGTACTAACTTTACAACAATATATAATGGGGAGAATAATGGAATATTTTTGCATTTATTTGTGTCATTTCTGATTCTTTTTTTTCCAGCAGTGTTTTGTAGTTCTCCTCATAGAGGTCTTTTAACTCCTTAGTTTCATGGATTCCTAGGTAGTTCCTTATTCTGTGTGGCTTTTAAATGGGATTGTGTTCTTGAACTGATTCTCGTCTAAAACCTATTGGTGTATAGAAATGCTACTGAATTTGTACATTGATTTTGTATCCTAAAACTTTCCCTAAGTCATTTATCAGTTCTAGAATTCTTTCACTGAAGTCTTTAGGGTTTTGTAGGTATAGAATTATATAATCAGCAAAGACAGATAACTTGACTTCATCTTTCCCTATATGGATGTCTTTTATTTCTTTGTCTTGCCTGATTCCTCTGGGTAGGACTTCCAGTACGATGCTGAATAGGAGTGGTGAGAGTAGGCATCCCTGTTTTGTTCTGGTTCTCAAGGAGAATGGCTCCAGCTTTGGCCAATTCAGTATGATGTTGGCTGTGGATCTGTCATAGATGGCTTTTATGATTTTGAAGTATATTCCTTTGATGCCTCTTTTTCTGCCTCTGTTGAGGTGATCATACATGAGTTTTGTTTTTTATTCTTTTATGTGGTGAATCACATTTATGGATTTGCATACATTGAACCAACCCTGTATCCCAAGAATCAAGCCTACTTTATTGTGGTAAATTAACTTTTTAATGTGCTGCTGGATTCGGTTTGCTAGTACTTTGTTAAGAATTTATTCTACCAAAAAGACACATGCATCCATATGTTCATCAAAGCACCATTTCAAATAACAAAGACATGTAATTAACCTAGGTGCCCATCAGCAGTGGGTTGAATAAAGAAAATGTGGCACATACATACCATGGAATATGGTTGCACATACATACAGCCATAAAAAGAACAAAATCATGTTCATTGCAGCAACATGGATGGAGCTGGAGGCCATTATCCTAGGTGAATTGATGCAGGAACAGAAAACCAAATACTTCATGCTCTCACTTAGAGGTGATAGCTAAACATTGAGTATGCATGGACACAAAGATGGAAGCAATAGACACTGTGTACTAGTCAAGGCAGGTGTGCTGAAAGACTACTTACTGAGTTCTATGCTTACTACTTGGGTAATGGGATTATCCACACCCAGAACTTCAGCATCACACAATATACCCATACAACAAACCTGCACATGGACCCCTGAATCCAAAGTAAAAGAAAAATCATACATGTTCTTTAGAAACAAATCATGTTAGCAAGATAAATATGTATTAAAATCAGCAATAATGATTTTCATGCACTCCACTCCAATTGGTGTGATGAACCCAAAGTCGAGTCACAGTAAGGAAAGTTATATAATTACCAAGACAAGAATTGTGGGGAGATTGTCTCATTTCCCACACCAATCACAGGGCATCTTTTTATCCCTACGAATATGGCACAGGCCAGGCCAAGACCCTGAAGGCCTTTGCATTTTGGAGGAAAATCTGCACTATTAGTTCTATACTAATCTTTGAAGTCTGTGTACATGTCTCTCTTGGGTATGCAGACAATACAGTATTTTCAATATTTTGATTTAAAATCAACTAATACCTCCTTTCATTCACATTTTATTAGCCTTTGTAAGAGCTGTGTAATGAGATAGGCATTATTGAAGACAACAGAATAAACAAGGCAAACTGTTTCTATATATATTGGTTCACTTTTTACAGTAACCTATGGTATTTTACAATACAAATTAATTAAATGTTTCCAGTTGCAATATATGTTTTTCTTTAGGTTTAGCAATACAAACTATGCTTAATTTACTGTAGGTCTATTTTGAAATGTATATATTTGGGAGTTTGTTGATATAACAAATATTTTACACAAAGCAGTATTTTACAAAAAATATTGAGAATTTCTTCTTTTATGTGATTATGAATATTCAATCTAAGTTAAAGATAATATTTAGATTCTGATTTCCTCTTATGGTGGAGTTTTCTGATGTATATAATTCTAATGATTTTCCTTAAATGACAAATTAGAAATTTAAAGATAAAAGTTTAACTATTGAGATCACCAGTTAATGTCTATAGTTTTATATAGCAATGTTGTATACGTGACACTTTCAAAATCTAATATATAAATGTCAAGTGTGTGAAGTCAGTATTGTTATTGTTACTATAAATGATGTTTTACAGAATGCAAATAATTTTTCAAGATAGTTCACAAAATATAAGAAAATATATTCGATATTTAAAGGTTATAGTTGAAGTCAAGCATCATTACAATTTTACATTTTTTGTAAAGTATTTCCAAGATTATTTGAAAGTATATTTTCCTTCTGCACATACATTTTACTTTCTAAATTTAGTTGTTTTGAAGGAAATAATCTCTTGAAAATTAGAATACAAATAAACTGATATTTGTTGAATGTTTATTAATGCCAGATGCTATTATCAAGGGTTTCACATCCATTATTTCATTCAATCTTTGAGGCAGTTTTACATAGTTTCATTACAAATCTCAAGGTCACAGAGATAATAAACAGCAAAAGCTATCTTCTGATTTAGCTGGAGGAATATGTGCAGAAGCAAAAGAATATCAAAAACCTTACTAAACAATTCACATGATCTCATTACATTAAAAATCAATACAAGTTGCTAAAAATGGAAAAGAGACAACACACAAACATAAATCTCATGGCCCCTATTTTATATTAAGAAAAGATTTCCAAAGGAGATCAGGCATGTTCAGGATGCTGTGGCCATAAATTGAAACCCTGAACAGGCCAATATTGAGCTCTAAAATAGAATCGGTATTTAAAAACTTATCAACAAAAAAAAGCCCTGGACCAGATGGATTCACAGCCAAAATCTTCCAGACATATAAAGAAGCGCTGTTACCAATCCTACATAAATGATTCCAAAACACAGGAGGAAGGACTTTCCCCTAACTCATTCTACAAAGCCGCAATACTCTGGTACCAAAATCTGACAAAGAGACAAGAAAGAAAGAAAACTACAGGGCAATATCCCTGATAAATATAGACACAAAATCCTCAACAAAATGCTAGCAAAACAAATCTAGCAGCACATCAAAAAATTAATTAGCCACATAAAGTAGGCTTTATTTCTTGGTTGTAGGACTGGCTCAACATACTTAAATCACTAAATGTAATTCATCATATAAATAGAATCAAAATCAAAAATCATATGAGCTTCTCAATAGATGCAGAAAAAGATTTTGATAAAATCCAACATTGCCACCTGATTAAAAACCCTCAACACACTTGGTATTAAAGGAACATACCTCAAAATATTAAGACCTATCTATGAAAAACCCACAGCTAACATCATGTGGAATAAGCAAGATCTGGAAGCATTCCACTTAAAAACTGAAATGAGACAAAGATGGCCACTCTCACCATAGTGAGATTTTGCAACATAGCACTGCAAATTCTAGCCAGAGTCGTCAGACAAGAGAAAGAAATAAAAACCATCCAAATAGGAAAAGAAGTCGAATTCTCTCTTTACTGGTGATATGACACTCTACCTGGCAAGTCCTAAAGATGGCCAAAGTTTCCTAGAGCTGATAAATAACTTCAGTAAAGTTTCAAGATACAAAATGAATGTGCAAAAATCAGTAATATTTCTATATACCAATAATATTCTACCTGAGAGCCAAATCAAGAACCCAATCCATTTAAAATAGGAACAAAATAAGGAAATAGTTAAGAATCCATCTAAACAGGTGAAAAATCTCTACAAGGAGGACTACAAACACCAAAGAAAGAAATCACAGATTACACAAATGAAAAAACGTTCCATTCTCATGGATTGGCATATCAATATTGTTAAAATGTCCATATTGCCTGACATGATTTATGGATTCAAAACTATGCCTGTCAAAGTATCAATATCATTATTCACATAAATAGAAGAAAAAACTTCTAAAACTCATATGGAAACAAAAAAGAGCCCAAATAGCCAAAGCAATCATAAGTAAAAAGAACAAAGCTGGAGGCATCACATTACTGGACTTCAAACTATACTATAAGGCTAGAGTAACCAAAACAGTATGGTACTAATACAAAAACAGACTCATGGGTCAATTCAACAGATTAGAAAAGCCACAAATACACAATCACCTCATCTTTGACCACATCAACAATAACAAGCAATGGGGTAAGTAATCCCCATTCAACAAATGATTCTGGGATAACTGGCTAGCCATATGCAACAGAATAAACATGGATCCCTACATTTTACCATATAAAAAATTAACCCAAGTTGAATTGTAGACTTAAATGTAAGCCTCAAATATAAGAACCCTAGAAGAAAACGTAAGAAATGCCATTCTGGACATAGATCTTGTAAAAAAAAAAAAAATATTACTAAGTCCTCAAAAGCAAGTGCAACAAAACTGAAACTGACAATGGGGACCTAATTAAACTAAGAACATTCTGTAAAGTAAAAGAAACTATCAAGAGAGTAAACAGCCTACAAAATGGGAGAAAATTCACAATCTATGTATCCAACAAAGGTCTTATATCCAGAATCTATAAGAAACATAATTATATAAAACCAGCAAAAACCAAATAGCATTAAAATTGAGCAAATTAAAATTTGCTCAATTAAATGAGCAAATTACCTGAGTAGACTCTTTTCAAAAGAAGATATACACGTAGCCAACAAATATGTATAAAAAATTATCAACATCAGTAATCATTAGATAAATGCAAATCACAACCTCAATGAGGTACTATCTCACACATGTCAGAATGGCTATTATTAAAAAGACTAAAAAAGCAAAAAGAAAAAAGCGGGTGTTGCTGGCAAGGCTATAGAGCAGAGGGAACACTTATACATGGCTGGTGGGAATGTAAATTAGTTCAGCTGCTGGAGAAAGCAGTTTGGAGACTTCTCAAAAAGCTTATAACAGAGCCACTATTTAATCCAGCAATCTCATTTTTGGGTTATATACCCAAAGGAAAATACATCATCACACCAAAAAAGACACATGCACCCGTATGCTAATTGAAGTACTATTTGCAACAGCAAAAGCATGGAATCAACTCAGGTGCCCATCAGTGGTAGATTGGATAAAGAAAATGTGGTACATACACACCATGGAATACTACACAGCCATAAAAACAGAACAAAAGCATGTCCTTTGCAGCAATATGGATGCAGCTGGAGGCCACTATCCTAAGCAAGTTAATGCAGGAACAGAAAACCAAATACCACCTGTTCTCACTTATGAGTGGGAACTAAATACTGAGTACATGTGAATATAAAGATGAAAATAATAGACACTGGGGACTAGTAACAAAAATAAAATACTATATGATTCCATTTATATGAGGTATCTAAAGTTTGAGACATATTCTTAGAAAGGTGCTGAGAAGAGGAAAAATGAGGAGTTGTTTAAAGGACATAGAATTTTCAGCTTTATGAGATGAAACATTTCTAGGTAATGGCAGCATAACACTGACTATACTTAACACCACTGAGCTGTACACTTAGAAAGCATAAGGTGGTAAAGTTATGTGTTTTTCAGCACAATTACAATTTTTAAAAAATCTCTATTGATCATCTGTCTGTCTCTAATATATCTATCTACTATCTATCTATCTATCTATCTATCTATCTATCTATCTATCTATCTATCTATCTGCCTATCTATCTATCATCTATTATCTATCTATAAATCTATCTATCTATCTATCTATCTATCTATCTATCTATCTATCTATCTAAATTAACAGGCTTCTATTACCCCAGCACCCCATGGTAGGCAGGATGTCTGAGAAGAGAGAGACTCAGAAGGCAAAAGGGTTGTTTGTTCTGCAAAAAGGATGAATAGGAGACAAGCAGAAACTTACAGGGTAAAGCTCAAATTCACGTCTACCCTCTTGGGAACCAGCAGCCATTTAGTTAGCATAAAGTGAAACCCCGCATGACCCCAGCCAACATCACATACAGCAAAAGAACCACCATTCTGACCACAGCCAACTCACAGAATCTTGAATCATAGAAAATCATTGTTGTTTTCATTAAGTTTTGGCATTGATTGTTGCACACCAAGATATACCTGAAACAATATTTACTTTCCAATATTTTGAAGGAAAATCACTGAAGCAAATATCTTTCTTAAGCCATTATCTGTACAAATCAAATGTTTATTATGCAACTTCAACCTTGACTCAAGGTTAGTCTTCTTCCAGTACATTCTTTCATAATCCTGTCCACTTAATCTATCACATCTCAACTTCCTCATCTGGTTTATGAGGATAATAATTGTCTCCATTATATATGTCTTATGAAGATTAAACGAGTTAATACACCTGATACATCTAGACAATGCTTTGTTCATAGCAGCCCTGGAAGGGGTAGTTATCAATATAAGTCTGTACTGAGAGCATTGAGGAGTTGCCTCATTGGCCTATCACAATAGTGGAACTCTAGAATAGAAAAGAGAACATGATGTAATGTTAGAGTATAAAAACCCATTCCTCTTGGGTTCTGAGATTGTCAGATGAGCAAACCTTTCAGAAAAGAACCCCATTTTCCCCTTTATGTGCTTTTATCTAGAGATTGTGTTGTATGCAAGAAACTATAGAAGTCTAATGATGAGGGATGGTGGCAGGGAGATTTGTTTTCCACTTGCGTTTAGGATTTTGAGAGGAAGATGTCTTGCCAGTTGCCCCACACCCACTTGGGGCACAGCCACAGAAAAGCAGAGAAACATGGTCAGGCAAGGGGAACCCTAATATTTAGCTTCTCCCAACTGTATTTGGTTCTCATATGGGATTGTGACTGAGATGAGACCTTGACCTAGGGCCCATCCTGAAGGCTCCATCTGGGTGAATTGCTTAGTCAGTTGGTTGATAGGGGATATGATGGGATAGAGGAGGTCATACCAGAAAGGGTTGAAATGGATCTAGTTCAACAGGAGGAGTGTTAAGCAAAGAGAGGGAAGTTCACATTTCAGCATCAGAACCCAGCAAGAGTACACAGTGACAAAATGGACTTCATTACTGCACAGCCTAGCAAACACACACCAGTGTGCACTTGAAGGTCAGGCCCTTTGCCCCCCAGTGCTGAGTTCCTACTAGTCATACAATCCCCCATGTTTGGGAGAGAAACAGGGAAAAAGTAAAGACTCAGTGAATGACAAAACCTTTTACAATGAGAGACTCTGATAAAAGTGGTCTTTATTCAGTAATGAATTAGTAAGATTTCATTTTTTTTGGACTAATCAATGGAGAGGGAGATGAGTAAAACCAGTATGTTATTGACTGAGCTAAATCTTACAAGTTGCCTTCAGTTGAAAATAGGTATGGAAAATTATAAGTGTCTTTTTGTTCAAAATAACATTTCACCTTAAAAACTAAACATAAATATGAAGCAATAAACTATAATGTATATAAAAGTTTTAAAGAAATATTCACATAACCACAATTTCCTAATTTTCTTTACTCCCACTACTCAAAGGGAAACCACAGCTTAATTGTGGCCTGATTTCTACCTAGATACTACTTTGCAATGCTGATGTCCTTCCGTGATTTTACTGTAGAAATGTCTATCCAGATAAAAGTCAAAAGTCCTTTTAGTTTTTCAGTGATGCTTATAACCTGTCTTAGCTTCAATCACAGGTTTCTGTTACTTTAAAATACAAAACACTTTTTCTGATTCATCTGCTCACTTCTGTTTTACACAAAGAATTAGAAATGATTTATAAAATTATATAAGAAATGTATTGTTACGTCTCTAGAATGATTCATTTTTGTTAATACAATCTGCCATCCCCACCACATAGACAGAAAACACCTACTTAAACCCAATTACTTAAACAAACCAGTACTTTTACTTAAAGTCAATGATTCTCTTGTTAATGACCAGCAACTTGTATGGTTTTCAACTTACTTTTTCTTGCCAATATTAAAACTCTTTCAGATTTTATGTAAGAAGTATTCTGAAAGCTCCTTTTGACTTTCAAAATATTTACACATCTTAGAATTAAAGTTGTTTTTAAATGACATTTACATTATCTTTTTGAGAATATGCAGTATCAAGCGAAAATTAGAAGAATTCAAGAAGCCCATTAATTTGTGTATTGTCTAAGATTTTTTCATTAATACGTCTAGTTAATAAAAATAATTTTACTGATATTTAAGAAAAGGATATGGAAATGTCTTTATTTAAGTCCCTAATCTTTAATTCAGCATATTTTGTGAAAAAATTACCAGTTTTGCAAGTGCCTGAGTTCAGCCTCTAAGTTTTCATTTCTTTCTCTCTCTTCATTCAGAGACCTCTGGAGCTCGCGGATCTGATTCAGGGAATCATCAAGCTGAAAGCGAAGTAGAAAATGCTTTAGTTAGGTGTTCTATAGTACATCATGGTGGCTACAGTAAATAACATCTTATCATATACTTAAAAATTGCTAAGAGAATAGATTGTTTCTCACCACAAAACTATAAGTATTTGACATAGTGCATATATTAAGTAGCTTGATTAGCTATTCTACAATGTACACATTTAGCAAAACATGTTGTATATCATAAATATGTACAACTTTTACTTGTCAATTTAAAAATAAAATTTAAATTAAAAAACATGAGGATCCATTCTATATAAGACACAGTTTTCTATCTCCATCTTAATAAGAAAAGCTCTTACTGAAAAAATAAAGTAGTTGAAATAAAATAACCCTTTAAAAACAAGGTGTATTTTTTGTATGACAGTAGCTTACCAGTAGTGTATGTGTTTCTTTTGTATATGTGCATGAATAAATGAAAATATTCATTTAATAGAGTTAACGTACATATTCAATAATAAAACAAACCTCAAAATGATCTCTGAAATATCTGACAAAATCCTTTCTATGTAGCCACTCTTCCTCCATTTCCACTCTTGCCTCCCCTAGCTATAAGTCACTGAACTATAACTTGTGTGTTTTATTCCCATGGCTTTGAACAAAGTACATGTGTGTGTATACATATTCACATATACATATGCTAAGTGTATATATATATATATGTGAAATATTTATATTATTGAAAATGTATCATTTTAATTGCTTTAATTAAAAAAGGTATTTCATGCTATATGTAATATCTTGCTTTTTAAATCCAATGGCTAAGACTTGTCTGTAGTAATGTTTCCTCTGTGGTCTCTTTGTCTTCCCTGTATTATAGCACTGTATTAATATGCCATGACATATACACCTACCCTCCTTTCCATGAGTATTTACATTGTCTCCAGCCTTGTGATGCTCTGAACATTCATATATACTGGGTCCCTTGGTATCTATAGGAGATTGGTTCCAAGACCTGCAGATTTCGAGATCCACATATGCTCAAGTCACTAATATAAAATGGGATAGTATTTGCCAATATTCTATGCATATCCTCCTCTATATTTTAAATTGTCTCTAGGTTACTTATAATACCTAATACAGTATATAATATATATAAATGGTATATAACTAGTTGTTATATTGTATTTAGGGAATAATGACAAAAATCTGCACATGTTCAGTACAGATGCATTTTCAAAAAATATTTTTGATTTGTGGTTGATTGGTTGATTCCAATAATGTGGAATTCATGGATATGGAGGGCCAACTGGATAGATATATAGTAATGCACTGCATAATGACTTTCTGGTTAAAAATGGATGCATATAAGGTAGTGG
The DNA here is from genome assembly GCF_024542745.1 of Macaca thibetana thibetana. NCBI lineage: Eukaryota > Metazoa > Chordata > Mammalia > Primates > Cercopithecidae > Macaca > Macaca thibetana. Next base: position 10,845,228 of record NC_065595.1, read on the forward strand.
TCACATAAGATTTTAATGGAGCTATATAATGGAGCAGACTATACCATCTAAATCTATGACCTTCACACGAAGACAAAATTGCCTAACGATGATCTTTTCAGATTATATCCCTATTGTTGACACACACGCACACACACACACACACACTTATATATTATATATAGAAATCCAATTTTTTTCCTATACAAACATATTTTGAAAGGTACCTTTGAAAGGTCATATATGTATATATGTGTGTGTGTGTGTATAACAGATGATAGATAGATATAGATGTGTTTCATCTGTTAAAACTTTTCTCTTGAGGCATGTGTAGGAGTAGAATTACCAGATTATACTTGTTATAATACTAAATTTCACAAGGTAATACCAAAATGTCTCCCAAAATTGTTTACTAATTTAACTCAATAAAATAATTAGAAGGGATCCAGTTTCATCACATTTTCATTAACTCTTGATATGACATTTGAAAACTTTTATCAATCCCTGATCAATAATTATGTATAATGCCTCTTTATATTTTTATTATATTAATATTTTTCTTTTGTGTGTTTATTCAGGCCTTTTGCTCGTTACTCTATTTTGGCATTTTTCCATTTGTTTTTTTCTGTATATATTCATGTTATAATGTTAATACTATTCCTTTGTTGGTCACAAGAGTCCCAGGTATTTTTGGCAGGTTTGTAATTTTTTTTTCCATTTAAGAGATCTTTGGTTTAATCATAGTTATTTTTATTAAATTATGAAATACATCAATATTTTCTCTTACAGTTGGGACTTGTATTCCAACTATAGAAAAATGTTATTCTGTATTTTCACTATTTTTTTTTTCATGTTTTGCACTTGTCATTTATGTTCTTGATCAAGCAGGAGTTAATTTTACACATTACATGAGATAGAAATCCAATTTTATTGTTTTCCTATACAAACACATTTTGAAAGGTACATAAGTGCAAATATTGAATAGAGTTCTCTCAATTGATCTGACATAGCAAACCTGTCATATGTCAAAATTCTGTATATTTCATGTATAAAGTTTCTTTTATAAAGTCTGACAGCAGACCCTCCCTTTTTTGGATAATTTATTTGGTCCTGCACATTGCCTGAATTACTATAGCTTTCATTATAAATTTTGACATACAATAGTAAAAGATCCCTTTCCCCAGTTCTTTTTCCTCAGAAATATCTTGATTATTCTTGATTCTTTATAAATTTCAAAAACAGCATAGCAAATTTCATGAAGAACTATACTTGTATTTAACCTGGAGTTTCATTAACTCTATGGGATAATTTAAGTATATTTGACATTATTTCAGTATTTAATGCTTTTGCCCAAAACACAGTGTATTTTAAATTTTACTTAGGTCATCTTTAAGGCCTCTCAACTAAATATATAATTTTCTCCTTAGAAGCCTTGCAAAGTTGCTTCTTGGGAGGTTTAATTTTATTAAATTTAGTTTTAGGAATTTTATATCTTATGATATTAAACTATTTTAAAGTTATTTTTCCAAAAAATAAAATAAAAATGTATTTTACAAGTTTTGTTGTATGTGTCTAGTAAGTAAATTGCCTTATTAGGCCAAGAAAAGAGACTCACATCTCTAATCTCAGCACTTTGGGAGGCTGAGGCAGAAGGATTACTTGAAGCCACAAGTTCAAGACCTGCCTGGACCAGGTAGTGGGACCCCATTTCTTAAAGAAAAAATAAAAATAGCCAGGCCTGGTGGCACATGCCTGTAGTCTCAGCTACTTGGTAAGCTGAGGCAGGAAGATGGCTTGGGCCTAGGAGTTCGGGATTATGGTGAGCTATGATTGTACCACTGTACACCAGCCTGAGTGACAGAGCAAGGCCCTGTCTCTAAAATAAATAGTCTTATTAACTGAACATTTGTTTTACTGAAACTTAACACCTAGGTAAACATTCCTTGGTTTTCTAAAAATTAGCCTTTTTTTTTTTCTCCTAATTGAAATAATGTATTTTAAGATAACTCCATTGTATTTTGAAATATTTCTTTAAGCTTTGAAATCAATTAGGGTTCATATTACAGTTTTCCCATGTGTGTCTTAGAGCAAGTTTCATATCCACAGAGTCTAATATTCTCCATCTTTAAAATGGTTGTGCTTATAGTCATGTTATGAAGATGAAATAAGATAAAATTTATAGATTGCCTTATGTGGTACTGGATATGAAGCATTTAGCATACGTTATCTAACCTAAACTTGTTTTAGTAGAAGGACAATGAAAATTAATGTGAAATGTAATTATGGGTACTGCTATTATAAGTGATTCTTGGCTACACTGTGAAGGCACTATCATGACTAGGCAAGTTAATGCAGTAAAATGAGCATTTAATATCTAAAGTGCAGCAGTCATCTTAAAGGCAGAATATCCCACAAGGCAAAAATAGAAAGAACAACACTTAATCTAAGGTGATGACTAAAACAAAGCAAAAATGATAGATTCACAAGGTTTTAGAAGTTTTCAACAAGGGTGATATGCATGAGCATCTCATCTTATTGAAGTGCTATTTTGTCCTGTATACTAACAAATTGAAATTATATGCAAACATTGTGAGTTGAATTACAATGAATCTGTCTGTAATTTGCTCCTTCAACTCTTGGCTCATAGACATATCAGGGTTTTAGAAATGCAGATTTAAGACCGTGCGCGGTGGCTCATGCCTGTAATACCAACGCTTTCCGTGGCCGAGGCAGGTGGATCACTTGAGTGAGGAGTTCAAGACCAGCCTAACCAACATAGTGAAACCTCACCTCTACTAAAAATACAAAAATTAGCTGGGCATGGTGGCGGGCGCCTGTAATCCCAGCTACTCAGGAGGCTGAGGCAGGAGAATTGTTTGAACTCGGGAGGTGGAGGTTGCAGTGAGCCGAGATTGAGCCACCGCACTCCAGCCTGGGCAACAGAGTGAGACTCGGTCTCAAAAAAAAAAAAAAAAAATGCAATGCAAAATTTAAGCAATGGACCCTGACATACTCTAAATAAGCTGTGAGGTCTTGGCTTTGAACTGCTCTTTTTAGGAAAAAAATCCACAACAAAAAGTATCTTCCTCGAGTACTACTAATTGTGTTTTTCCAGGTTAACCATTAAAATGTTTTAAGAAGTGTTTTATTTGCTAAGTGGCCAGGTCGTTTTCTTCTTGGCCTTACTGGGGCTTCCATGGGGTGGATTTGTGTGGTTTTATTCTCCTCCCTTCCACACAGTAATTTTTAGCACCTTTATTCTTCCAATTGAACATTTTACAATGTTGGGGAATTTTCCACACATATTCAGCTTACAGACAAAAATCTTGCTTTTCCCTTGAAGTAGATTGCTGATCCTTGGCACTATAGAATAAACCACTAATTTCAGTATTTATTAAAATTGCAAGAAATATCAATCCTCCTCTATACAAAGTCAAACCATTGTTAAAGATAACCAGATCCCAATTGATTGATCTCTGTACCAGCGTTATTAAAGTGAAATCAATTTAAATTTAGAAGGAATTATATAGATTTAAGGGGTGTGGGGGAGAGGAGGTTTTTTTTAAGTACCCTGATGGATAAATGGTATTCTGTAAACTCTTCTCATCAAGTATTTATGCTTACAGAATGAACATTTTGTTTATATCATAATGAACTCCCAAATAATATTTAGTCTTATTTCTGAATTTCAAGCATTTGGACATTTTTTCAGTAATATCCCCATTTCATTGCTATCTATAATTCCTAATTCACAGAGATGGCACAAGTTTACTTTCTTACCATAGAAGTTTCCCCTTGTATCAAACTCACACATATTTGTTGATTTCAGTTTTCTTAGTTTCCATTTTCTATGGAGAAACCAGAATGTTTAACATTCATGCCTCATTAAAAATTTATTTTTAGAAAGATTTTCATTCTGTTATATAGGTTCAAGATTAAAAATACAATAAGATAATAGGCTAATAATAATGTTTGACTAATATTATTCTGGACCCTCAACTTATTTTACATTTTCATCTTCTCACCTATGTACCTACTGGAAAAAAAAACATCACTTATTTGGCATTACAGTGCCAGTACTTAGGACAGTTCCTAAATAATTTAATAGATGAATGAGAAATGTTTCTTTTACACTTTTTCTTTGATTCATAAATTTTTAAATTCTGCTCTATTATTTTACATTTTAGTATTTGAATATCAATGTGGGCTATGACATTTAGGAAGTTAACTTACAGGTATTATTAGATATTTAAGAAACATTTTAGTAGTTTGATAGGAATAGCATTTAATCTCTAAGTTGCTTTGGGCAGTATGGCTATTTATGCAATATTGATTTTTCCTATCCATGAACATAAAATTATTTTCCATTTGTTTGTTCATATCTGATTTATTTGAGCAGTGTAACTCTCATTGTAGAGATCTTTTACCTCCCTGGTTAGCTGTATTCCTAGGTATTTTATTCTTTTGGGGGCTATTGTGAATGGCACTACATTCCTTATATGACTCTAGGCTCAGATGTTGGTGTTTAAGAATGCTACTGATTATTGTACATTGATTTTGTATCCTGAAACTTTGCTGAAGTTGTTTATCAGATCAAGGAGCTTTTGGGAACGAACAGACAATGAGGTTTTTTTAGAAGACGATGAGTTTTTTTAGATATAGAATCATGTCATCTGCAAACAGGGATAGTTTGACATTCTCTCGTCCAATTTGGATGCCTTTTATTTCTCTCTTGCCTGATAGCTCTAGTCAGTACTTCTCATACTATGTTGCATAGGAGTGGTGAGACAAGGCATCTTTGTCTTGTACTGGTTTTCACAGGGAATGCTTCTGGCTTTTGCCCATTCAGTATAATGTTGGTTGTGGGTTTGTCTTAGATGGCTCTTATTATTTTGAAGCATGGTCTTTCAATGCCTAGTTTATTGAGGGTTTTTAACATGAAGGGATATTGGATTTTAGTGAAAGTGTTTTCAGTATCTATTGAGATAATCATGTGGTTTTTGTCCTTAGCTCTCTTCATGTGATGAATCACATTTATTGATTGCCATCCCAGGGATAAAGCCTACTTGATTGTGGTGCATTAGCAGATTCAGTTTGCTAGTATTTTGTTGAGGACTTTTTGCATCTATGTTCATTGAGCATATTGGCCTGAAGTTTTTGTTTGCTGTTGTTGTGTCTCTGCAAAAAAAGCCCAAATAGCCAAGGCAATTCTAAGCAAAAAGAACAAAACTGGAGACATCACATTACGCAACTTCAAATTATACCACAAGGCTACAGTAACCAAAACAGCATGGTACTGATATAAAAATAGACCAATGGAATAGAATAGAGATCCCAGAAATAATGGCACATGCATATAACTATCTGATCTTCAACAAAACTGACAAAAACAAGCAACGGGAAAAGGACTCCTTATTGAATAAATGATGCTGGGATAACTGGCTAGCCATATGCAGAAGATTGAAACTGGACCCCTTTCTTATACTATATACAAAAATCAACTCAAGATGAATTATAAAGACTTAAATGTAAATGTAAAACCTGAAACTGTAAAAGCTCTGGAATATAACCTAGGAAATACCATTCTGTACATAGGACCTGACAAATATTTCACTGACAAAGATGCCAAAAGCAATTGCAACAAAAGCAAAAATTGACAAATGGGATCTAATTAAAGACCTTCTGAACAGCAAAATAAAGTATCATAAGAGTAAACAGACAACCTACAGAATGAGAGAAAGTTTTTGCAAACCGTTCATCTGACAAAGGTCTAATATCCAGAATGCATAAGGCCCTTAAAAAATTTACAAAAGGAAAACAACACCATTAAAAAGTGGGCCGAGGACATAAACAGACAGTTCTCAAAAGAAGACATTCACGCATCCAATAAGCATATTATAAAATGTTCAGCCTAATTATTAGAGAAATGCAAATAAAAACCACAATGAGATACCATCTTATACCACTCACCATGGCTATTATTTACCAGTCAAAACATAATAGATGCTGGCGAGGTTGCAGAGGATAGGGAATGCTTATACATTTTGGGTGGGAGTATAAATTAGTTCAGCCATTCTGGGAAAGCAGTGTGGTGATTCCTCCAAATACTTAAAACAGAATTACTGTTTGACCCAGCAATCCCATTGTTGGGTTATATACTCAAAGGAGTATAAATCATTCTACCACAAAGACATAAGCATGCATATGTTCATTGCAGCACTATCCAAAATAGCAAAGACAATCAATTTATATGCCCATCAACAGTAGACTAAACAAAATGTGATACATGTACACCATGGGACACTATGCAGCTATAAAAAAGAATGAGTTTATGTCCTTTGCAGCAACATAGATTGTGCTAGAGGTCATTATTCTAAGCAAACTAACACAGGAACAGAAAACCAAATACCACATGTTCTCACATATAAGTGGGAGCTAAACAACAATAGCACATGGACGCAAATAGGGAAACAACAGACACTGGGACCTACTTGAGGGTAGAGGGTGGGAAGAGGGAGAGGATCAGAAAAAATACCTATTGGGTGCTATGCTTACTATCTGGGTGATGAAGTAATCTGTATGCCACGCCCCTGTGACATGCAGTTTACCCATGTAAGAAACCTGCACATGTATCATCAAACCTAAAATAAAAGTAAAAAATAAAAAGGAAATATTTTGGTCCAACTATTAAAGACATTGGAGTTTGAATACAGTATGATACTTTAAGTAAAATTTATTTTTAAAGTGTAAAAGTAATTAAAAAATGATTCCTCAGTATAATTTCTGGGTTTTTTTGGTATTAAGAATGTGTATTTATGAACAGTCTATTGATTATTTAGTAAAGAACATAGTTCTAATACATTTAAAACCATAATATTTAGAGTATTTTATCACAGAAGGAAATGGTTAACATGTTAGTAATTTAAGTTTATTACATGTTTTATTCACTGGAAAATTTGTTTGTATTCATTTTATCATAATTATATTTTTGTTGTCATTTGTCATGTTTTGATATATTGAATGCTTCATGAATAACTTACTATTGATACATTTTAGGAACTGAATTGTGTTCCCTCCAACCCAAATTCATATATTGAAGCATTAAACCCCAATATGACTGTATCTGGAAGTAGAGTAAAAAGGTAATTAAGACTAAATGAAGTTGTAAGAGCAGGGCCCTAAAAAGGTAGGACTGGTATTCAAATAAGAAGAGAAAGAGATTACAGGAGTGCACACACAACAATAAAAGGTGGTGCAAGGTCTCGGCAAGAAGGCAGCCATCTGCAAACTAAGAAGAGGGGCCTCATGAGAGACCAACCTGGCTGGTACTTTGAGACTCTGAACGTACAGACTCCAGAAATGTGAAAAAATAAATTCCTGTTATTTAAGCTACTCAATTTGTGGTATTTCGTTATGGCAGCCCATGCTGCCTAATATAATATACACAAAGTAAAACAGAAACAATCATTTAGAAAGATTCATTAGCACTTAAGGAAGAGATCCCAAATCCCAAACGTGGTTCTCAACTGTTACTGTTCCTTTGTTTTGCATATGTAAACAGTTATGAAGTCATGTGAGCTTCAGTTTCCTCATTTTAAAAAGGAAATAATAATGTTAAACTATCTCACACAGCAGAGGTAAATTAACTATTAAAATCCTAAGGAAGCTCTCTATAAATATCAAAACACAGAAATAATGGTCCTCAGCATAGCTGTCTTCCTTCAATCAGTCTTTCTCAGAGTTATTCATTTCAAATATTTCATATTGGCTTCTCTGGAGGGAAAATACTTGTTGAATTTGGCAAATGTACAGGGTTTCCCAGGAGAACTATTACATGCATTTGCCATTTGAGATGACAATACATATTGAGAGCATACTATGCCTTTGGCACCGTTTTCAATGCTTTCATTTAATCTGCACAATGGTCCTGTGATTAAGAACCAAAGTTATTGTGGCAAAATGAGAATATTGTGTTAATTGTTTTTGGAAGCAATGTTCATTAGAAGTAGAATCATGGTTCATTAGCGTTTGAACCAGACAGCTAGATTCCACAACCTCAAACTCTTAACCTCCAGCCTACAGTCAGTAGGATGCCTTGCTTTATGGCAGGTAAAAAGATTTATATTCAATTATGGAGATAGATTTTTACCATTAAATCATTCTTTCAATGTAGTATTGCTAATATATTTTTTTGCTTTGGTTTTGGTTTTGCCCTTGTTCTTTCTAAAAAGCTGGCCACATACTCAATGCAATAGCTGGGAATGTTTTTAAAAAATTACTTTCATGGACCCCTTAGCAGACATTCTGAACTAAAATCTCAGGGGCAGTTCTCATGCAATTTATTTCCACTTCCTTCAGGTGATGCTGTGCTTATAAAATCTGAAAACAACCGGGATGTATTGTAGAACTTTTAAGAAAATTCTTTCAGGCTTAATTAGGGATAGGAACAGCATTTCCATAACGTTGCCACACATACATTATTCTCAAGCTTTGCTTTTCAAATCTCTTTCAAAAGTTTATTTCATAAATACTACTCATCATATTTCTTTTAAGAATAAACTCCCTACACTCAACCCCTGAAACTAATTCAGTAGATCTGTGGCCCAGTGTTTAAGGAAGTGGAGATTATTATAGTAATCTGGAGTGACAGAAATGGTTATAATTACATACTTATTAAGTGAATTTGTGATTCAGGGTACTGAGGTACAGGGTGCTGAGTATTGAGCTAATATAAATTCTTTTTAAAGATCACCATGACTTTGTTAGAGAAAAGTAGGACAGGTAAAGCTATTAGGCGATGGATGCTGGGGATGCAGTGAGATATGGCGGTAGCTTTAAAGTAATAGCCATATAGATAAGACCAAATGAGCAGGTTTGTGGAAACATTGCTGCCAAATCTTCTCCAGTTGTGATTTCATCTTAGTGGCAGCTTTGAGGTATGAAACAGGTTGATTTGGCCATTAGAAATCTGAAGTTATCCCTTAAATTTTACTTTATTTAAATTTTTTTATCTGCCAGTTTGGTGAAATTTCATTCCAATGTTGTAAATCTGAGTGTTTAATATATAATTCAATAATTTATTGTAATATTATTTTATGACTTCTTATTACGTGACTTTTGAAAAAGAGAACGTCCCAGTTTTTCCATGCTGCTCCTCCTCCATTCGTTCCACCCTTCTTTTCTTCCTTTCAAACCTGGTTAGAAAATGTTCTATACCAAATGGCTGATGGTAATGAATACAACCACGAATAAGTCAGAGGAGACCCTTGCTGCCTTAGTTCTGACATTCAAATTGGGGTAGTAGCAAGGAGAGAGGAAAACAACAACAAAAAGTCCATAACTCAACAGGGTAATTTGTGATAAACTCCAAGGAAAAAATAAACACAGTGATGTAAGAGGAACTGACCGCCTGGTTTGGAAAGGGCTGAATAACATCACAACTAGAAGAACTAGTGAAGCAGGAGCAAACCAACCCCAAAGCTAGCAAAACACAGCAAATAAGAGCAATTGAGACATGAAAAACTATGCAAAAGGTCAATGAATCCAGGAGGTGGTTATTTGAAAAAATTCGTAAGATGGACTGCTAGCTAGGCTACAAAAGAAAAAAAGAGAGAAGTAAAGATATGTAAACTGAAATGCTAATGGTCAGAATCCAGGCACGTAACAACCTGGGGGCATAGAAAGGAGTTAGGGTTTTGTCCCAAGTTGAATGGAAGGGCTTTGGGCATTAAACAAGCCAATCATTTATAGCGGGTCCACAGGGGAAGCTGGAAGATGAAATAGTAAACTTTTGTAGAAATACAGGAAAAGATCAAAGGAGCAGTAATCTAGAGTGATAAAAATGGTTATATAATATAGCAGGCAAACTTGTATCCAATACGCATAGGTCATGTTAACCGTAAGTCCAAGACACACTATCGGGGTAACTATAAGAGGAACTGGTAAAAATTATAAATAACAACATGTCAGCATAAACCTGATAAAGAATTATGAAAAACAGGACATCTGAGTAAGCTCAATGTAACTAATGCAAATTGAGTACATGCTGTGTACTAAAAGTAGGATGATATATAGCAAGTGCTGCTTTGATTCTGTAATAAGAGATAAAATACCCTTCAACTTTCTGACTGCTTACCTGCATGTATTAAAATGTTTTTTTTTTTTTTTTTTGCTCAGTAACATAATAGCTAATGCCATATTTATGATTTTGCATGTTCCTTTGGGCCTTGATTTCTTTTGACTCTAACACTCTAACCTACTTCTCTCCTCTTTCTGACAGCAACAGTAATGGCAGGAACTTTTCAGGCATTTGCTTTTTCTCTTTCTTTTTCAGTCCAGCTTGAAGCTTCCTACCTGTGGGCTCTCATATGCCTCTTACATCACCCAGGTTTAAAAATTAGATTCAAAATGGTAGAGAGGCTACTGATATTGATACCATTTATTTTTAATTTAACCTTTCAGAAACGAATTTTTTAAGTTTAATAACATAGCAACCAATCTTAAAAAACACAGAGATTAATTTTGTCTCATTCATCTAAGTAAAAATAAGACAACTTCAATATCCACATAATCACAAACCTTTAACACATTTTAAACCCTGCTTATCAAACATATTTCTACTACAGAGTGATAAAATCAATAGATATGGTTGGAGGTAGAATACGTATTAGTAAAGGAATCAACTGATTCAAGAATTTCTGTCAAATATCCAGAGGATAGTTAACAAGAAATCTCAATAATCCTATTGCTTGATCTTGTTATTGACTAAACTGACATTTTAATACCATCAAATTGATCAAAACCTTAGCCACAGAGTCAAATTTAACACTGAGAAAGTCATCACACTAAAACAAACAAACAAACAAAAAAACCTGCATCTAATCTAAATCTAAATCGATATAATTTGTTTAATGTGCCTCAATGTTTCAAAAATAAAAAAATACAAGAAATAAATATTATATGTAACTTTGACTCATGAGTTTTCACATAAAAATAAAATATTGGTTTAGTAGCAATAGTGAAATGGGTAATGCCACCAGGCACACCTAATAGGATAAATGATAATAAAATATTAGGGATTAACTTTTCAGAAGATTTTGCAGTTGAAAAATAAACTTCAGTGTATATATATCATTCCTCATTTAATATATAAGTTCATTTTATGGTCCGTTAAATCAGGGTACCTTATAAGTCTTTCCCCCGCCTCATAAAAGATCTAAGATTTATCTCATAGAGTAAATGAAGTAAAGAAAATTTAGTCTAAGCAACATAATTTAATTGCAAAAGTAAAGGTGGCCCAATCAGGATTTGAATGAAATATCTTATATAACTTTAGAATTAGAGAGTAGGAAAAAATCCTTACTATTACATTAACATATTGTGATGATTCATTGCCATATTTTCCTCTAATAATTTTGTAAAACGTGAGTTCCCAAGATTTGTTTCTACTGCTAACAATACTTCAAAATAGAGACTAGAAGTAATAAATGGCAAAAATAAGTTTATTAAACATTGAATAACTAAATTTCAATTAAATAAAATGGAAGAGCAAATATATAATCATGCATTTTGTGGCTACTTGAGACATTATAATACATCAAAATATTGAAGAGCACGTAAGAAACTTTAGGTAATCTAACCAAATCCACACATATAATTAAAAAGAGTACAACCATCTAATCAAAATGTCAACCAATCTAAAACATCAATATAATAATATCGAATGGTACCAATAGTGATAGAAAATATTCGGAGATGCAGAAAACTTAGAATAAATAATAGATGTTTATTTTGGTAAGTAACCTATGATAGCAAAACAACAATGGACACATGTCCCAAATTAGTGAAATAATTAAAATATTGGTGTATCTGTGTTAGAATAATATTCAAGAAACAAAATAACTTTGGAAAAATGTATATTATTATATAATGTTAATTTAATGAAAGCAAGCTCTACAACTGCATGTAGGGTAGGATCTTAATGTTAAAATAAATACATGCTGTTTTCCTATGGCTTTCACTTTTCTAACTCCAATGGAATACTCTAGATAGCTTTGTGTCTTCAATTAGATATTCTAGATCTAAAATCTGGAAAGTGACATTTTCACGATGGAGATGACATATGGTTGCAACGTAGTAAGCACAGGAACCCCCCTGCTGCGCTGTCTGAATGGTTCTTTAGTAACCAGTGATAAGAAGTGACAAAAATATGCAAGGGCTTTGCTAATGACAAGAGCAACTGATGAAAGGAAAAGATTAGTATATATTTAATAAAAACTGTAGCCTAATCAAACATTGAGCCACTCAACAATGTTTAAGATTTATGGATATGCATTTATGAAATATCTGAAGAAATAATTGACTATTTTTCATTGAAACAAGTTTTATATAATGCCTTTAATGCATATTTGTTAGGAATACAAAGACGATGTTGGAGAGTGTGTGTGTGTGAATGCTTGTGTATATTAATAAATATACAGAGAGAATATCTAAATCAGTGTGTAAATGCATTTATACACAAAAACATAGTTGTATTTGGATATGAAATATGTGACTGAATAGACATGGTTGGAAGGAAATACTGTAAAAAGTTAGTGGAAAATTATCCCTAGCAAGTAGGATTATGGGTGCTTTATATCTTTATGTTTGTATAGTTCATCTTTTAAAGAGGGTATGTATATTTTTGGTCAAGAAAAATGTTAATAACCAAAATTATGAGAATGGTGGGAATATGAATTGGAGCACATTTTGGAAGGCATTTCTAAATCTAAGCCATACCAAAAGCCCTAAAATATTCATGTTTTATTCATTATGTATTGGAATGTATGAGAAATAATATCAGAAACACATAAAACATTTTGCACAAATAGACTCCATTATGATCATGAAAAATTCAAATTAACCTAAATGGTAACTGAAAATATTATGTTTAATTATAGTCTGCAGACATTAAAATGGAACGTTCTGCAGACATTAAAATGTTTATTCAGATTTCATAGGGCCATTTTATGCTATTTGAGTTGACAATCCTCACAACACTGTGCATAATTTATGACATTTCTTGCAAAAAATTATTATATATAAAAATAAAAACAAAAATACCAATAAAATAGTGATAGAGGTGGCTGTGATATTATTAATTATTCATTTTGTTGCTTAAACATTTTGATATTTTATAAATTTGTTTCAAGCTCTTATAAAATTTACAATAAAAAAGTCAACATTTAATTTAATTTGAAGGATGTTTTAAAAGCAATGCAAAGTACCTGAGGTGTAATCCAGGCTTTTACAATCTCTCATCTGGTCTACGTCAAAGACCTAGGTGGGGTTATTGTGACCATTTAGCCCCAAGTAACAAGTCCCTCAATAGCCCCCAGTGCTACAAGATTAGACTCAGTACTCAGATTAACACACAAAGCCTCCTCCAATGTACTGTCTTCTCTCACCTTCTATCAGGGTAATCTATTTTGTTATATTCTGAATTTTTCTATTTCTCTATACAAAACAAGGCTGACTTATTGTTGGTGGTGGTATTTGTTTTATTATTTCTCTTCCCTCATGCCTTTGCTCATGTTCTTTCTTCTTTTGTTAACCTTCTCATAAATCACCTTAGAATCCCGATACAATGAAAATAACGACTCAGTGAGTCTCAGGTGGGGCTCAAAATGTTTGCATTTCAACCAGTCTCCAGGTGATACTGATGCTGATGCCGCTTGTCCTTGGAACACACTTGGAAGAGCAGTACAATTACTCTGGCTTGACAGATGTCGCTTTCATTAGACACTTTATTTTACCTCTTGTTGACCTTTATCCTTGAACTTATAAAGCTAAATTATAATCAGCATTTTCTATTTCTGTCCCTTATAGACTGTGAGCCCCTTGATGTTGTTACAACCATATATTCTAAATGTGATATACACGGGATGTGTGTGTGTGTATATGGATGTGTTTGTATATATGGATGTGTGTGTGTCCACACATCCATGACATCCACAGTGGGGTGTCTTTATAATCTGTCCAGCTTGGAATTTGGTTATGGTAATTAGGAATGATGGCAAAAATTCAGCTAAGTATCTATTCACAAATTCCCTGAATAAAGCTCATGCAATGCCGAAACTTTGCAAACAGTAATGTGTATGTGTGTGTATATATGTCTGTATGTGTGTGTATATATGTGTGTATGTGTGTATATATGTATATGTGTATATACATATATGTGTGTGTATATAAACGTATATATACACACATATACACACATACACTATACACACACACACATATATAATACACAACATACATAGCTTCATTGATATGCAGTGCACTGTCGTATCACCTGTTTTTCTCTATTTGATAACTTCAATTAAGGATGTGTACTGACTGTTCCTTCTTCCCCAAATCTTTCTTTAACAGATATCTGAATGATTCACTTTCTTTATCATCTTTCATGTATTTACTCAAAGCTTAGGCCAAACACCATATTTAATACTGCCGCCTGTACCCACTTTAGAAATTCTGATATTTTCTAAGATCTAGTTTCTAGATCTAGAGTTACAAGATCTATATTTTAACGGTCTCTGTTTCTCTCCATTTCATTTCACAATGCAAATCCCATGCAGCAGGGGTATTCATTGTATTCATGCTTGTATTCAAGAGCCTGGAATACTGTTTGTTTGTTAAAAAAGAACGAATGAATGCTGGATAGGCTAAAGCAACAGATGCCCTTTCACTGTTGTTAAAAGTCATTGCCAAGCAAGTAGGCCATAATTTGAAAATTTCTATATAAATAATTTCCTAAAGCTTAGGTATGCCAGATGAATCCAATTCAATATTTACTTTGTGTACAGAATAATACTCTGGGAAGGACCCAGGTCGTCTTGCTAAAATCTGGGTAGATTCCCAAAAATTTATGTCTCAAGTAAAACACATTCAAACCATATCTTAGAATCACATCAAACTGACAAGATAACAAGGATTCAGCTGTATTCTAGATCTTCATAATTTGGGGACAATGATTTCAGCTAAAAGGGTATTACAGTTATTAGAAAATAGTAATATCTATCATGAAAAATAAAATATAACACAGAGAAATGGCTACAAAAGCCTGTTAGATGCTGTAGATAGCAGCAAGTACATTCTACCTCTTTTTATTGCTATTATAAAACTTTATCTAAATCCCAGTGGAAGCAGTTGATAACCAATTTTAATACATCTTTCCATTAGCAATAGAACAGGACCAATTCCTGCCATGGAATTTGAAGTGACAAGTTGAGCATCAGGAATTCTGGCAAGTGTTTTTGGCCAATCTGCTCCAATTCTGCTCCAGGGCATCCACAGTGGGGTGTCCTTATAATCTGTCCAGCTTGGAATTTGATTAGGGTAATGAGGAATGATGGCAAAAATTCAGCTAAGTTCCTGTTCACAAATTCCCTAAATGCATCTCATGCAATGCAGACCCTTGACAAGAAATAAGCATCCATGGCAATTTGCCAGTTTTGAATCACTAATACAGAGTAAATTTTGCCCTGATATTTATAATTGGAAGTGAAATATTCTGGTCCACTTTAGTAAGGGCTATACGACAATGAACTCTCCATCTGGTAAAAAATAAAACAAAAACAAAAAACAAAAAAAACCCAGTAAAACCAATAAAGACATTTTACTAAAACTTCTTGGTGATCTCAGGTAGAAAGCAGCTGTCTTTTGAGAAATTTATTATGTATATAGCATTTGCTACATGATTCCATGTATATTTCAATGTCAGAATCAATTTCAGGTCCTCCAATATCACATCTTTTTACTGCCTATATGGAAACTATTAGATAATTTTAATCTTATGAATCCAAAAACTTAAAATGTCCTCTAGTTTTGTAACCCACGATGATGATTCTGATTTTCAAGAATTACTTAGGTAGTGTACCTACCGAACTTCATTTTTTCCAACAAAGACCATTGAATTTCACAGGATTTTCACATTTTCATTGAACTGCTTACTAAATATTTACCAAATACCTTCCATGTAAATTAATTAGGATCCTTGCCTACTGGATGATTGTTAAAATGTTTCAGAAATATTAGACAAGCTATTGTTGGATAAATGAATTGCTAAAATCATTTATTGAACTTTGAGATCTATAAACAATAATGTTTCTAATATGGTATACTGATAATGCAATTGTTGTATGTATAGAGTTAATGAATATGAGGATATCTCAGGGGAATACTCAATTCTTGAATTAAATTCTTTAGAGCGAAAGGTAAAATGCTTGCTTATAAATAAATTGGTATAATTGAATAATTATATACGGAACAATATAGGTTCAGATTTGAGAGACTGCCATTTTAAGGGTATGGTTTGTTTGCAAACAGGGCGGAGACAATTTAAGTGGACCATTACAGTGACTGAAATGATAAAAAGCCATATTCTCAATATTTTGAACCAATTATTACCCAAAAGGCTTTATTGTCATGTTACGTGACAAAAGCTATAACAGAATAACCTTCCAAGTGGCTGTACTTTTGTGCAGAACAATTTTAGAAAATTTTAGAACAATTTTACAGAAGAAGAATAAATTTGGATAACTCACATTTGTTAATTTCAGTACTTTTCAGTAGAAAAGCTATAATACTCAAGACAATGTTTTACTGGCCTAAGTACAGACATATAGATCAATGGAATATAATTGTGTCTAAAGTTCAAAAAGAAAATCTTACATTTATGGTCAATTGTTTTTTGACATGAGTGCCAAGATATTTCAATCAGGAAATCGTAATCTTTTCAACAAATTATTCTGGAATCTAGCTATTGACAAGGAAAATAATGAAGTTGAACCTACCCTTTATACCATTCCCCAAAGATAACAGAGATCACAGACACAAATGTGCAAGCTAAAACTATAAAACCCTTAGAAGAAAACATGAGAGTAAATCTTTTTTTTTTTTTTTAATTATACTTTAAGTTCTAGGGTACATGTGCACCACATGCAGGTTTGTTACATATGTATGCATGTGCTACGTTTGTGTGCTGCACCCGTTAACTCGTCATTACATTAGGTATATCTCCTAATGCTATCCCTCCCCCTTCCCCCCACCCCACAACAGGCCCCGGTGTGTGATGTTTCCCTTCCTATGTCCAAATGTTCTCATTGTTCAATTCCCACCTATGAGTGAGAACATGTGGTGTTTGGTTTTTTGTCTTTGCGATAGTTTGCTGAGAACGATGGTTTCCTTTATGACATTGGATTTGAGGAACATACACAGCATCAAAAGCACAAGCAACAACAGAGAAAAATAAACAAACTGGACTTAATCAGAAACTATTTAAAAGTTGTAAGCTTCGAATAACTCTATCAAGAAAGTGGAAAGACAATCCAATCCACAGAATGAGAGAAATAAGAGTAAATATTTGCAAATTATATATCTGAGAAGGGACTTGTATCCAGAATAAATAAATAAATAAACTGCAACTCAATTATAAAAAGACAAACCAATTTAGAAATGAGCAAAAGATGTGAATAGATTTTTTTCAAAGAAAATATTCAAATGGCCAGTTAGCAAATATAAATGTGCTCAGCATCATTAAGCATTTGGAAATTTCAAATAAAAATCGTAATAAGATACCACTTCACACCAAAGGAGGATGGCCAGAGTAGAAAATATGGATACTAATAAATTTTGTTAAGAATGTGGAGAAATTGAAACCCTCTAACATTGCATGTGAAAATGTAAAATGATGGAACCATTTTGAAAAATAATTGGACAGTTCCTTAAAAGTTAAACATAGAGTTACCATATGATTTCACAATCCCAAGGTAAAGAAAAAAATACATCTACACAAAAATAATGCCAAAAATGTAAACAACCCAAATATCCATCAACTGATGAATGAACCATACAAAGACTGAAGCATTGATCCATGCTACAAGATGATGAACTTTGAAGACATTATGTTAAATAAAATAAGCCAGTCACGAAAGGTCACAAATTCTACGAATCCTTTTATATGAAGTGTCCAAAATCAGAAAGTCTGTAAAGAGGGAAAGTAGATTCATAGTTGGCAAGAACTAGGGCAACAGGAGAATGGGAATGACTGCTCGTGTGTAGAGGCTTTCGTTTTTGAGATGATGACACTGTTTTAAAATAAGATTATAGTGATTGTTACATAACATGATGTTGATACTAATAACTATTGAATTGCACTGAACTCTTAAAATGGGCAAAATTTATGGTGTATTAATTATATTTTAATAAAGCTGTTAAAATAATTTAAAATAAGCATGACATACATTTTCAGTTGCCATAATTTTTGTATATTAAGCTGAAGAATTAATTCTAGCTTTTCTACAAAGGAATTAAGCTAATTGAATATATCCAGTAAGTTCAAGGTTCTTAAGAATATCATCTTAAATAATCATGTCACTTGAATTTATAACATTATAATGCTTTATCTCTATATGATGAACTTTTAAAATCTTTAAAAATTGATTTGATAAGTGGGCATAGAAGCCTTAAAAAAACTAACAAGAATTGACATTGCTTTACAATGTATTAATCTAGATAATGCTGTATGATTATTGATATGTATATATAAAACATTCTAGTCAACACTTTATTGCAGCTCAGAGATTTTTTTTCTTTTCTTGTCTGCTACATAAATTAAGCCAGCTTCATGACCAGTGAGAGTGAAGCACTTGACATCCTACAAAGCTGGTGCTTCTTAATTGATGCCTTGAGGGGCTAACACTGAGCATTTTTTCAGAGTACTATAGCAACTGCAGAATCAAAGCTATGAAATTATGTGGCAAATTTGTAGCTGATAGAACACGTCAGCATCCCAGAGATCACTTGCAGTAGCAATATTTCAAGTGTTTATGATGTGTCACCTTGATAAGGGACATTTATCCAATATTATCCAAATTAAAGACAACTATAGGGAATCTCTTTCTAAATTGTAGAATAGTCTCATCAAGACCTGTGATCAAATGTTAAGGACATGCTATTTATAACCAGTACCTCACAAAGGTTTTGATGTGGATCATAATTAAAACTCACTTGGGGTTGAATGAACCTGAGTAATATGCTAATTATTTGTACAGAGAATAACACTATTGTCTAACACCAAAGGAAGAAAAAATATTGTCAAGTAACATTAATTTTCATGACAATAGCATTTGTATCTGATCATCACATGATCTGCATATTTCCCACTTTCTTCTTTGGGAATATAAATAGCAGAGAGCACTAATAAAGTTCCTAGGGAAATAGTAATCCATCATTCACTATTTTATCTTTGCACAATTAATGCACAACAGATGTCTGCTTTCAGAAGGAAGCTTGTTAAGAGTACTGGGCTATGTGCCTCTTTGTCTGGACATTGGGATGAAATCCAGCATCAAAAAACTCAATGAAAGAAATGGAATTGAAATTTTTTTGTCCCAAGTTTCAATATTACATATTATGAGCCACCTGGTCTAATCTCCAAATAATACTGAATCTTGATATAAAAATCCAGTTATTCCTTCTTACCATTTTAACCAAAAGAAAAAAATGTAAACAATATCAGTTACAGAAATGCAAAGATTAAATGTGACCAAAATTATACAACTTTCTTAAAGGAATTTAAACATTAAGAACAAGAGAATTCAGAATGAACCTACTTGATTTTGCTTATCATAAAATGATTTGTTAACTCTTTTGCATGGCTTTGTACTCTGGGAATTCAGCCCAGTTATTATATTAAGACACCACCTGCCACACCATCGGCTTTCTACACAGGTGACATCTACTAGTGAGCTAGAGAAATCTTCTTCCACAAAGAGGAGTGAAACCTTCGTAGAACACTACAAATAGCAATTTTATTAACAGTCACAAGATCTTCATCCGAAAAAGTTTTGAAAAAGAAAAAAACAAATTAGTAACAAAAGTAATATTTAAAACCAGTAAATAAATGCATTTAATTGATTAAAATTAAGGCTCCAGCTATTATTCAGATAAAAATTATATGCCCCAAATTTGAAAGAAAAATGCTGCTATATCAAAATAAATTCATGAAAAGAAAAAGGTGGGAAAAAAAGGTTTCCGGGAAGGCGCCTTGTAAGTAAACAGACCACAAGGAGTAATATAAAAAGATGTACAAATTATGTAAAAAGAAAATAAGTAACAGTTTTATGATTGGATTATAAACCAAATGACTAATGCTTAATTTCCCACAAAGGAAAGGGAGTACATTATATTTTATTATTATTTTTAAGTTTAGAAGAGAACCCCTAAGTCTCTAAAAAGGACTACAATGGTACGAAGAATATACAACATGATGAAATGATTTCTTCTACGATATAAATATCCTTCCAATTCTAAAACAACAGATTACAATTTCTAAAATGACAAACGCACACGTAGGGGAAATTATTTTACATGCAACCTCTTCTTTGTTAATGAAGCCCTTTAGGTCATGAGCACCTAAATGCATTTATATGTATTTCTCTGTTTGGACAGAGAATAAAAGAAACAAGACTTTTATTTCATGGAATTAAATTCAAACAGAAAATCTTACAATAAAACATATACTTCTCAGGACATGGTGACTCATGCTTGTAATTCTAGCACTTTGGGAGGCCGAGGCAGGCGGATCATGAGGTCAGGAGACCAGCCTGGCCAATATGTTGAAACCCCATGTCTACTAAAAATACAAAATAAGATGGGCGTGGTGGCGTACGCCTGTAGTCCCAGCTACCCAGGAGGCTGAGGCAGAAGAATCACTTGAACCCGGGAAGTGGAATTTGCAGTGAGCCGAGATCTCGCCACTGCACTATAGCCTGGGCGACAGAGCATCTCCAAAAACAAAAACAAAACATATACTCATTTATGAATGAGAAAATAAATACTGACATTTGCATACGTAACCTATAAACATAATTATTGACCATATTCCTGTGGAAGTTCAAAGAACAAGAAAAGATTCCCAAAGTGCAGGGTTTCAAAAAATGTTTCTAAAATAAAAATGGACAACTTATTATTTGTTGAATTATATTTAAGATTCTGAGTTCTAACATTCCTGCACATGTCTACTATAATTTTCATTATTTTGTAACTGGGCCAATTGTCATATTTTTCCAGATATTTCTCCACCAAGGCACTTTGATTAATTTCTTTTATAATATTGATGACCATTATCTGAAATAATCAGGATTTATATCAATAGGTGAACTACTAAATATCAGAGGAAAAAGATTTGAACTGGCACATTAGGATAGGCTTGTAGATAGTACAGTAATTTTTAAAAATAATTAGGATAGATAGTAATTTTTAAAAATATTTTGTGTTACATATTTTTGAGGAAAAAATAAGTTTACGATCAGTTTAGGTTTGTTGTTATCATCACTGTTAGGCTATTTTGAATAACAACAAAGAAGTGTGAGGTACCTAATATGCAGTATTGAAATATAAAGAAAAAAATAACTTTTCCCTCTAAATAATAAATAGAATGAAGCTGGCACACTTTTAATTGCAAGACATCACTTCTAATTATAGAATCAGTGACATTTTGAAAAGTCAAAGGAAACTCAGTGCTGATAAAATAAGACAGATAACTGATATTTAAAGCACATGCCTTAAAACAGAACCCAATTCCATATATATGGAAACTGAAGAGAAAATAGTAAGCAGTTTTTCAGTAGTGTATATTTCAACATATTTCTTTGCTTCCTTCTTCTTTGAACATAATCATTGCCTGTGATTTGTGTTCCTGGAACCAACTTTAAACAATTTTACCTGCCCTTTTTCACCTGTCAATACAGAGTCAATAGAATGAAAAGGCAAACAACATCCTAAAGTGGTTATTAAAGTAGTTTTGACCTTATGAACCTCCAAAAATATCCTCTGGGACCTCCAGAGTTGAGAACTGCTTGTTTAAAGAATGTTTTCCCATTGGAGTATTGGGAAGAGCTCATAACATGGTTGGTTTAGTGGTCATTTAGCTATACGTCTCTTGAAGCTGTGTAAAAAAAATTCTCACATGTCTGACACATGCCTGATGGGATATAATTTACATATCAATGAAGAAACATATCCTCCAGCCCGATGCAGAATGTAGGTTTTGTGTATTTAGAATGCCACATAAAAAAGTGTCCTTTAAAAGATGGTAGCATGGATTGCTGCCATCGAAGTCATCTAATACTACCTGTAAATATTTCTGGAGATGTCTTCTGCTAACAGAGGACAAGTTCTGATGCATTTGACCTGTTGATTAAAAAACTGGATAGTGACTAATGAAAGAGATAATACATGTCTGTAAGTGCATATATAAATTAATAAAACGGTAAATAAACTGAAAAAAATTACTGAGTGGTATTGGGGGTTGAACAGGGCAATTACTGTTTCTTTACAACATATTCATTTCGTTTTCCAAACTTAGACCATCGAGTGAACACATTCTATGTAGAGAGACGAATATGAAACTTTTTGCATCTATATAGTGAGATAAACATCACACATAAACTTGGAGTTCCAATTTTCCCCAAATTTGAGGAAAAGTAAACTAATATAAATTAAAATCTTAAATTATTTTACCTTAACATGACCATGAACAAATTATGTAATAGAAAGGAAATTCTAGTTTTTTTTTTTTTTTTTAAAGAGCTGTCCACATCAAGGAATTGATATAAATGAGCAATAAGGAATTAGCTGAGGACCACAATTCAGAATATTCTGAGCTGTTTGTTCACTCTTCTCCGCTACTCACGAAACTTGGTGAAAAATTGTCATCACTGTAGGTGACTAGTTATTCTACTTTGTATAAGACAACCCTCTCTATTATATACCTAAATATGGAAATGCAATTGCACTTCTCCTTTTGAATTTTGTGTGTGTGTATGTGTCAAAGAAGCCCATATTCTGCAGACAATATGCTATATTTATTTATACACTTATTACTTAAAAGGAAATGCAGTTTGGTAGCATAAATATTGAAGTTAAGTGCCATAACACTGGAGATGTTTAATTATATGTATATTGAGTTATATATAATATGTAATACATAATATATATTTATATTAATCATATGTAGTATATATGATTATTATATCCATTATATATGATTATATAAAATATAATATATAATATATATTATACATAATATACATAATATATATACAATATATATATTCACAGGTGTGAATTAAGTGAATTCCTTGATGTGTACAGCTCTTTTAATAAATATATCTGGGCCGGGCACAGTGGCTCACACCTGTAACCCCAGAACTTTGGGAGGCTGAGGCAGGAGGATCACGAGATTCAAACCATCCTGTCTAACACAGTGAAACCCTGTCTCTACTAAAAATACAAAAAATTAGCCGGGCGTGGTGGCAGGCGCCTGTAGTCCCAGCTACTCGGGAGACTGAAGCAGGAGAATGGCATGAACCCGGGAGGGGGAGCTTGCAGTGAGCCGAGATCGCACCACTGCACTCCAGCCTGGGCGACAGGGCGAGACTCTGTCTCTTAAAAAAAAAAAAAAAAAAATATATATATATATATATACACACACACACACACACATATATATATAATCTTTTAGTAAAAGTGGATAGGACTCTGCCCACGTGGACAGGCAAACCCAGAGAGAAAATCAGAAATTTCATGTATTTTATCAGTAATGTAGGCAAAATATAATAGTTCAAATTGTTCTATGTAGTTTAGTAGTTGTGATGATGGGAGTGTGTGATGAATATTCTGTAGTCTGTATTCTGCCTTTAAAAAAATTTTTATTTCTCTGTAAAATTAGAGAAATATTAACAGCTGAGAGCGTGGAGGGATGAGGAGAGATTACAGGTTTGGGGTAAGAAGTAGTGAAATCATTTAGAAGAGCTAATTCTGGGGCACCAAGAAGCCACTTGACATGAGTGGTGGTAAAATGTAAGCAAGTCCCACCACCACAGTGCTTGTTTTCCTATTGCCACCTGCAGCTGTAGCTGGAGCCAAGGACTGCACTTAACCAGAGATGGAGCTTTACAAGTGAGTATCTACAGAGGGTATGGGGGCCAGACATAGAGGAATATGCAATGAAGTGATTATAATGTTAAAGCTACAATATTTACAATGCATAAGGAGAGAATATAGATATGGAAGTGGATCAATGACAGTGAAGGATGGTAGCATTAATAGACTATATACCCCAGTGAATAGAAGTGGTGTTGTACTTAGAATACTAAAGAGAGTAAGCTTGCTAAAGATACGCTAGTATGTTTGGAGAGTGGGATGAGTAATTTGAGACCCTGGAGAAAATACAGTCATTGGTAAAGACAATACCTACACTATGACCTTGGAAGTGGGTTGCTATGGTGAAATGGAGGACCGGATAATTGGAAGACAACAGTTTGAGAAACCAAGAGTACTAAGTGTTATCTTTTTGGATATTGAGATCACCAAGTACTCGGGGTGGTTGAAGGCAGTGGCAATTATTAGATGATAAAATCTCAAGAAGTGATGGAGATTGGAAATGAGAGCAAAGAGGAGGCGGTCGCGAATGCCATTTGTATATGATATAACTATTTGTGTGTATACATATGTATATATGTGTGTGTTTATATGCATGTATATATGTGTGAAGAACGAGGGAGAAGGACAGCAGTGTGTAGCTGCCGATGAGCAGAGAAGTAGTAAGGAAGATACCTGCCTCACCCCCAGACCCAGGGGAAATGGACCGTTGGGAAGAAGACGGTCATTACATGAATGAGGGTAACCAGACATAGCACTGTCCTTCCTACAATATTTCTGTGGTTTACTATTCCTGTCAAATAACGTTGAAATTCCCCAACGTGGTTTTCAAGGCCTTGTGCTTCTAGCCTAAGGTCTTTTTTCACACTCTCTCCCAACTATCTCCACGCTCAGCCACATTTCAGCTGTGCTGAATATCATTCCGTCTTGAAACTTACCAAACTTTCATTCATATTTTAGCCTTCACAGACGGTCTTCCTTCTACTCCCTTCATTTCCTCTTGCCGTGCCTAAAAGCTAAAGCCTATTCATCCTTAGATTCTCAGTTTCTTCCTCAGTGTCTCAATTTTATTCCAAGAAGCTTTCTCCCTAAACTAAGCTAATTGTCCTTAGTTGCCCCATATGCTTCTACACCCACTTCAGGATAATTTCGTTTTAAATTGTCTTTTTGTCAAATGGATTGTAAGTTCTGTGTAACTAGAGACCATACTTTCATTCAACAAATATCTGAATGTTTACTAAGTGGCAGTCATCATTCTTGGCATTTTTGTATTACTATTATACCATGGTTGCCTCACTGAGGACCTGGGACACAGTAAGGGCGCAGAGCATTATATTCTTGTTTTCCCCAATTGGATCTGTCTCTGGAGATCAGGGTAACATATTCTTTCATTCAGAATTTCACCTGGAGGATGTATGACTACAATTCACATATTTTAAATAAAACAGTCACTATTTAAACACCAGTGGTTTTTAACATCACCCATAGCTATATCATACATATGCACTGTTCAAGGAAAAATAAGTTACATATTTCTATGAAATTGTTTTCCTATGAATTAATTCTTGTTTGCCTGAAATTTAAAAAAAACAGATTACCTTCTCCATCAATGTATCAATAGTCTAAAGTTTCACTGATGTCATAACGCATGAAACAACATTAAGCAAGATTTTAAACAAACTGTCAGAGTTTTAAAGTAAAAGTGTTAAAACACTAAATGATTTACACCTAGACGTAGCATATAAATCCATCAAAATGAATCTTGCCTGTTGCATGTGGAAATTTTCATTTCTGAAATACACATGTTGACATGATACAAATTGGCTGAGTATAAAAATATATATATTTATTCATATATATATGCTTACCTTATGCTAATCAAGAAAGCTGGAAAATGTGCTTTAGATAGTTTTATGACATATTAGAAAAACCATTTTAATAATGTCAAGAAGCAGAGTTGCCATAAGATCATGAATATGAAAATCACCCACTGAGGACATCTAACCCATCACTTTGCCTCCAATAAAGGATTCAATAGTTCACCTCTACTGAAGGTACATGATTTTTAAAGACATTGTGAGCCCAGGTTAACATCTGTGAGGAGACATCTCAAAACAGACATCTGTGGAAAACTTGAGTATTTTAAAATCTTAGCCAGAATGGCTTTAAACTGTATTAGCTCCGAATGATACTAAATAATAGCACTAGAAGTGATAATCAAGCCTCATTCAATCCTACTCCCTCAATTCATGATGGACGAAGCTGAGGAACAGAAAGACTGAGCCATTTTTCCAACTTTACCTAGCAGGCTGTGTGGGATCCTCCCAGGCCACTTTTCCAGACCTTTCCCTGTGCTCATGCATGTTGCACACTTGGGTGTTCATTATTTTTATAAATGTATTCTGCTTTCCAGGATCATAGGTTTTTGGAAAATTGGGACTATAGACGTATTTTCTCTGCTAAACACAGAGCGGACAAAATAACAGACAAATACCCAGCAGAGAAAGCAAATGTGGCATAATTGTTTGGGTCCACAGGGGTGACCTTGGAGAACTTAACTGTTGATTCTCAGTCTCTGCCTCCTTCTTCTCCTGCCCCAGCACTACTACATATCTGTATCTATTCTCTTGGGCTTTTCTCTGACTTTGGGGAGGATGATTTTAAGGAGTCCCAGCTCAGCACTCTGGGCTTTTGTTGATCATCTCTCTGTGGGCCGAGCCCCTGAATGCCATATTCTGCCTCATTCTAGTAACCAGATGTTGCCCAGCTTTGACACTGGATTTCTCTGTTTTTTGTTTTTGTTTTTTTTTTTTTTGAGACAGGGTTCAGGCTGGTGTGCAGTGGTGCCATCCTGGCTCATGGCAACCTCCACTTCCAGGCTTCAAGAGATTCTTCTGCCTCAGCCTCCTGAGTAACTGAGATTACAGGCCCGCACCACCACAGGCCGGCTAATTTTTGTATTTTTAGTAGAGACAGGGTTTCACTGTATTGGTCATGCTGGTCTTGAACTCCTGACCTCAGGTGATCCGCCCGCCAAGGCCTCTCAAAGTGCTGGGATTACAGGCGTGAGCCACCGCGCCCGGCAAGACTGAATTCCCTTCTTGATACACTGCGGAGTATTGTCCAGCACCTTTTCACCTGAGACCCTGGCTTAATCACACGTTCTCCCCCGCAGAATGAATTCTGCTTTAGAACTTCATTTAAATGACTGATGGAGGCTTTTATGATGCTTGACAAGGACTATGCTCCGACTTCAAGAACTACCTACTCCTGGAGTCGGTGGAATCACGCTCAGCACACCCACATAGGCACCCCTTGTAGACTGCTTGCCAAAATGGTTTTAACCTAGGTTTGGCATACTGTCTCTGATTTACCTCCACCCCAGCATGTGCAACTAGTTCCAGATCTCAACCATCTTACTCAGCTCTGTCCTTCTGCTGTTGATAAATTATTTCTAGTTGTGCTCTAAAATATGATTATCACCTTTGAAACATAAGTCTGTCATTCAATGAACTAATTCAACTCTTAAAAAGTGGTTTCCTCCAATCAAATGTGCTATTACCAAGTAATGACAGAATCATATTTTTCCCTTTCCTGAGCTATTCAGGTTCCTGAAAAAAAAAAATAGAACTTTGGTATGCTTTACGATCTATAACTTTCACCAGAAATAAAATAGGATTTGCTTGGTACAGCAATAAAATGTGTAGACTAAAAACATAACTTTATATCTCTAGCAGATGACTATACAAGCAAATAGCTTACACGCACATGCAGTAGTGTACCTCTTCTCAACACTATCACAGCTTAGCAGCACTGAACACTTAATATCCAAAGCTATTTTCTCTCTTGGCCTGAATATAGGTGCCAGAGTCTCTCATTGAAACTTGTCTCTGAGCTCTATATTGAGTCACCTCAATTCTACTTCCTACTGAACAACATTGTCTTTTTGCTTTTTAAAGTCGTCTTTTGTTCTAGTTTTAAGATTTCTGCCAACGATCTTGTCTCATTATATTCTGTTTATTAAAGAAAATAAATTAGTGTACATATATTATTTTGATAACTATATTAATCTCCTCTAAGTTACTGTGTCTTTTTCTCTGTTTACATGATTAGAATGTTTTTATATGTCATGACGTCTTTTCTATATCAGCCAGATTACCTATTTGCTTCATTGGTAGAATAAAAAAAGAAATAGCATTTTAAAATTAAAGCATGATTATATTTATTTTATTCCCTTGAGAAATTATATTAACACCACAAAATCACCTTTTCCATGACTATTTGATCTGCTTATGCAAGTGGTTTAAAAGAATATCAACCTTACTAATATATTTTATTTTAAAATATTGACATAAACCTATATAAGAACTATATAATGTTTACACAATATTTCAAAAGTATTAATTGAACTTTTCTTAAAATTATCAATTAGTGATAGTGAGAAAAAACAAATACTTAGACATTTCTACTGTAGGGAACATGCATTACATTCTTGTAATCATTATTCTGTTATCTTTATTCAAACATAATTAGCCCAATTTGTATATATTTTTAAAGAACAAAATCAGGTATATTTATTCATCTTCAATCAAGAAAGCTATTTACTCATTTTTTATCCCACATGAAAGAAAAACAGAACTGCTTTTTGAATATTTCTTGATAATTTGTGCTAACATAAATTATAGTCTTACCTTTAGAGTCATTACGTGTGAAATGCATCAAATTATAAAGTTTTAAATACGTCTAATTATGTTTGGTTTATGTTTTGTTGTATGCTATTTAAACTACAGGAGAGCTGTACAAATACTTATAGCTCTAGCATATGTATCTTTTTAAATTTCAAAAATTCTCCATTTTATTGTAATATAAGAGAAAATAGCTCATCTAAGAATTCATACCCTTTGAACTCTGAGTATTGAAATATAAGTAATCATTACTTTTGTTTTTTCTGGTAGTACTAGATTGAGCAGCCTCCAAAAGTGATTTTACTTTCTACTTTAGGTAACCAAAATGTCTTGTAACAAAATGACTTGCCTGACAAATCTTCAAGAAGGATGGACTTCGAATATCACTGGTGTAACTAGTAATGTAAATTCATTTTTGAAAGTTAGAATACATTTAAATCTAAAGATATAAGTCTATCCTTGAACATAATTTTAATACTTCCAAAGAGTATTTCCCATTATTATTTTTTTTTGTACAGGAAAATTTAGAGAAACAATTATATTTACCTCTCTAAACACAATAAAATGTCCTCTATTTTTTCTAAGTGGAACATTATTTCAAATAGTTGCTGTTGAAACCCATTATGATTTTGGCATAAAGATAATTGATTAAAGCAGAAAAAATAATCACTGAATGTTAAAAAGGTTCATCGGGAATTTGTAACACCACTGTTTTACCAATTATGCCTGGTAATCCAAATAGGAAGAAAATATTTGAAATAAAATGCTTTATCCTTAAATGTTAATTTCCAAATAAGAGTAACTTATCATCAGTTTTATTATCATGGTGTAAATAATATGATAATATATAAAAATAGGGGCTGTGTTTTTAATATATATTGCCACACTGGCATTGGTATGGTAGAGCTCTTTCTCTCCCAGCTGTAACTATGGTCATGTCATTTACTTACTTATGCCTCAAATTCCTGTAATTACAGTACCTAATTTAAAGATTGTGGTAAGGCTTAACTGTGATAAGAACATAATTATATTATTATTTATACTAATTATACTAGTAGCACTCAGCATTATGATTATAATAAAAATTAGATTAAATATAATATTACATTATTACTTGTTAAATTCTGAAATATTAAATACTGCTACATAAGGTTACATTAAACACTGTATATTAATAAAAATGCTGAACATGCCACCCAAATCCTAGTTAGATCAATTATGTGTAATTTTTTATATTTTAAGAGATACTGGTTTTTTAGTTACCTTATTAAACAGTTTCATTACCTCAACTGCACACATTTCAATAGTTGGTATTATGTAATCTTACAGATCATTATTCACTTTACAGATGAGAAACGTGTAGTCCACTGAGGCTAAATGATGAGCCCAAGATCACATAACTGGGAAATGCATTTGTCAGAACTGACCTCCAGATCTGATTCCATTTCTGTATCTTGCCCAGTATATGATATATTGTGCACAATTTCAAAAGCTAGATTGAGTTTATATTTTTCATT
The DNA here is from genome assembly GCF_024542745.1 of Macaca thibetana thibetana. Taxonomy (NCBI): domain Eukaryota; kingdom Metazoa; phylum Chordata; class Mammalia; order Primates; family Cercopithecidae; genus Macaca; species Macaca thibetana. The sequence continues at coordinate 10,875,394 of NC_065595.1, forward strand.
TGCCTTATCTAACATTATTCCATTGCAGTCATGGATCAGAAAGACATTGTTTTAAAAATATCTCCTGCTTTTCTATTTATTTATTTATTTATTTTTTTAACTAAGCACAGATTTTAGGATCCTTGGCATTGTGACTGTCGATGTAATCTGCTATACAGGGGAGCCTGCCATCTCTCACCCTCAAAGACAACATTGAAACAAAGACCCTGTACCTTTCACCCTTATAAATCTGGGTGAAAATTTCCCTGCAATATGGGACCAGCAACAGGGTAAACATAAATTAAAATACACACAAAACAAAGGACATATTGTGCAAAAACACGTCTGTACAAATAGATACACAAAAACCGCCTTTCAATGGCTGCACATAGACAGAAGGTAATGGGAGTGGGGCATGAGGATAAGGGAATACATAAATAAATGAAGAGAATGTATTTGCATGGAACAATGAATGTGCCAAGAAATAACCTGATAGTGTGCCAAGATTAATTCAACCCTGGTCACCAACAGCACTAAAAAGGGGGAAAAAAAGAAGGAAAAAAATATATTGCTCTTAGCTGAGTAGTTGCAATTTTTTTCTAATATAATGAGGCCTATGTAACTTCCATAATTTTATACCTATTTGTAAATTAATGAACAATAAAATAACTGAATGAGAAGTAACAAATTATCTGACATTATTCAAAAGAAAAAAATGTATATTGTGTATATATATTTTTATATACAATATATAAATAATACACACACATGTGTGTATGTGTATATATATATGGATAAGGGGTCTAATAAATGCCACCTAGAGTTCCAGGGGAGGCAAAGCTAACAAAAGACCATGGTCTAAGTCTTTCCATATAACCTGACCGTAAAACATCTTTATTTTACTCAGGACACTTTCTACTCACATACAACTCAGAAAAGTTTTAGCTGAGAATAAACCTTGCTTGATGAGTTTGGGTTTTCAAGTCACGTTATGAAGAGGAGCAGAACGGCTAGACCATGGAGGTGGTTGGTAAAGTGAAGAACAAGAGCAAGATAAAGAATGGCAGGAAGAAATAACGTGTAAATCATCCACACAAGGGGGAATAAAATTATTGGAATTACTAGATTAAAAATAAATGGCAACTGGGTTGCTGGACATGTGTTCACTTTTGTCTATGATGTCTTCATTTTGGGCAGCACAACTGAAAGCTGGCAGTGCTACAGGCACAGGCTGCTACTGTCCTTGCCCATTTACTCCAGTTGGGGTGTCAGACAATAAATAATTAAAAGGAATAATCCCAAATAGCCCTCGAGTATTTAAAGGAAAAGAAACATAACAAATTGTTTCTGCTGCATCCTGTGAATACCGCCATCTTGCCATTTGTTACATTCGACTGTATATACTTAGGACTGAATATCTCTTACAATGTTAAAAAGCTCTCCTTTGAAAGAAATCATTTATATTCCAACATCTAATATAGAGGTTAGGAAGTAATAAATATTACATGAACCGGCTGGTTTTTACAAATCAGTTCGGTTCCTGGGTGTGTGGTGATCTCATTAGAAACTGTCACTGTGTCCCCATGTGAACCTGCAGATGGCTTCTCTATCATTTCTTTTTAATCTTACCTAAAACACTTACTACATCTTTTTCATAGATAAAAGTGAATTTTAGTCTATCACTATTCTCATAATCTTAAAATCAGCAGGGTGCAAATTAATGAGATTTAACAGAAATAGATACAGTGCTAGAAAAGGATGCTTTGTCCTTCCAAATAAAGAACTGTTTAAAAACCCGATATTAACTTAGATAATTAATGTTCTGTCAGTTTAAACAAAATGTCTCTCACATTCATCATTGCCGATGATATCAGAGTTTTGAAAAATTTCACCTTCGTGACCCCAAAAGACATTAAAATGTGAAGCCAGAATTAGCTAAGCTGTAACAGTAAAGTGATAATTGCTAAGTGTGAAGCCATACCAATAATGCGTTTAGCAAAACACTAACATTTTGAGTGTGAACTGAAGAGCCTCAATTCTATCTTGTATCTTATGTTACCCATGTTTATTTTTCATTGTTTGAATTTAATCTCAAATCTAGAAGATGTATTACACTAATTAATTTTGCATAGAACAATGTTAACAGATATAAACTATGATAAGAACCTCTTTTTGGTAGCAAGTCATTTTATTTACATTTTACTGGTACAATCTCTTGCCACAAATATGTGCATTCAAAGGATGCCACAGTTATTAACTTGCCTTTTGACTGCGGCAACCTCTTTCATTCAACTCTTGGTTCTGACATTTGGCTAGATATTATCAGGTTGGTGCGAAAGTAATTGTGGTTTTTGCCATTGAAAGTAATAGCAGAAACCACAATTACTTTCACACCAACCTAATAGAATCATTCCTGGCACTATTTAAAAGCACCCATGCACAAGCCCCACCCATAACAACTGCATCAAATTTTCTGGAGGTGGCACTTGAGTATTATTATTTTTTTTAATCTTCCAAAATGATACCATAGTTCAGCCAGATTTTGATACCATTGTATTCGACTTTAACTCTTACATCAAGAATATTTATCTCCATATTCTTCCACTAGAACAGTACAGTGCACCTAGCTCAATCAATCTTAGTTCAATGAAAATGACAATGGATTACTTAAAGCATGAATGCCATCTTAAAGTTAGGTGATTCTTCTTCCTCTTACTCAAAATAGAACTTTTGTTTTAATTATTATAAAAGATGCTAAATCTCATCCTATGCAGTTTTGTTTGTGAATTATAAGCATCTAGCAGCTAGGAGTTAGTTAACCCGATTGATGTATCTTTTAACACAAAATAATTCACTAGATATTTTGAACAGCCTCTTATTTATAGAAGCATATATTTTTTACTAAAAACTACACAGAGAGAACAAGTCAAGGGCAAGTACAAATTTTGCACCAGGGGAAAAAAATTCAACACATGAATTAATCCATGTGAAAAAATGTCAACACATGAATTAATCCATGTGATATACCACATTAACAGAATGAAAAGCAAAAAAATATATAATTTCAATAGATGCAGAAAATGCCTTTGACAAAGTTCAACACCTGTTTATGATAATAAGTCTAAATAAAATAGGTGCAGAAGAAACTTGCCCAAGCACAATAAGGACCATTTATGAAAAACCTCATGATAAATAGTGAAAACTCAAAAAATTTATTCCAAGATCTGTTACAATGCAAGGATTCTCACTCTTGTCATTTCTATTCAACATAGCACTAGAAGTTTTAGCAAAAGCAACTGAGGCAAGAGAAAGAAATGAAAGCTGTCTAAATTGGAAAAGGAGTAAGTGTATCTCTATTTTTAGATGACATGATCCAATATGTAAAAATCTCTACAGACTCCACCAAAACTTGTTGAAACTAATAAATAAATTCAGTAAAGTTGCAGGATACAAAAATCAACCTGCAAAAATCAATTGCATTTCTAGCACCAAAAACAAACTATCTGAAAAAGAAATTAAATAAAAAACAATCCCACTAACAATAAGAAAATTATAATCCCATATTCAAAAATAATAAAATACTTAGGAATAAATTTAACCAAAAAGATGGAAGACTTGCACTTAGAAAACTATGACATTGATCAAAGAAATTGAAGAAGAGACAAATAAATAGAAAGATAGCTCATGTTCATGAAATGGAGGAATTAATATTGTTTAAATATCCATACTACCCAAAGCTATCTGCAGATTCAACAAAATACCTAAGAAAATTCCAATGATATTTTTGACAGAAATAGAAAAAAAATGCTCAAAATATATTTGGAATCATAAAAGATCTCAAAGTAGTCTTAAAAAGAACAAATCTAGAGGCATCAAACTTCCTGATTTCTTATTAAAAATTGATAGTAAACAAAACAATATGGTATTGGCATAAAAACAAACACATGTATGAATGGAATAGAGAACCCAGAAATAAACCCATTAATATATGGTCATCCAATTTTTGACAAGAGCACCAAAAATACGCAATGAGGAAATGACAGTTCCTTCAATAAGTAGTATTGAGAAAGCTGGATATCCATATATTGCACCATAACAAAACTAACCTCAGAATGGATTAGATTTAGAAATGAGATCTGAAATTGTAAACTCCTAGAAGTAAACTTAGGGAAAAGTCTTCTTGACATTATTCTTGGTAATACATTTTTGAACATGATATCCAAAGCACAAGGATCAAAATAAAAAATAAACAAATTGGAACTACATCAAACTAAAAAGCTTCTATGCAGAAAAAAAAATGAAAAGGCAAACTAAAGATACAAATAAAATTTTTTCAAGCCATATGACTTACAAAGGGTTCATATTAAAATTTATTTTAAAATTCATACAACTCAATAGCAAAAATACCCAAAAATAACTTGTTTAAAAAAAGGGCAGAATATGTGAATAGACATCTAACTAATATAAACAAATAGTCAAGAGGTATTTGAAAAAGTGCTCAACATCACTAATCATCAGAGAAATTCAAACTGTAACCACAATGATACATGACCTCACACTTATCAATATGGCCATTATCAAAAAGTCACACTTTTCAAGATGGCTATTATCAAAATAAATAAATAAATAACAAGTGTTGGTGAGGATGTAGAGAAAAGAAAACTCTTTTGTACTATTGGTGAGAATCTAAATTGATATATCCGTTATGGAGAATAGTATGAGGGTTCCCAAAAAAATTAAAATTAAAAAATAGATCTACCATATGATTCTGCAATTTCTTGTCTGGAGATAGCATGTATACATCTGTATACACACTATGCATACAGGTGCATGTATATATGTGTATATGTGTATACACATTGTGTAAATATACATGTGTATGTGAAACGAAATCAATATCTGAAAGAGATACCTGTACTCCATGTTCATTGCAACATGTTCACAATGGCTAAGATGTGAAAACAAGCTAAGCGTCCACAGTTGGATAAATGGATAAATTGTGAGATTCACTCACACACAGAAATGGATATGTTGTGAGATACACATACACACATAGAAATGGATAAGTTAGGAGATACACACACACATACACACAGAGAAATATTATTTAGCTTTAAAAAGAAGGAAATTCTGCCATTTGTGACAACATGGAAGAACCCAGAGGACATTCTTTATTCATTTATTTAATTAGACCCCAGATTTTCTCCTATGGGCCAAAGTACATACTATTCTCTTCTCTCTACAGTACAGAGGACAACTAACTTACTTTCATTTACTTAAACTATGTTGACCTGTGGAAGTTGAAAACTTCCTATTTGACGGTTCCAGTTAAACACTAATTGCAAGTTGAAGAATTTGCTACTATTAAATTGAAAAGTTCAGCAATAAAACTGACATAATTTTCTTTTCAATGAGAAATCAAATTGAGGAGATGCTGATAGTTATTTAAAATAAAATTTTAGTTTCATGATTGATTTTTTCCTAACTCACCAAAACAGTGATGACCTTTAATCAGAGAAAAACTGGTTAAATTACAACTGCAATCAAATAATATACATTATAATATGCATGTGAGTTAATGGTGCTTTGAGTCTTCTATGGTAATCAATTGATTTGATTAGAGGTACAGAAAATTATAAGGTGTTGTGTGTTAAATATATATTTCAATACACCTATTTCTAGACTTCAAATGTGAAATATACCCAATTACTTTTCCCTACGATACTATGATTCCTAAAGATTCTGTTGGAAAGCAGCACGCATTCCATTTGCCAAACAAGTTATTGGACCATGCCTCCATTCATGCTCGGGAAATATATTCCTCCCACAGCAAAGAACAGCAAATATTTTCTCTCTCTCTCTCTCTCTCTCTCACACACACATACACACACTCTCATTCACATACAGTATAATGTAGGCCACTCACTTGGTCACAAACTGTGTTTCTCCCTTCTTCACTTGAAATTTTTTACCCCCTCATCAAGGTACGCAAGCAAGGTTCCAAACACGGCATTAGCCTCAAAGTTCAATGACACTATAGTTCTCCGGAATGCCTACAAATATTTTAAAAATGTAATTACTTATAGGAAGATTCAGCAGGCTATTTTTTTCCTTCAAATAAATGTAGAATACACCAAAAAAAAAAAAAAAAACCCTCATGATTATCTTCACATCGAATCTCAGTATATATGCCTGTTCGTGCTCTAGAGATCTATGTACTAAATAAAGCAAGTACTGCCCCGCACCACTCCCCCAACACACACACATGCTTGCCCAATATACTATTGTGAAACTAGGACAGAAAAATTTCTAGAAAAGGTTCCATATAAAAAGTGGAAATAGAAAACATTCATGGAATCTACTTGGTAGATGTTGCAAGGGCACCTATACTGACCATGGAACATATTCCCGTATTTGGCCTGGGTTCTTCTCCCTGAAAATAACTGCCAGGTCTATAGTTTCTATGTTCCTTAGCTCTACTCTCTAGAAGGTCCTGCTAGTGTTATTAGATACTGTGGCCATATCTGAACTTGCCATTGGAGAATATTCTCTCCCAGGGAGTTGAGAGCATGCTCAGCTGGCTTCATTCTCATGGAAGTTTGGAGGAACAAAGGATTATGTTAATCTTGAGAAATGAGTCTATTTTAGCCCAGACTAGAAGCTCACTCACCAGTATAATATTCATTAATGACTTAGTAATCTTTTTTTCCCCTACTTGATTCCAATAAATTTCATAGGTCAATATTCACATCAGTAAATTTAGGAACATTTCTCTATCTTTCAGGTAGTTACAGTTACCTTGAATTATAAAATGTTCTGGTAGAGTCACAGTCTTATTCTCTTCTCCCTACACTATTTTTGTTCAGCATAAATAATTTACAGGAAACAAATAGATTCAGAGCTTTAGCATTAGGTTTGATGATTTGGTCCTTGCCACAAAGTTCAATTTTAGTAGACATTTATTGTTCAAAACCATCCTAATTTATATATTTTACCTTTTGGATGGAAATCAGGTGGTCTTACAACTCTTACAATTAGGAAGTCACAGAACTACTTAAATTTCTATATTACCTTATATACCTCTTTGAAAACTTGATAATTCTTTTCTGAGTTCACCTTTTTTTAAGCATTTGCCAAATGCACCAATATCAAAAAAGGAATATTAGTTCATATCTTTTCACCTAAAAATCACAAGGTCATTCTGCAAATTACTGGCTTTCCAGTGTATTACAGGAAACTAATGTATCGAATGTTAGATTCCATCATTCCAGACTTAATTTTCTCACCACCTACTTTTTATTTTACAAAGGTATTTCTTTTTTTTTATCTGTATAAATATACGGGGTGCAAGTGTAATGTTGTTACATGGGTGTATTGCACAGTGGTGAAGTCAGGACTTTCAGTGTATCCATCACCGGAATAATGGACATTTTACCCTTCAAGTAATTTCTTATCATTTACTCTCTTTCCTCCCCACCTTTCCGAGTCGCCACTGTCTGTCATTCTGCTCTCTATCTCGATGTGTACACATTATTTATCTCCATCTGGTAAGTCAGAATATGTGGTGTTTGTCTTTCTGTGTCTGAGCGCTTTCTGTTAAAAAAAAAAAAAAAAAGAACTCCAGCTTCATCTATGTTGTTGCAAAAGACATGGTTTCATTCGTGTTTGTAGGTGAATAGTACTCCATTGTGTAAATAGATCACATTTTTAATCCACTCCTCCATTGATGGGCACAATCCATTGAGGTTGATTCTCTATGGCTGCTATTGGGAGTAGTGCTATAATAAACATACAGGTGCAGGTATCTTTTTTGATATAATGATTTTTTTTTCCTTTAGGTAAATATCCAGGAGTAGGATTTCCGGTTAAAATAGTAGTTCTATTCTCAGTTCTTTGAAAAATCTGCATATTGTTTTCATTAGAGGTTGTTCTTGTATTGGAGCAATGTCATCTATTTTAATATATTTTTTTTAATTATTGTAATGACCATACCAGTCAGCATCAACTAAGTTTTTGCTTTGTTTTGTTTTGTTTGTAGCAACAAACAACTCCAAATCTCAGTGGCTTCTGACAATAAACATGACTTTCTACTCGTATAGATTCCATTTTGGGTCAGCAAAGGCTTAGCTTTATGCTCTCTTAATTTCAGAATCGCTGAGAGAATCATGCCACGACGTGGTGGCCTCAGGACGTGCGACATGACAGAAAATACGTATTTTTTTTAAAAAAAGAAACACGCCAGAGTCCTGTGTTCCCTCTCAAAGCTTCTGAAGGTGCTGGCATGCACAGTTCCTTCACATAAGGCACAGGCAAAGCAAAAATCACATGACCAAGCCTGACACTGAAGATGTGGGAAATATAATCCTATATGGAGGAACAAATAATGTTATCCTCCTTAAGACCGCAGCTCATTATTTAAATTGCACAATTACATTGTGAATCAGATCTGTAGGGACTAGCACTTCATTAGTCCACGAACCCTAGAAGAAATTATTTCCTTACCAATAGTTTAGTCTCAAATGACATCTTAAAGCCTGTATTGACAAAAAATAAAGATTTTTTCACCATCATCACCACCACCCCACCCCCTACAACAAATACTAGCATGTTAAAATTATTCACAAAATAATGGCTAAAATAAAATAAAAAACTTAAAATCACATTCTTGAACCTTCCTACTATATTCCCCTTCCAACTTTACTCGTCCACCATCCAGCCCCACCACGCATGAATATCATTAGAAAGTACATCTATATCTTCATAAAAAGAGACATAGCAAGGATGATACGCCTGCCAAGAGCCCCTAGCAAGCACAGAGGACAGTGTGTGAGCCTCATTTGTGGAATGATTGATTCTGTTTCCATATAATGTTATTAGAGAAGAAAATCCAGTTTGCTTGATTGGAATTGTTTTTACTAAAAACAAATTCTCAAAATGTGGAGTATGTTTGATTTTTAAATTACTCCATGGAAAAATAATTCAGCTGTTTATTTTTTTTATTTCCAACTGTTTTGCATTATATAGAAACAGTCTTTTTAACCAGGGAACTATGGTTTTTGCCTGAATAGTTGTCCAACAGGAGCAGAGACAGTGACTGGAAAACCATGTGAAAGAATGCTACTGTGGGTGACAGTTCCACAATCATAGTGACATTCGAGACTGTGTTTATTTAAAAAAAAAACAAAAACAAATTTGTTGTTTGTAACTGCAGCTGCAATCACCCCCACAGTTGTAAATGTGTGCTGTTAAGATATTACACCGAGATATCTATCTTCCAAGAACTTCTAAAATATTCTATAAACCGTTATTGAGTTGACCTAACAAAACAAAATGAAATACCTAGATTCTTTTGAACACTAAAGAGCGCTGAAAAAATATATAATATATAATAATATGTATCATACTTGTTGATATAGATGCTTAAATCTTAAAACACCCAAGCTTTAATGATACTGTGCCCATATTTAAACACACACACACGCACACGCATGTGCACACAAGATCATGCTAAAGTATTGACACTATAGAGCACTCATAAAACATACTATTACCACCACAAACATGTGCACATTGTCTGTGTAATCTTATTTCTTTCTTAACTCTTTTAAAATTGATTTAAGATATGAATATTTATATTCCCATTAATGCCATATGTTAATAAGAGAGACAATCTTTAGATGTGCTCTAAAATACTATTTAGAAGCTATTCAGTACGTGTTCACTTATAAAGTAGTACCTCATCTTCTTTCTGGTTGAGTCCCTGCTTTAGTTCTTCCACTTGTAATCTTAGTTTCTTTACTTCTGCCTCATTTTGATCCACTCGGTTGTTTGCATGAGTCAGTTCTGCAATATTTGCCTGGTATTGTCTGCTTAGTTTATAGTAGGCATGTTGAAGGTTCAATAATTCCTTTCAAAGGAAAACAAAAAATTACATTATTTACAGTCTACTCTGATAAAATCAGAAGAATGGCAACTTCTTTTGACAAAAGAGAAAAACATTTTAGGAAGAATTTAGATGAGCCATCTTCTAAATGAAATCATCTTCATTTGGAATTCTACATTTCTGTAATCAAATATTATAATTAGTATATGACTATCAATGAAAGATATGTGACTAAATACAATACACTCTATGTTGTTTTCTAAATGATCTATTTTGCACCTTATACAAAAGTAGTTTTTATATAACCTTCCCCCAAAAGGAAATCACATAACCATAAACAAAAAAATATAAATACATGCAAAAAAAGTGTTCATCCTGATCACCCACTAACTCAGCAGCTGCTAAAAGTTTGCACACTACATGATTTAATTATTTTCTGAAGAAAATAGGTTTTGTGAGGCTGTGGTCATGTCGTCACCGGCCACAACTTCTGAAACCACATGAACCAGGCTCAGAAACCTGCAGTAAGGACCCGTCATGGGTAAAGAAATATATTAATATATCACAGGGTGATTGGACTGCAAATCAATCTTGTTATAATTAATACCATACACTATATAAATTAACAGGTTACAATAATTATCCTCAGATTATTAATATCATTTCTCATTTTTAGTTAAAATTCGCAGTGTAAAATTAATTGTACTATCATTATAGAAAACATCTTTATTGGGCCGGGCACGGTGCCTCACGCCTGTGATCCTAGCACTTCGGGTGGCCGAGGTGGGAGGATCACGAGGTCAGGAGATCGAGACCATCCAGATAACATGGTGAAACCCCATCTCTACTAAAAAAAAAATACAAAAAATTCGCCGGGCTTGGTGGTGGGTGCCTGTAGTCCCAGCTACTCGGGAGGCTGAGGCGGGAGAATGGCATGAACCCCAGAGGTGGAGCTTGCAGTGAACCAAGATGGTGCCACTGCACGCCAGCCTGGGTGACAGAGCGAGGCTCCATCTCAAAAAAACAAAAAACAAAACAAAACAAAATATATTAAAACTATAAAGAAAAAGTTAGCCTCTGGTTCTTCATAACGTTATAATATTGTAGGAAAACCCAAGGATATTTCTTTGGTTTCCTAAAACACACTGTCATATTACTTTATATACAAAAATCACAAATAGGCAATCATAAAAAAATGCATTGGTAATTATCTTAGGATGTCTAGGTAGAAATTGAAAGTGGAATTATTTTCACATTTCAAATCATCAGTAATACTAATGATGAATTCATGATCCAAAACTTAAAAATAGCCATAAAATATTGGAAAATAAATGTGGATGTGGTGTTTTTCTCTTAATCAAAACTTTAGGGGAAGTTTTACTAAGTATGATCCCAAATCATGAGATCACAAAATGATAAATTCAATCACAGTAAGTATATAATTTGCATATAACAAAATATATTTAGTATCTCTCAAATTAGGGGCACATCATTTTGAATTTATGTAACATTTTTGACCTGACAAAATTACAGATATTATAGAAAATTATAGTGGCAGCCAGGGCTTAAGGACAGGGTAGGAGGAGGGTAAGGTAGATGTGAAGGTAGCTTAAAAGGAACCTTGTGATGAGAATGTTCTCATCACAATCTGGGCATAAGGGACGCCCAGATCTGTCTGCATTATTTTATACAACTACATATGAATCTAAAAATATCAAAAATAAAAAGCTTAATTGAAAAAATCAAGATGCCTTCAGACTGGCAAAGGCTAAGTATGGTAAGATAATCTGCCAGTAAAATGTGGAGAAATAAGGATTCATTTATGGGGAAACACGGGCAATATTTTTTAATTAAAAATGCACATAAAGTCAGACCCAGCCGTTGTATTTCCAGGAATGTATTCCACAGACATACGCATAGTTGTATGAAATGTTGTGATTATGAGAATATTTGTTGCAGCATTGTTTTGTTGTTGCTGGTGTTTGCAGTAAATGCTGGAAACTAAATGTCCGTGAAATTAGCCTGATTAAGAAAAACCATTAAACCGTTAAATATAATATGGCAGCCTTTTATATATTCATATGGAGAGATCTCCAAAATGTTAAAGCAAAATGCAAAACTGTGTGAAGTGTATGGTATTAGAAGAAACAAGCTGATATAAAGCGACTTTTGACCTGACACAATTGATAAGTTGCAGGCTCTTAGTCTCTGTGAATCCCAGCTTTCCGAAGTCCCGAAGAGGTGGGGTGAGGGTGTGGATACAGGGCAGGACCTGGCAGAGAAAATGCTGGTCCTCACTCTCAGGGAACAGGGAGTTTGAATGAAAGAGAAAGCCCCCCATGCCTATCAACTATTGCCTGTCTCAAGAATGTCCACCTCCTAGTAGAGGTCCACGCTCCCAGTTTTCCACTGAAAACAGGAGCGTCAAATGAAGGGGACATTTTTAGTTTCTGTCCTGCAAATCCTGCCCCTTCATTCCATAGGAGTCAAAATCACAACCATTGATATTTAAACCTTAATGATGCCAACAGGCAGCTGGAAACAGACAGATTTGGCTTGGGCAGCTAGACAGGATACTCAAAGTGGTTTTCTGGGTAAGCTTGCCCTGTCACTTCAATCGCTTCACAGTAACACTGTCATTTATGCACCATCACTGAGTTTGCTATATTATACCACACATCACATTTAAAATGCAAAGAGATTTCTCATTTCTTCTCTTCAGAATGCAATTTTCAAATGTCAAGTTCTATACCATATTCTTTTACAAAGAAACATGTAATAGGGAGCACAATTCTATTATTTGGAACAACAATGGAACATTTAAAAAAAGATCTTTCTTGATCTGTCAGCATAAAGAATTTGCTGCACAAATAATTCAGAACTTAATGGGAAAGTGATAACTTTGCAAGTTGATGGCTTTCTCTCCGGCATTTTGCACCTACAATCACTTACATGACTTTGTGCTTTAGCAACATTATTTCTTATTAATGCTTTGTCATTAGGTGTGTAAAATTTACTTAGATTGATTTAAAAGGAGTAAGCAAAAAGCCTTCAGTGTTCATACAAGGATAGAGGAAGGAACGAACAAAAGGAAGGAAGGAAAGGCATCTCTATTTGTCAATGCGAATTCTACCCCGGTCATATGCCATTTTTATAAGCAGAGCCCTGGCATTCACGTTCTACAGTTTGGCCATTTGCTCAGAGAATATCAACTTATTCTCAGGCCTAGGAGGTACCTATGTATTTGTGAAACTATATTCTCAGTAAGTCATACCCAAGCCAGCAGCAACGGCATCACTTGGGAACTTCATTCAAGACCTACTGAATCTGAAACTCAGGGACTCGAGCCCAGAAGCTGTGGGTTTAACAAGTCCGCAAGGTGTTTCTGATTCACCATAAAGTTTGAGAACCATTGGTATAAGCCAATTCTAATAAGCTTTCCTCTTGCCAGTGACTATGTTAGAAAAGTGGATGTAACTTAGCTGCACAATGAGAAAAGAGAAAAAGTATCCTTGAGTGGGAAATAATTTTTTAGAAATGTTTATCACTTAAAAATATGCAAGGAGGATACGTGCGCCTTGAGTTACAACAACAATCTGAGGGGAGTCCTGCTTACACCTGGGGTTGGTAGACCCTTGGTATTTTTTGTTACGTGAGAAAATATATCCAATTATATTTAGAGCCAAACTCATAGCTCAACATATTCTAATTGTGTTCGTAGAGTGCCTCAATAAAGGTAAGAATTGGATTTCACTTTAAGGAGAAAAATACATTGCTTCCTTAATGCAAAGATATTTTAAAAATCAGTCTAAATTGATAAAATCAGTTTAAAGTGATTTTTAAAGTATCAGCTTAAAGTGATTTAAAAACAAAATCAGTTTAAAGGCATTAATGTTTTCCAGGTACCTACCCTATGAGAAATTCTTCACATACCCTCTCTCTCTAAATCCACATGACAATCCTGTGTTAGAGGTAATATTTTTCCTACTTAGTCTCAGAGAGCTATGCAAATTGCTTATGGCCAACCTAACTAAAATTAATCCTACATTTTCATTTTACCAAAACAATATCACAGAGCTGGCGTTCATCTTGTTATCAGGAGGACTTATCTTTAAGATTTGACAAGTTATTTGACATTTTGATCCATTAATTCATGTCCTCTCTATTTTACTTTCAAGGGAAGAGATGGATTTCTTCTTTATTTCTCAAAGCAGGCTGTGCACAGTGGCTAATGCTTGTAATCCCAGAACTTTGGGAGGCTGAGGCGGGTGGATCCCCCCCAGAGGTCAGGAGTTTGAGACCAGCCTGGTAAACATGGTGAAACACTGTCTCTACTAAAAATACAAAAAAAAAAAAAAAAAAAAAAAAGCCAGGTGTGGTGGCATGTGCCTGTAGTCCCAACTACTTTGGAGGCTGAGGCAGGGAATCGCTTGAACCCAGGCGGAGGAGGTTACAGTGAGCTGAGATCCTGCCACTGCCCTCCAGCAAGGCAACAGAGCAAGACTCGATCTCTAAATAAATAAATAAATAAATAAATCTCAAAGCTATGGCCTTTGCTACTATCCATTCATTTCCGTTAATTTTGTGATAGAAAAGTGATGGGAATCTCCTCACACACTCACTTTGTTCTTTCCATACATGTTACAGTAAATAGTGAAGGTATATAGGATCATACAGTATAATCCAATGAATATGTTAGATGCTATTATTATCTAAAATTGCAGTATCTTTTATAACTTGCATATAGATGTATGATTGGAAAGCATCCAAAATGAATCCTAATTTGAAGATTTAGTGGTTTGCATTTGAAAAGAGAATTAGGTAGATAGTAATATCTATATGTACTTCAGAGCAAGCTTATTCTAATATGCTGTAATGATAAAAAAATACATAATTACTGTGCTATATATTCATATTCTGGAAGAGAAAAATCTGAACAGAAAATATGTATAAAAATATACAGTAATAAAGATTATTTGTCAGCATGTAATCCTCTGTAAATCTAAATCTATGCAACTGATAGTACATATAATTCACAGTTCTTTTATAAGCAGATCTCTATGATTTCAGATCTTGATATAGAAAAGAAACATATAAAATGTGTTTGTGTATATATTTTTAATAGAGTAATACAGTATTAGTTTCTCATATAGATTGAATCAGTTTCCAAAGATGTGAAATATTTGATGGAATGCTTTAAATTATATATATTGTTATGGCATTAGTTTATTTTGTTATATGTAAGGATATTGCTTTCTATCTAGAATTAATTGTACATATAATACATCAACTACTGAAGATTGAGTTTAGTCATAGCAAGCTAAAAAAATATATTTTCTTATACCTTAAAATGACATAAGGAGAATCTGGTAAATATAAATCAAATCAGTTTATATGTATCTCATTGAAGGAAAAACAAAACATCATACAGGAAATTTAAAAGTACTATTATATATGTTATTTCTATCCATTCAAATTTTTAATACATAGAAATTTATAAATTTCTGCATCTATAATATCAAATATGTGTATTAATAATATACTGATCTGTAGATAACATATAATTCATCATATAACACATAGTTCAACTATATTTAAGAGAAAAAACAGTATGGAAAATTGGAAATAACTTGCTCATGGTCCGTTGAAGCCTTGTTATACACTCACCACAAGTAATAATGCTATCAACAAGGGCAGATTTTCTCTTCTCAAAAGTTGACCCAGATACATTGGATTGTTATAACAATCAAATGCATCTACTTAAATACATTAAAGTCACAATACCACTCAAGTTAAACACATTATAATTTTTGTACTACCTACCCGTTTTTAAGATAATTCTCACTATACCAAATTCCTACCTCAGAAAATACAGAAACCAAAGGAACATGTATCTTCAACAAGAATAAATTCAATGTTATTCATAAACATTTATGATACATGGTGACAGATGATAGCTTTAAAATAAGAGCATTTTATTCATCTTAATTGGCATATTTAGTGGGTCCACTTAACATCTTATGTGTTAAATATAGTGTGATTTAGTATTGTCTATAGTGTTGATATAATATCATTCATTCCACAAGCATTCACTAAATGTCTACCATGTGCCAATGACTGTGCTATGCATTTTACGTATAAAAGTGAACAAGTTAGATATGCTCTCTAACCTTGTAAAGCTTAGAATAGATTTAAAAACCATCAGATAAGGATATTTGTCAATTGTGACAATTACCAAAAAATGCTCATGATTTTTTAAGATAGAGAATAATTAATGAGGGGTAGAAGAGAAGCAGGAAAAATCAAGTGACAGGAAGTTTCTGTCCTGTGCCTCTGAGATACCAGTTCTGTATGGAAGGACGTATTTCACTAGCTGCTGGAAAAACGGTCTCACAACAGCTCTTCACCGACAGCTCTTTCCTCTTGGCTGCAAAGAGACTCCTTACCAAGTCCACACCTACTTCCTGGGGCAGTGATCATTTTAGAAGTATAAAGGACTGTTGCTACCCCAACTTGGGACAGGTCCAAAGGTCCATCCCAGCTTCAGAAGTACCCCAAGGATCAGCTGAGGTCCCATAATCACAGCCCTCCCAGTCCTACTTCTCCCTCTGACCTGGGCTGCTTGGTTCTCCCCACAGCTAATGTACTACCTAGTACACTTCCTGCATGTTGGTATCTCCAAGATCCGCTTCCCAGGTAACAGGCTTCAGCATCTGGTGTCCCTGGCTGTCACTTTAGAATATCTGCCCTGCAGAATGAAATTTCCTGGCAAAAGTCAGTCCATGGATGGAAAATAGATGATGGAAACTTTACTGAGAAAGTAATGTATAAAACTGTGTGAATCCACAATATCGTACTCTGTAAATTAGAGTTAGTTTTGGATCTCTATATGTAACAATGCTTGAATATGTGTAAAGTGAGTAGAGTAATTAGAAGCCTAAAAAATTCAAAATCAAATTTTGGAGTATGTCTTTGTATTTATTCAATGCCACAGATAAGTAGGCAAATGATCAAAAATATTTGTTGAGCATCCACTAATGTTTTATCTAGTCAGTTATGTAAACGTTCCCAATTACATTCAAGTATTGAGAAAATATAGAAAAAAAATCAACAAATTTTATCTTATTTCTAAGTTCTACTTTCCCCATCTGTAAAAGCGCATCTAAAAGCAACTTCACAAAATTGTACCGTTAAGTGATCTATATGTACATCGCTTCATGATACGAGAATTAAGTATAGCAGGAGATTGACTGCCTAGAAGGGACTGTTTTATGTGTTCATTTTGATCAGATGCAATCATAAGCATAGGTATCAGGTCCAGAGTAGACCAAGCATCTCAACAAATGCAATCAGGGATGGGGATCCTTTCACCTTTCTTCTCTGCCATCCTCAGGTCATATGTGCTCTTTGTCCTTTGCCTGCTATTTTATAATCACAAAGTAACTGCCAAATTTTGCTGCACAGAGAGTTGAGGAGAAGCAGCAAAGATAAAAGTTGTTTCTCCTAATGAGATTTGTGTCCGTTTGTTGATAAGACAATCTCCTGATACTATACATGGGAAAACATGATAAAGAGAAAAACATTGCACATAAGAATGAAAAAGTTATGATCATTTAAATGATACATACATAAAAGACACGGTTTAAACAAGATAATTTTTCTTTTTATTTGAAAAAATACTAATTTATTCTTTTAAATTATGAGACCATAATATTATTTGTTTCTTGTTATTTGACAACTGCTATTTATTTTTATCATGTTCCGGAGTTAATTTGATAGACCTAAAACACTATCTTTGTGGGGAAAAAAAATATTTAGAGACAGATGTCTGGGGGAGTATATTCTTCCTTACACATTTTTTTATGGACAGACTTCCGTTAGAAAGTGAAAGACTGGAAAATAGCATTGGATGACAAGATGACATGGAGTTGACTTATTTGAGGGAGAAGGGTATTGCAGGTAGGTGGGAGGACCCTTCTAACAGATTTTTAAGCATTATGTATTGAGGAGAAGGGGGAAGAGCATCAGATGATTTGGTTGTGGGCAGACAGGGTAAAGATCTTAAAATCCCGGTATAGAGTTTGAATCTAATTTTTACTTAAATGTTTGGAGAAGGCATGGAAAGTAAAGGAAAACATTGATCGAGAGAGTGAAGTATACATCGTTTCTGAAAACAAACAAACAAACAAACAACCAAAACACTTTCATCTCACTTAAAGAGGTAATGACAGTAATAGAGAACTAGCGAAGAATTACAATAAAGTTGATTCAGTTACAATATTTTCATCTGTGATTAACAGGAAAAAGACAGGCAAAATTCAAGAAATGTTTTTGTCTTACATGATAAATCTAAGGTTAGAGTGGCTTCATGGTTGTTAATTTGGCAGTTCAGTAACCCTGCTAAGGACTGGGTTCATATTTCAATGTTGAGAACGGTGGTTGCCTGCATTATTTTTCACAAACATTTGGCGCTCATCCTGAGAGTATGATTATACAGCCCCTGCTGCTGAAATCAGGCATGGCCATGTGAATATCTTTGGCCAAGGAAATACAGGAGAAGGGATGTTTGTGGTCTCCAGGCAGCTGAAGAGTACCATTCACCACGCCCTCTTTTCTGCCTCTACAATTGTATCAAAATGTACACTTGCATCCCTCTGTCACTTTGTGGCACTGGAAGACACGTGGGTGGGCAAGAAATAACTTTTTTTTGAAGCCATCTTGATTTTCAGGTCTATTGTTGCTATAGCACAATCCAGCTTGTTCAAGCTGGTGCAGTGTTCTCAGTGTTGTTGTTTTAATAGTTTCACTAAGTGTGAAAAAAATTCACTAGTTCTCCAGGACTTCACTTTATGTCTAAATGGCTAAAGTTGTGTCATATGTTAATGTTTAAACCCATCTGTGATCAGGAAAACATACCTACTAAATAAATTACTCTAATAATTAGGTCTTGGGCCTAAGAATGGAGCCTTTAATAATGAAGTGCAAGGGGGCCATTAAGAGAGGGAAAATATATGAAAAATTAGACTTGTATCACGACAGGGAAACTGGAAAAGGAGATGAATAGTAATCAACTGAGAATGTCTATTATCTGAGATATCATTTCTCCTTTCTTCTCTTCTTTCCTTCCTTTCCTCATTTCATCCATTCATTCATCCAACTAATATTTATTGGTAATCAGCAATGTAACAATGATAAGCACCAAGGACAGAGATAGGAAATTGAGACGGCCAGGTGGGAAGGGGTCCCCAAAGAAACTCCATCCAGCCTGTACCCTGGGGTGGAGCCACAGTAGTTCACACTGTTTGCAGCGGGGAGGAGCCTGATCCCTTCTCTACCTGGGTAAACCTGGTATTTAATCTGTGATGTGGGAAGCACACTAGCAGGATTCTGGCTTTGCAGAGAGTCCCTGATTCTTTTTTTTTTTTTTTTTTCTTTTTGTCCAATAAAACCCATTTTTCTCACCCTTTAAATTGTCTGTGGGTCTAATTTTTCATGGTCATGTGACAAGGAGCCCATCTTTAGCTGAACTAAGGAAGTCCGTCCTACAAGAAAATCAACCTGTAATCTAGTTTGCAGGAAAAAACAATAGCAAACAACAACAACAGTAACAAATCAGTAGGTACTCTACTTGGAAAGGATTGTGTTAGAGGTAAGTTAAAGAAGAGGTACACAAAGCAGCTAACAGCATGGGAAATGATGACAATATTTCCTAGAGAAAGGAACATTGGATCTGAAATTTGAAATATGAGTAAAAGTTGTGATAAAAGGAATGATTGAGAGGAAGTATCTCCAGGCAGAAATAGTAGCACATGCCAAGACCAAAAGTAAGAAAGAGCATGATGTATTGAGAGGGGCCTGAACTGCAGTGCATGTGGAGTGTGTGTGTGCATTGGCTTGCCTCACATGGCCATGAACTTATTAGTAGAACACTTACATGTAGTGGAAAGGATTAGCTAAAATACAAATAAAATACTGTATCACCATATCTAAATATATCACCAATATTTCACCAGACATTAAGATCCCACAGTATGAAAAAAATCAAAATAGAGGTATCGCAATTCTATTTTCATATATAAAAATCTTATGTACTTTGCTTACAAATAAACTAGTTTTTTACAAATGTAAAATTTGAATTTCCAAATTTGATGCTGCAGGTTCCCTGACTATAAAAATAGGGTCAAAAGTAAGTATCTCTGAGGGTCATTCTCTTGTTAAAATTCTAATAACTTATATAATCCTTTAACATATTATCTGTAAAACAGGACTTTACTCTGTTATAACAATTGCAAATGGAAATGAGAGGACAAATGGGAAGACTATACTGATAATGTCTCTGACTAGTTTGCTCAAGAGCCGTGAGTCCAATGAGATACCATCTCACACCAGTTAGAATGGCGATCATTAAAAAGTCAGGAAACAACAGGTGCTGGAGAGGATGTGGAGAAATAGGAACACTTTTACACTGTTGGTGGGATTGTAAACTAGTTCAACCATTATGGAAAACAGTATGGCGATTCCTCAAGGATCTAGAACTAGATGTACCATATGACCCAGCCATCCCATTACTGGGTATATACCCAAAGGATTATAAACTA
Organism: Macaca thibetana thibetana; assembly: GCF_024542745.1. Taxonomy (NCBI): domain Eukaryota; kingdom Metazoa; phylum Chordata; class Mammalia; order Primates; family Cercopithecidae; genus Macaca; species Macaca thibetana. The sequence continues at coordinate 10,895,854 of NC_065595.1, forward strand.
TGCTGCTATAAAGACACATGCACACGTATGTTTATTGCAGCACTATTCACAATAGCAAAGACTTGGAATCAACCCAAATGTCCATCATTGACAGATTGGATTAAGAAAATGTGGCACATATACACGATGGAATACTATGCAGCCATAAAAAAGGATGAGTTTGAGTCCTTTGTAGGGAGTTGGATGCAGCTGGAATCCATCATTCTTAGCAAACTATCACAAGAACAGAAAACCAAACACCGCATGTTCTCACTCATAGGTGGGAACTGAACAATGAGATCACTCGGACTCAGGAAGGGGAACATCACACACCGGGGCCTATCATGGGGAGGGGGGAGGGGGGAGGGATTGCATTGGGAGTTATACCCGATGTAAATGACGAGTTGATGGGTGCAGCACACCAACAGGGCACAAGTATACATATGTAACAAACCTGCACGTTATGCACATGTACCCTAGAACTTAAAGTATAATAATAATAAATTTAAAAAAAAAAAAAAAAAAAAAAAAAAAAAAAAGAGCCGTGAGTCATACTCTGTATGTGTGTGTGTGTAATATTTATCTCTGGGACTAAGGCATTTATATATATGTATGTGTATATATGTGTGTGTCTATACATGTGTATATATGTACATAGTCATATCACTAATGGAATACTTTTTAAGAATAAATAGGCTATTCTAGGTTAGAACAAATGCAGATCTAGTTTTATAATACACACTGCATTTCACCCCAGAAGAAATCAAGACATCCATGATTATGAAGATTCATTTTTACTATATTTATTGTAGAAAATAATAACACCCATCTCAAAAGGCCATTGGGCATGGTAAATGCATTTAAAAAAAATATCTGATAAAGTAACTAACACATAATACCATGTTCATAATGCTTTTTATACATACATTTGTTGTTTTATACATAGCTAATTAATATTGTTGTTATTACCATAAGAATAAACTATCCTCTTATACTCTGATCATTGGCTGCACACAGCCCTTGGAGGGACTCAGAAAGAAACATAGGTAATAGACATTCCTTATGTGAAAGTTCTTTGTTCATTACATGGAGTTTCCTTTGATACATTTCTTTTCTACAATTCCCAGAGAGCTTGTACTATATCAATAGGAAAGAAATGAATGCCTTTTCTCCACTCTCAAGCAAGTCTACCTGCTATAGTCATTCAAAAACAGATGTGAGTTTATGTCATATTGATAAATACACTGTTTGATTCTAGTGATACATGTGAACAAAATGAACAAAATAGTCACTGTTTCTATTCTCTAGACCAAGTATTAGATGCAGACAGCTGGAAATAAGATAAACAGAGTTAGGAGAATCTAAGGGTAAGTAGAATAGAGGCATATTTGAAGGCAACATAAGACAGAGAAGAGTGACTTGGGAAGTCTTAGATATTCATTGGTCATAAAACCCCAGAACTTTGCTGCTTTTTTTTTTTTAACAACTACAACAACAAACAGAGGTTTGCTCTGTCACTCACACTGGAGTGCAGTGGCACAATCTCGGCTCATAGCAACCTCTTTTTCCCAGGTTCAAGGGACTCTCATAACTCAGCCTCTTGAGTAGCTGGGATTACAGGCATGCACCACCGTACTGGGCTATTTTTTTTTCTTTTACCATTTTCAGTAGAGACTGGGTTTCACTGTTTTGGCCAGGTTGGTCTTGAACTCCTGGCCTCAAGTGATCCATCCACCTCAACCTCCCAAAGTGCTGGGATTACAGGCATGAGCCAATGTGCCAGGCTTACATCTTAAAACAAAAAGAGAAACTTATTTTGATTACATGCCCCACTCAACCTATAGACTAGATCTCTTTTTCCCCTCAAAGCAAAACTTTCTAAAATAGCTTTCTATAGTTTCTTTATCCACTTATCCATCTCCAATGTTTTTTTCTCTTTCCATTATTGCTCCTTCACATGACTCCAGGAAAACTTCTCATGTCAAAGGCACTAATGGCTTCAGGATAGCCAACCACATCACTAACTCAAATTCTCAATAATGTTCATTATTTTATGATAATTACTCTCTATATATATATATGATGATTATGTGATGATTAATATTGAGTGTCAACTTGACTGGATTGAAGGATGCAAAGCGTTGTTCCTGGGTGTGTCTGTGAGGATGCCACCAAAGGAGATTAACATTTGAGTCAGTGAATTGGGTGATGCAGACCCACCCTCAATCTGGGTGAGCACCATCTAATCAGCTGCCAGTATTAAAGCAGGATTAAAGCAGGCAGAGAAGCATGGAAAGACTAGACTGGCTGAGTCTTCTGGCCTCCATCTTTCTCCCATGCTGAATGCTTCCTGCCCTTGAAAGCTTTTGGACTCCTGGACCTACACCAGTGGTTTGCCAGGGGCTCTAGGGCCCTTTGGCCACAGACTGAAGGCTGAACTGTTGGCTTCCCTACTTTGGGGGTTTTGGGACTCAGACTGGCTTCCTTGCTCCTCAGCTTGCAGACAGCCTATTGTGGGACTTCACCTTGTAATGGTGTGAGTCAATACTCCCTTTCATACACATCTATCCTATTAGTCTCCTGTCACTCTAGAGAACCCTAATACTATATATATATGTTTGTGTGTGTGTGTGTGTGTGTGTGTGTGTAGATGTATGTATATATATAGACACATATGTGTGTCTATATATGTGTATATATGTGTGTCTATATGTAATTATGTATATAATATAGATATATGCATATAGTTAGATTGAGAATTTAGCTCCAGGCTTGCATATGCAAGCTTGTTTCTATCCATATCAGAGTATAAAACAAAATACTCTCATTAAATTAAAAAAAATCAAACCTCATACTATGGCAAACACTGATATGGAGGTTAGGAGCTGGAGTAATCACCAAGATGGAAAATCACCCTCATTGCCAAATGAAACCCTGGGAATACAAAGTAGAAATAAGCCCCAAATGACTCAACAGCTCAGAATACAGAAGCCCACAGAAAAATCAATCTGACAGAAAAGCTAGCTCAAAAACAAAGTTTCAAACCCTAAGAAGTAATGATTCAATGTGAGAAGGAGTAAACAAACACAGTAGAAAAATTAGGATTCAAAGAGCTTAAGCTACAGCAATGTGAAAATGCCAAAAAACCACATATTATTAAATGATAAACAAATTATAAATTATAATTAATAGGAAACTGTGAGAACATAAAGGACAGATTTGGGGTAAAAAGTAGAACTTTCTAAAAAGCTACATAAAGTTCTAGAAATTAAAAAGACAATGGATGAATGAAATAGATATTATTGAGGAATAAATAAATATATAAAAGATCAAAATTAAATAACATGAAATGTAGAAAAATGTTCTGAAAAAAATCGTAATGAGATAGAAGGATTAACAGACATACACTGAAATCTGGAATTCCATATCAAGCTGTCTACTTGACATGTGTACATTTTACATGTATATTTTATAACTCCATAAAGGCCAGCCCTAAAGTCAATTGCAGTCAATACTTTCACTGATACTCCTTTCGTTGCCAGAACTCAGGCACATGGTTACCAGTAAATAAAGGGTGGCTGGGAAATTCACTTTACCTATGTAGAGTCATCCAAGTAAGATGAGGAAATAGATACAATATGTACTTGTCAATTCTCTGCCAAACAACCAAATTAGAATTATAAGTATATAGAAAATTTGAATGAAAAAAATGTATCTACTATAAAATGTATGTGTGGGTGTTTTAGTCCATTTTCACACTTCTATAAAGAACTTCCCAAGACTGGATAATTTATGAAGAAAAGAGGTTTAGTTGACTCACAATTCAGCATGGATGGGGAGGCCTAAGGAACCTTACAATCATGGTGGAAGGCAGAGGGGAAGCCAGGCACCTTCTTCACATGGTAGCAGGAAGTGGAAGTGATGAAGGAAGGGGGAGGAGCCACTTATAAAACCAACAGATCTTGTGACAACTCACTATCACAAGAACAGGATGAGGGAAACCACCCCCATAATTCAATTAGCTCCATCTCCTCTCTCCTTTGACACATGGGGACTATGGAGATTACAATTCAAGATGAGATTTGGGTGGGGACACAAAGCCTACCCATATCATTCTTCCCCTGGCCCCTCCCAAATCTCACATTTTTTTCAAATTTCAAAACCAATCATGCCTTCCCAACCTTCCCCCAAATTCTTAAGTAATTCCAGCATTAACCCAAAAGTTCAAGTCCAAAGTCTCATCTGAAATAAAGCAAGTCCTTTCTGCCTATGAGCCTGTAAAATCAAAAGCAATTTAGTAACTTCCTAGATACAATGGGGGTAAAGGTATTGGGTAAATATACCTGTTCCAAATGGAAGAAATGGGCAAAAAACAAAGGGTGACAGGCCCCATGCAAGTCCAAAATCCAGTGGTGCAGTTATTAAATCTTGCATTAGTCAGGCTTCTCCAAAGGTACAGAACTAATAGGATAGATGAAAATATGAAGCAGAGTTTATTAAGGAGTATTGACTCACATGATCACAAGGTAAAGTCCCCCAATAGGCCTTCTGCCAAATGAAAAACCAGGAAGCCAGTCCAAGTCCCAAAACCTCAAAGGTAAAGAAGTAGAAAGTGCAGCCTTCAGTCTGTGGCCAAAGGCCCAAGAGTCCCTGGGAAACCACTGGTGTAGGTCTAAGAGTCCAAAAGATTTTTAGGGCAGGAAGCACCCATCATGGGAGAAAGATGGAGGCCAGAAGACTCAGCCAGTCAGGTCCTTCCATGTTCCTCTGCCTGCTTTTATTCTAGCTGCTCTCTTAGATGATCAGACGATGCCCACCCTGATTGTGGGTGGGTCTACCTCTCCCAGTCCACTGACTCAAATGTTAATCTCCTTTGGCAACACCCTTACAGACACATGCAGTAACAATACTTTGCATATTTCAATCTAATCAAGTTGACACTTGATATTAACCATCACAAATCTTAAAGCTCCTAAATAATAAACTTTGACTCCATGTCTCACATCCAGGTCACGTGGATGCAAGGAGTGAGCTCCCACAATCTTGGGCAGCTCCAACCCCTGTGGCTTTGCAGGGTACCAGCCCCACTGTGGTTGCTTTCATAGGCTGGCATTGAGTGCCTATGACTTTTCCAAGCACATAGTTCAAGCTGTCAGTGGATCTACCATTCTGGGGTCTGGAGGATGGTGGCCCTCTTCTCACAGCTCCACTAGGGAGTGCCCCAGTGGGGACTCTGTGTGGGGGCTCTTGCCCCACATTTTTCTTCTGCACTGCCCTGGCAGATGTTCTACATGAGGACTTCATCCCTGCAGCAAACTTCTGCCTGGACATCCAGGCATTTCCATACATCCTCTGAAATGTAGTTGAAGGTTCCCAAACCTCAATTCTTGACTTCTGTGCACCTACAGGCCAAACGCCATGTGGAAGCTGATGAGCCTTGGGGCTTGTACCCTCTCAAGCAATGGCCTGAGCTGTATGTTGGCCCCTTTTAGCTACAGCTGGGATGCTGGGCACCAAATCCCAAGACTGCCCAAAGCATCAAGCCTCTGGGCTTGTCCCAGGACATGTTTTTTCCTCCTAGGTCGACCTGTGATGGGAGGGGCTGCTTTGAAGTTCTCTGACGTGCCTTGGAGACATTTTCCCCATTGTTTTGGCAATTAACATTTGGCTCCTTGTTACTTAGGAAATTTCTGTGGCAGGCTTGAATTTCTCTGCAGAAAATGGGTTTTCTTTTCTATAGCATTGTAAGGCTGCAAATTTCCCAAATTTTTACGCTCTGCTTCCCTTTTAAACATAAGTTCCAACTTCAGATGATCTCTCTCAAGTTCAAAGTTCCAGAGATCTTTAGGGCAGGGGCAAAATGCTGCCAGTCCCCTTGTTAAAGCATAGCAAAAGTCATCTTTATTCCAGTTCCTAACAAGTTCCTCATCTCCATCTGAGACCACCTCAGCCTGAGCTTCATTGTCCATAAAGGTATTAGCATTTTGGTCAAAACCATTCAACAAGTCTCTAGGGAGTTCTAAACTTTCCCACATTTTCCTGTCTTCTTCTAAGCCCTCCAAACTGTTCCAACTTCTGCTTGTTACCCAGTTCCAACATTGCTTCCATATTTTCAGGTATCTTTATAGCAGCACTCCACTGACTGCAGTAGCAATTTATGTATCAGTGTGTTTTCACACTGCTATAAAGAACTGCCGGAGACTGAGTAATTTACAAAGGAAAGAGTTGTAATTGGCTCACAGTTCAGCATGGCTTGGGAGGCCTCAGGAAACTTACAATCACGTCAGAAGATGAAGGGGATGCAAAGCACTTTCTTCACAAGGCAGCAGGAAGGAAGAAGGTGGAAGAGGAGAGCCCCTTATAAAACTATCAGACCCTGTGAGAGCTCTCTCATTATCATGAGAACCACAGAGGCGAAAACACGCCCATGATTTAATTACCTTCACCTGGTCTCTCCTTTACATGGGGTTGGGGTGGGAGGAGGGTTTGGGGAGAGGGGAGGATTATAGGGATCATGGGGATTACAATTTAAGGTGAGATTAGGACCCAAAGCCTAACAATTTCAATGGGTATGAGTGTGTGTCCCTATACCCCCAACCCTGACAAAACTAATGAAAAGGGAACATACTCCCTTTTCAAGAGACCATGCAATGACTATACCAACATGCAATGAATATTTACAAATATACAATGAATATTTACAAACTTCACTGTATACTTCACAAAAGAAGCCTCAACAATTTCCAACAAATTTCCATTTCAACAAATTCAAGAAATTATTGATAACTTTTGTAGTCACCAAAGCAATTAAAGTAGAATTCAAATTAAAAGAAAAAAGTTTTTAAGATTCTTTGGAAATTTATATGAGTTAAATAAAACAATTAAAAATTACAAATGAATGTCCTACACATACATTGTGTAGGATTCAGCCATACCAGTGGCTAGAGGCTGATTTAAATACATTAAGTAAAATATAGATTCAAAATAAATGAGTTCAACTAGAAGTCATAAATAGGTCTTGATATTTATATACATATAAAATATCTATAAAGTTTCATTTAAACAGATACCAAGCACAGTGTAGGTGTACGCTATGGGAAGGTAAGTTGGTGCAAACAATTGGGAGAACAAACTAGTGCTACCCATCAAATCTGAAGTGGTTCTTACACAGCAGTTCTGTTTACTTGAAATAGAACCTGGAGAAATTTACTACATTCTTTACAATGATTTTTATATGGCATAGTTTGTAACTGAGTATATATGGACATCCATCAATGGGTAATTGATAAATAAACCTACAGTGGTTCCTATAACATTTAAGATTAATTAGACTTTCATTTATCAATATACATACATCTGTAAAATATTTTTAGTGTAAAAAGCAAACTGCAGAATTATATAGGATAAAATCGGTCATTTAAATTTTACATAAATGAAATATTGTTTTGAGTACACTAATATGTAGTAAAAGATCAAAACTATACACAGAAAGAACATTCACCACTGTGCATCTTCATTATAGGAAAAGAGGGAAGAAATAGAAGGCAGGCATTTTGCTATAACTGTATGTGTCCTTCTTAAAAACCATCTAAAGAATATGTGACAATCTGTCATGAGCCAACTAATGCCTTCACTGTGTTTGATAGTTAGCAGGGTCCCTTGGATGCGGGTCACCAGCACTTGGAGGAGGTCAGGCCAGGGCTCTGCTTCATCGAGGGCGCAGCTGCAGGAAAACTGTACAAGGCTATGAGCTGGATCCCAAAAGGCGGAGGCTGCAGTCAAACTCCCATCTAAAGGGGGAAGGGAGGGCCGTGACCTCCGTGAACCTGAGTAAGCTAGAGGGTGGCATGGCTTACAACATGGGCAACTGCGACTATAAGTGCCAGCTTAGACTTTGTTGTGGCACCGGATGTGGGCCTGAAAGCTTTTGAGCAGCAGCTGCAGGCTGGTGCCAGACAGCTGGAGAGGGGGTCACATTTGAGTTTGCTCAGAAGCAGACGCAGCCCTGAGTGACACCTACTAATGACTCAGATGGGCAGCTTTTAGCCAGGTCTGCAAGGACATGAACCTCACCCTGGCTGCCACTGACAGCGGTAGGGATCCTGGCTCTAGGCTTCTCACTCATGAGCCACACACCTGTGCTACTGCATGACCATGACGAGTGGCTACATGAGGCTGCCTTCCTCCTGGGCTGGCATATATTCACACCTGCTGCCTGCCCGGGCCAGCATGCCTACCCTGCCTGGAGAGAGTGGAGCCCCAGAACTCCCCAACCCCTGCCCCTGGAGCTTCCATTCCAACTAGTGCCAAGGACTTCTTCTTCCCCCTTCCAAATAACGAAGTTTGTGTTTGGGCAGGGGGAACTAAAGAAGGTAGTTCTAGTTACAACCCAGGTTCAAAATATCCGAATAGGCTCCCTCTCCAGATATTCTGCTCTACTGATGTGGAAGGTGACACTTGGATCATTGTTCATTAAAAATCTTCCGAGTGATTCGATCACTGCAGCAAAGGTGAAGAAACACTAAGTCCAAGTGAACAGAAATGGAGGAGGTAGCAATGGCCATGTGGGGTTCAGCCAGAGGCTACTGAGATCATCTAAGAGATGACTCTCACCTTACCCACCCTGAACTCGATGTCAACGCATTTCCTATTCCAATTGGCATAAAGATGGTGGCTGATAAACACTCATCACCTGTATGGATGAAACAATGAATGAGCATAATCAAAGTACTCAGATCCTTATTCTACATAATGGAGTCCAAATGAAAGGTCCAAATTCCCTTGCCAAGCAATTGTTTAGATTACTTAAATGTCCCTATGCAGTGATTGTCAGTTATTTCCTTTGAGTCAGAGAACCAAATGAAAGGGAAAAGAAAAAGGATAAAAAAATAAAGATACAATAACTGGCAAAAATAAGGTCACTAGATAAATGTTTAAGTGAACCTGGAAACATTGAAGGAAAAAATTACCGAGCCTAATAAGCCAGATCATATTTATTTTTACATCATATTTATGTATGTCATTCTATTTATGTTATCCTGAGGGTATCTCATATATGTCATGTGCATATATAAGTTAGTTCTTACGATATAGGCTAAATAATGTGAGTTTAGACTTGTTTTCTGATAATAGCATATATTGATCATCAATTAAATCTATAAATAATAAAGTTCTATAACAGTAGGAAATACATTTTCATCTACTATATAATATATCCTGACTCAGTGTGATATTTAAAGACTTCTAAAGAATTGCAAATATGATTATTAATCCTATAGCTAAATCACAAGTATAGCAAGTATAATTTAGCATTCATGCAGCATTTTGCATCTCTAGAGAGCTTGCAATTATTAAGTTAAAGCATTAATGGTTAGTCACCAAAATTTTAGGTGGAATCACAAGTTCTTTTTCTATTTTACAAGCCCCCATGGGGTAGAGAAAGTGAGATAAGTGACTCATGCTCAGTGGAAAATGCATTACTCCCACACAGTTTTTCTTCAAGCCATGAACACTTAGCCAACTAGTGCTTTATAACTAAAGTCTCCAGCATTCTCTCTACCCACACTTAGTGCCCTGTAATTGCACACGTTACAAATGTTCGGGGAAAATACTTTTTGTTGCTGTTGAAAATGCTTAATTTTATTTGATAAATCAGCCTTTTACAAGTTCCCCAGGCAACCCCTTGTATATGAAAGTGTTTCTGTATAGAGTAAACTCTCCTGATAGACAAAGCTGTTGGTTTTGTTCATAATTCTATAGAAATAAAGAAAATAAATGGACATGTATATTGAGTTTTACAGACCCAAAGTCCAAACAATTCCGACTTGTATTTATTTAAGGGGGGAAAAAAAGTGGAAGGGCCAATATAGGTGACAACAGGGAAGTGGTCAGAAAGACAAATAAAAGTAAAACCATGTTAACGTTCATAAAAATTAATAGGAAGTAACTCAGATTCCAAGATTAAGAAATAAAAAGGAAAATTAACAGAGATGGAATACAGTAACCCAGAAAATGAATATATAATACAAATATTGATAGAGGAATGGCAAGAAAAGACATTCTCACACATTTCATGTGAATTGTCGTGACTTTTTCAGAGAGAAGATAATTTACCAGAGTATATTAACAGGTCTTAAATTTTCCCTGTTTCATAACTAGAAAACTGTTCTAAGTACCAATATATATATAAAAGATTTATGTTCATAATTACTCAACATTACTTCTAATAACAAATATAGGAAATAATCTATATGATTGGGGTCTAACTGAATAAATTATAATTCTTAAAGTGAAAAATTATAAAGCTTTAACATCTGTGGAAATTTTGATAACAAAAACATTGAGGGTATATAATGGGGAATAAAAAGGCAAAATGCACAAATTGTATGTTTATAATGATTCTGATTATTTACATATACCTTGTATATATACACACACACACAAGAACGTGATATACAAGATACCCAAGATAAACAAAAAATGAGGCTTTCCATTTTGTCCAGCTTTACCTAGGCTCTAAGACCAAAAAGAATGGATTCTTGGTCTTCTCACCTCCCTAAACAAGAAGTCACCATAAACAGATAAAGTGATGACCAGAGAAAATTAAAGGCTGGATCCTGTATCTCTTTAGTGCTCCCATCTCCAAGATGAATAATGGGAAGATTCACAAGGAGATGCTGGAAAGGCCTGTTGTTTGACTCCTCCCTGCTTCCCCTGAAAATAGGGTGGGGTTACTGGCCTCCACATGTAGTCAAATCTAAGGGGCTGCAGAGAACTTCCTGAAGATATTAACACGTGCCACCAGGAGTTTGGGGGACAGCGTGGTGCCTCAGTGACACTGGAAAAAGGAAAAGTAACCTGTTCCTATGGAGCAAAGAGATGGTGCTTCACTGATAATTGCCTGTAATTTCAGAATTTTTTGGAACACGAATGTTATGAGTGTGTGTGGGATGATCCATGAGTAGGTCCTATAGAGAGGAGCTGGACATGCATCATTAAAAACTACAACAACAAAATAATGAACTCCACTCAAAAGGACCAGCTGGATGGATGAAGTGCTATCAACAGAAGAATTTTATATGGAAGGGACTGTGGGAGGGATTGGAGCTGATACAGGAGCAGTCAGTGGCTGATCTGAAGAGACAACTGAAGAGACAAACAAATGGGAGAGAGAGACAGTGCCTGTACCTCTAATGACCAGTAGAGCACCCACAACTGAAACAACAGCACCAGTCCACAAGACTCATTCTTCTGCTTTCCTCTCTTCCAGCTCTGAAAACGTATGAGTGCGGCAATCTCACAGGCAAGAGAGACAATGTGGTTGCCTGGTGTGGGAACAAGTGCAGATGCACACAGCCCTTCCTCCCTGCAGGACCCCTGTCTGAGGCTGAAGAGGGATGGAATCTGATAATTGATGGGACGGGATGTCCTAACCATTGGCATACTGGACCATTGTTAACATCCAATAATGTTGAAGTTCTATGCTATTCCTAGGTTTTAATCATGAATGAAAGAAAAAGAACTTGTTCAAGGTAGCAGTATGAAAAAGATATCACAGCTTCTCTTCCCATTTGCAACATGTCCAATGTACTAAACATTCCAAGAGGTAGACAGTTTTATTCCTATGAGTTTTAGAATTTAGGTAATTTTTATTTTACTTGGTATGTTAATCCTCATTTTCACAGTATTATAAGAAAGCAAGAAATCCAATATATTTTTTGTCGAATGGTGCCCATCTTTCAAAGGGAGCCAATATGTTAAATGACCCCAAAATGTAGAGAAGAATAAAAACTGAAATATTTAGGTTGTATCTGACACATAGGCATTCATTAGTGAATTGTGAGAGAGTACTTGCAGAGTAACAAAATAGGATGGAATATGGATTTCCAATAACTAAATAGTGCTAAGCAGTAAAACAGAATAATTAGGAGGCACAGTATATAGAGTTAGGAACAGATATGAGAGGAGGTAACAGCAAAAACAGCCTGACCAAGGAGAAATAAATGAATCAAAATGCAAGGTTTGAGGACATAACTCGATGAAGAATTAACAAAGGTCCTCATAGCATAAAAGTTGTCCATGCAATACACACCTACGTTGTGACGTTAGTTATATTTGATAAATATTCACCAAAAACATCCTAACACTTGCCACTCAAGTCCAAACCAACCTGATTTCAATCTTTCCCAAACTATCTCCATACTCTACACAATATAATGGTACAATGATTCTTGCACATCAATAATGCTGAAATATGTTAGTGAGTAGTGAGTTGTGGCATTTAACCTCAAAATATATTTGAATGACATAATCATGAAGTTTTTACTTTCTTTTTTTGTTTTGTTTTTTAGAGATGGAGTCTGGCTCTATCACCCAGGCTGGAGTGCAGTGGTGCAATCTCGGCTCACTGCAAGCTCAGCCTCCTGGGTTCATGCCATTCTCCTGTCTCAGCCTCACAAGTAGCTGGGACTATGGGTGCCCAACACCACGCCCGGCTAATTTTTGTATTTTTAGTAGAGACAGGGTTTCACCGTGTTAGCCAGGATAGTCTCGATCTCCTGACCTCGTGATCCGTCCGCCTCGCCCTCCCAAAGTGCTGGGATTACAGGCATGTGCCACCACGCCCGGCCGAAGTTTTTACTTTCAACCATATCGATTCCAGTACTATCTTTTTCAGGTATCATATTTCCGAGTTTATTCCTGTTGACACAGAGTAATTCTTTTATTCTTTTTATTTTTTTTTTGTAATTTCGACACTTATTTTAGATTCAGTGGGTACATGTGTAGTTTTGTTCCATGGAAATATTGCATAATGCTGAAGTTTGGGGTCTGGATACCACCACTGAGGTAGTGAGAATAGTACTCAACAGGTCCTTGTTCAACCCATACCTCCCACCCTCCCCACTCTAGTAGTCTACAGTGTCTATTGTTCCAATCTTTGTGTCCAGATGTGCCCAATGTTTATCTCTCACTTATAAGTGATATCATGCAATATTTGGCTGTCCATTCCTGTGTTACTTTGCTTAGGGTGATTGCCTCCAGCTACATCGATGTTGCTACACAAAACATTTTTTGTGGCTGCATAGTATTTCATGATGTATATGTACCACATTTTTTTCTAATCCACTGTTGATGGGCACCTTGGTTGATTCTATGTCTTTGCTCTTGTGAATAATGCTGCAATGAACATATGCATGCCTGTGTCTTTACCATAGAATCGTTTATATTCTCTCAGCTATATACCCATTAATGGGATTACTGTGTGGAATGGTAGTTTTGCTTCTAAGTTCTTTGAGGAGTCTCCAAACTACTTTCCACAGTGGCTGAAGTAATTTACATTCCTGCCAACAGTTTATAAGCACTCCCTTTTTTCTGCAGCCTCAACAGCAGGTTATTATTTGACTTTTTAGTAATAGCCATTCTGACTGGTTTGATGATATCTCATTGTGGTTTTGATTTGCATTTCTCTGATGATTAGTGATTAGGAACATTTTTTCATGTTTGTTGGCCATTTGCTTTCTTTTCAGAAGTGTCTGTTCATGTATTTTGCCCACTTTTTGATGGAATTATTATTATTATTTTTTACTTATTAAGTTCTTTGTAAATTCTGTATGTTAGAACTTTGTCAGATGCATAGTTTGTATTTTCTCCCATTCTGTAGATGGTCTATTTACTCTGTTGGTAGTTTCTGTTGCTGTGCAGAAGATCTTTAGTTTAATTAGGTCCCACTGTCAATTTTTGTTTTTGTTGCATTTGCTTTTGGGGACTTAAAAATCCTGCCAAGGTGGATGCTGAGAAAGGTGTTTCCTAGGTTTCTTTCTAGGAATTTCATAGTTTGGGGTCTTACATTTAAATGTTTAATAAATTTTGGGTGAACTTTTGTATAGGGGTCCAATTTCATTCTTTTCATATGGCTAGCCAGTTATCCAAGCACCATTTATTGAATAGGGAGTCTTTTCCCCACTGCTTGTTTCAGTCAGCTTTGTTTAAGATCAGATGGTGTAGGTGTATAGCTTTATTTATGGATTATACAACCTTCTCCATTGGCCAATGTATCTGCTTTCTAACCAGTACCATGCTGCTTTGGTTACTGTAGCCTTATAGTATAGTTTGAAGTCTACTAGTGTGCTGCCTTCAGCTTTGTTCTTTTCACTTAGGGTTGCCTTGGCTCTTTAGGCTCTTTCTTGGTTCTATAGGAATTTCAGAATAGACTTTTCCAATTCTGTGGAAAATGACATTGATAGTTTGACATAAATAACTGTGAAACTGTAAATTGCTTTGTGCAGTATGGTCATTTTAATGATATTGATTCTTCCAATCCATGAGCATGGGATGTTTTTCCATTCATTTGTATCATTTCTGATTTCTTTCTGCAGTGTTTTGTACTTCCCCTCATAGAGATCTTTCCCCTCCTTCATGTCTTCATAAATATTTCAGTTTTGGGATGGGGCTACTGTAAACAGGATTGTGCTCTTGATTTGGCTGTCAGCTTGAATGTGTATAGAAATGCCACTGACTTTTGTATGTTGATTTTGTATCCTGAAACTTTTTTTTTTTTTTTTTCAGTTCTGGGAGTCTTTTGGTGGTATCTTTAGGGTTTTCTGGATATAGAATCATATCATCAGTGAAGATAGATAATTTTATTTCTTTTCCTGTTTGGATGGGGCATGAAACAAGGCATCTTGTTTCAGTTCTCAAGGGGAATGGTTTCAGCTTTTGTCCATTCAGTATGGTGTTGGCAGTGGTTTTTTCATAGACGGATCTTATTACTTTGAAGTATGCTCCTTCAACCTATTCTGTTGAGGGTTTTTATCATGAAGGGATGTTGGATTCTATCAAAAGCTTTTCCTGTATCAATTGAGATGATCGTATGGTGTTTGCTCTTAATTCTTTTTATGTGGTAAATCACATTTACTGATTTGCATGTGTTGAACCAGATTTGCATCCCAGGAATAAAGTCTACTTAATCATTTTGTATTAACTTTTTGACGTGCTGCTGGATTCAGTTTCGCTGATGATTTTCATGTCGATGTTCACCAGGGGTTTTGACCTGAAGTTTTCTTTTACATGGTATCTCTACCAGATTTTGGTATCAGGCTGATGCTGCCATCATAGAATAAATTAGAAAGGAGCCCATCCTTCTTGATTTTTGGGAATAGTGTCAGTAGGATTGGTACCAGTTTTTTAAAACTTTCTTGGTTTTGGAGATAAATAATATGTTCACGTTAAACATGAAACACATCACATGCCATCTACTATTTTAGTTTTTCACTTATCACTTGAGTAATATTTTATACTTTTCTTATGGCCTTTGCCATGCTCCACCACACTAGTGATTAGAATTCCATCTTAATTCCTGTGCTGATGGGCCACCTGCTTATTTGCTCTCAGATCTATTCCTTCCCCTTCTCCACTCTGTTTCATTGCAGAGAAATCTATTTCCCAGGGCCTCTTGCTAGTAACTTCCTGGTAGATTCAGTCAATGGAAGATGCTGGCAGAAGACTGGTGGGCGGAACTGGAGGGAACCAAGAGCATTTCTCCTCTGATGTCTAGAGATGCATCTCTTACTGCTGTTGCCTGTCCACTGTGGCTCAAAGTCCTTTCTGGTAGCTCTTTCATCTGAGTAGGGAAGCACCAACAGTAGTTTGTTTTTGCCACACAGCTCCTGCTACAGGGTCTGGCAACCCTGGTTCACACTGTAGTTTCTCTTGACCCTTTTAGCTCTTTCCTACCATTACTAATCTATGTGTTACCCAGTAGCAGTTTACATAGCTTCTCAGCTCTTCAACCGCATCTATTAAATACTCTGACCGGGTGCTGGCTCACGCCAGTAATTCCAGCATTTTAGGAGGCAGAGACGGGCGGATCACGAGGTCAAGAGATAGAGACCATCCTGGCCAACACGGTGAAACCCCGTCTCTACTAAAAAATACAAAAAACTAGCCGGGCGTGGTGGCGGCGCCTGTAGTCCCAGCTACTCGGGAGGCTGAGGCAGGAGAATGGCGGGAACCCGGGAGGCGGAGCTTGCAGTGAGCTGAGATCCGGCCACTGCACTCCAGCCTGAGCGACAGAGCAAGACTCCGTCTCAAAAAAACAAAAAAAACAAAAAAAACTCTGTTCATAGATCTAGAGTATTTCTATTTACTAGATGGACACTGACAAATATAGAGTGTATGTTTTATGAGTAGTGATTTTCTCTTACTCATTTTCATATCTCTCAGTATCAACAACGTATACTAAACCTGTGGATGGCACTTCAAAAATATATCAAACTGAAAATATGCATTTATATACAAATATTGAAAGAGTTTCCTTCTATTACACTGAAATCACACGCTCCTAAGAATATTGTATATTTTGTATTAAATATTATCCTTTGAAACTTTATTCTTCCATGGAATAGCAAAATGCGCCATCATTTTTGACAGAGCATTTGCTTTGCGAACAAGATGTGAGATTACAGGTATACAAATTGTGTAGACTTCTCAGGCTTTTATTTTTCCATTGAAGTGAAACTTAGCTATAGAACCACAAAGCTAACTCAGGTTTTTAACCTCATCTGAGAAATAGTATATATTATGTACAAACTCAGATTATCTCCAAAACATGGGACTTAGATACCTACTTAGAGCTCTAATTAAAATGTAATTCTCTAGATGGCCTTTATATCCAGAAATCAAAATCTATTAGATAATGAAATTATCAAAACTATTCTATAGGTCAACGTTAACTAGTACATTAAAGTACTCTCATGCAATGTCTGGAAATATGATACATTTTAATAAGATGATACATAAGACACATAAGTCCTTCATTGTGGAATATTTAAGTATCATCTTTCACTCTGTGTTGGTATTTCTAAAACAAATGCATTTAAATCCAAAGTTAGGTAAATAATTAAAATAAAATTGGAATAATAAGTGACAGTTGATCTAAAATAAATTTATCTCTGTACCTAAATTCTAAAGGTCGTCTGTTGTGCAACATGGGTCCAGTTTTACTCCAGAGCTAGTAATGAATTCAATGATGTGAAATGGCATAGGTTAAAAATAGTTTCTAGGGAGAAGGACATAGTTAGAAAGCTTGCGTCATCAAAAGAAAAGGCATAGTTCCCACATGTTTCAAAGTACCCTTGGGAAGAAGAGCCAGAACTACATATTCCGATAAGAAACTCTTTATGGTTTGTCCTTCAGCAAATCAACATCACCTTTCTACAGATTTACTCTGCAATTTATTGCATTTCTGTAGTTGAATTTGTATATTAGCTGTTTACATAAGTCATCTGCAAATGCCAGATTTCCAGAACTTTGAAAGTGCAGGGGTTGTGAGAAGACGGTGTATTGGTGTATTGGAACCAGCCTGTGGTAGCTCATAGGAAGGATATTTTAAACTTTATTTTATTTTATTTTTGAGCATCTTTGTTGCAAAGGTAACACAGTTCTGGTCCTAGGAAGATCACATTCTACTAGAATAAATGAGATAATGTACATTAAGATGTACTTATGTTGAGTGTTAACTTCTGCACTCAAAATGGTTGCTACAGATAATAGTAAAGAAAATCTTAATTTTCCTGCACAGAGAAACTAATGCATTTCTCTTATACAGGAGGGCAATTTCCTTCTAAATTTCTTTTGGATTTTTTTTCTTGAAAAAATATTATATTGGTTTTATTATTGTGATTTTTTTGTATTATTCTCCAGAATCATTTTTCACTCCTTTAAACACGCAGCTCTGATCATTCTCTAGTCAATAATTGCATGAGACCAGCTTCATACTATCTAAAAATCAGATAAGACAAATTAACATTTCATTAAATTAACTTTATTCTTAAATATGAGATAAATTTAATCTTAAAAGCCAAAAAAATACAATGTAAAATTTTCCTGAGTTTGTTCATGAATAATAAATGTAATCTCCTAGTAAACACATTGTAATAAGTATTTTAGCGGATACCTCCATAAATAATTTTTTTTTCAAACTTTCCAGTTCAAATTATTAAAGGCCATGAATGAACATAGGGGATTATTACTGCATTATTTCATATCTAGTTGAGGGACAAAAGAATCTAATCAATTTTATCACTGGCTGGTAAAATACTGAAATTTGAAAACATTTGCTTGATTTCATATAGCCAACCAGTGAAATGTTCTGTGAGTTTTATAGAGTCAGCTTATACAAGGTAGGGAAACCCTCCCTGCAGTTGCATCAAACCATTTGGTCCATTAAGACCTCACTTAAGCTGCCAAGTTATATTTTTTCCCACATAATATTGTTTGGCATCTGCATTGATCAAATTAACTGGTCAACTGCCAAATGTCCATTTCACTTTGTCATGTAGATAGGGATTATGAGAGTGAAAAAATAATTTGTTAACTTTCCGAAATTTACTAATGTCTGACAGAGCTCATATACTCACCCAAATTATATAAATTATACTAAAAAAAAACCTTTAATCACCCCTGAGGATTCCTCTCCAATTAATATATACTTCCAATCATACAAAGTATGCTTCTGAACATGGAAATTGAATAATATGAGCACAAATAATTAGATCATTAAAGCACACATTTTAAAGCCTATATATTAATGTATGGTACAAATCCTTGTGGTTTGTGATGCTAACTTGAAAATATATGAATACATATAAAATTTTCTCCTCACAGAATAGTGATGCACAATTTTGTAAGAAAAATATATGTGATAGACATTATATGATTAATAAGTATGTTATTAAAATATTACTATATTTTACTAGATTCTTAGTCATTTATCAAATACATTTTTTTTTTTTTTTTTTTTTTGAGACGGAGTCTTGCTGTGTCACCCAGGCTGGAGTGCAATGGCCAGATCTCGGCTCACTGCAAGCTCCGCCTCCCGGGTTCACGCCATTCTCCTGCCTCAGCCTCCCGAGTAGCTGGGACTACAGGCACCCGCCACCTCGCCCGGCTAGTTTTTTTTTTGTATTTTTTATTAGAGACGGGGTTTCACCGTGTTAGCCAGGATGGTCTCGATCTCCTGACCTCGTGATCCGCCCGTCTCGGCCTCCCAAAGTGCTGGGATTACAGGCTTGAGCCACCGCGCCCGGCCATCAAATACATTTTTATTGGCTACTATGAGACACTGTTTAATTTGTATAGAAGGGGATTATAGCCTGGAAGAAAAGATACATATTCTAATGAGTAAAATACAATAAGGAAAGCAAACTGGCTTTGCAACAAAAAATTGAAATTATTTTTCGGTTATATATAGAAAATAAAAATATAAGCACCTAGTTTTATTAAAAAATACAATGTACTAAAAATTAAAAATTACATTGATACGTGGTTGGAGAAGAGAATTAGACAGCATCTTTTGTCTTTGACAAGGTCTATGCAATCGAAATCAGAGTGCCTGGTTATAGAGTGGGGGAAGAAAATATCACAACTAAAATGTTTAGGTGCGTACATGTGTATGTGCATATAATCTTTAAAATTATATTATTTGTGGAATCTAAAAATCAAATTAATTGAATTCATAAACATAGAAAGTAGAAGGATACTTAAGGGTAGAGTGGGGCTGGGGGTGGGGATGGTTATTGGTTATGAAAAAATAGTGTAAAATTATCACATATCCATACATGCATTCACATACTAATTCCAATACAACTCAAATTAAAACATCCATATATTATACTTCATTGTTTTCTTACACTTTTAGGAATGAATGAAGACAAAACTTTTGAAACTATTGAACTACAGCAGTTAAGTGTCATATGCTTTAATCAGAGATAATTCTGCACAGATTTTTCTCCAGAACAAGGTTATAATTGAATCATTGACAGACAGGGTTGATGTCTCATACCATATTATCTCTAGCTTCCTGGCTTCATGTCTCATCCTCAAAAATGTCTCCTTTCTGTCTGAAAAGTTCTTCTCCCAATCTCCCAACTTGTCTTTCTAAATAATTCTAGATCCGACTCTAGAGCAACAACTTTACTCTCAAGTTCTCATTCTTTATCAGGAGTAATAAATTATGATATAATTTCAGAAATTTCTGTCTTAGTTTCTCTATAGACTAATGAAACACCAAGTTTCATGAGGCCAAGGGCTTTGCATGTTTTTTCACTGCCCTATATCTGGCACCTAAAAGAGAAACAGGCACTAAACAGATGCTTTTTGTTTGTTTGTTTGTTGTTGTTATTGTTGTTGTTT
Organism: Macaca thibetana thibetana; assembly: GCF_024542745.1. Classification (NCBI taxonomy): domain Eukaryota; kingdom Metazoa; phylum Chordata; class Mammalia; order Primates; family Cercopithecidae; genus Macaca; species Macaca thibetana. The sequence goes on from NC_065595.1 coordinate 10,916,023, forward strand.
CAAGAGTCAATGGCTTAGGATAAATCATCATTCCAAATATTTCTGGAGTCCTAATGACTGAGTACAGCTATTCTAGCATCCCCAAGCCAATAGTTATCTGACAATATCAAGACTTTCACACCATCTTCCTGCCCTTACGCCTCATGTCTCTTCTTAACCAGCATGAGGACAAATTAGTCCAATAAAACTTCCCTCGCAAACGAGATTTATTCCCAATTCTCACTTTATTGGGTTTCCTTTTTCCCTCTCCCTCTCTCTTCTTCTCCCTTTCCTCTCCTTTCCCTCTCTCTGGGTGTTTTATATTTGGTATTCAATATATTTATCTCCTTTAGTCATTTTGTACTCTGCATTTTGCTATCTGTAAATTTTAATTCACAAAATATTTCTATTATTAAGTAAAACATGCAGATTGTAGAAAATTTGAAAAACAATGTAAAGTAAAAATATGAAAATAAAACTCAGCCATCCAATGATATCTACTCTTCCTCCACGGCTGTCATTTCCTCTTGACTTGCAACCCATTGCTGTTTCCTGAATTGGTGCAATAGCCTCTTTATTGGGACTTATGTTGCTCATCTACAGTCTGCTCTCAGCAGCTCATTCCTCCTAAAACATCAATCCTCTGCCCAAAACTCACCGTACTCCCCATCTTTATCTCAGAGTAAAATCCAGCGTCCATATGATGTCCTACAAGTTCCCAAATAACTGGACTCATTGCCAACTCTGACCTCCTCTCCCATACCTGTCTCACTGCTGCTTAAACCACAAAGCCTGCCCTGCCATTTCTCAAACATTCTGGGACTGTTCGGCCTTTTGGGCCTTGGGTAGCCCTTCCCTCCACCCTATAAATCTTCTTGGGGTGTTACCTGACCTCCTACCAATCTTTGCTCAGGTATCACCTCCTTGATGAGACCTCATCTGACCACCCTATTTATACTGCACCGTACGCCACCTGTGCCCTCAAGGCTGCCTCTGTTTTATTTACTTTTGCAAAATAAAACAAACAAACAAAAATCTTTCTTAGGTAGTATACAGTTAGGTATCATTTATTTTTTCTTGATTGACTACCTGTCCTATAATATAAACTGCTCCAGAGCAAAGAGGTTGCTCTGTATGTAGAATTTTTTTTTTTTTCACCAAGACCTAGAATAGTGACAGGACATATCAGGCCCTAAGTAAATATGTATAAATGAATGAACCTATCTAAATCACAGTATCATTTGGTATTCAATAAAGGAAACTTTAGGTATTTTAAGAAAAAAAAAGGGGATTTAATATGATTCTGGAGGAGAGGGTTCTATCTTGGACCACTAAGAATGGTCCCAGTCACTGCAGAACTCACTTACAAGCGTTCTACTCCCTGCATCAAACCAGGAATATGAAGCAGTTTAGATACAACTGGGAAGAGAGAACCAGGACCTGGGAAAAGTGGCTACTGTTTCAACGGCCCTGGACACTCTGAAGTCTGGTGACCACATTCTGGAATGAAATACCTCCTTAGCCACAGCTGCTTCTGGACCAACAGGTTGATGTGCCTACTCCAATAGCAAACAAAAGAAAACAAAAACCAGGATGGTATCTTCTGAGTCACTTCTGCCTTCCCAGTCTCAGGAGAGTACTGGGAATTGGTAGAACCTAACCAGCATCCTGACCTCATGCTGCAAGGGAGCTCAGAAAATGACTTTTTAGACTCTTTAGCCCCTATTGTAAAGGAAAACATCAAGGGAGGAGAGGAGAATGGAGGTTGAAACTGCCAAACTGCAGTGGCCACCACAATCCATTTCACCCACTATTTTTATACTTAATATAATCACGTCTCCATGAAAGTGAAGAAGGCTTTGCGCATGTCTCTTTTAAAGATCGCATGATAACCCATTTCGTAGCTGAGCCATTAACTATTCCTTTGCCAAAGGAAATTACATTTTATCCTATTTTTATTTTGTCTGCATGCAATCATATACAACCTTCTACCAATAAAGAAGTCTAATAAATATTATTTTCTTCATTTTACACTACTTTAGGGGTTCTTTAGTTCCCCATAACGTTGAGCTAGAGGCGCCAGCTTGGCTGACTTGTTTTATTCTTTTTTTTCTAATTGTGTTAAGCTTTTGTTTCATGCTGTTAAATGAACTAGAGAGTTTCTATTTTGTCTTGGAGTTTGTATTTTTCCAGAATTACTAGACTGAAGGAAAAGAATACTCTTAAGTCAATACATATTGCAGTGATGTTTTCTTCAGAAATATACTAACCTGTTTGACTATTTGAAAATGCATTCACTACTACTGAATAGCGTGTTGAACATATTCTAAAGTTCTAAATTATTTAAGGTATAACTTAGGATGGAGGGCACAAATACTAGCTATACTGCTTCATAAACTGTTACAAAGTGAACAGCCCTGTGGACCCACCTCCCAAGTCCAGTACAGAATGTTGCCAGCACAGAAGATGCTGCAACCTTTCCCTTCCCCACAGTGGCCGCTAGTCTGATTCTTGTCATTCCAAGTCAGTTTCCCTTGCTTTTGAAATGTCTATAAATAAAACACTGTCTACAATATTTCCTATCTGTTTCTTCCACCCAACATTATGTATCTGAGGTGCAGCCATGTTTGTGTTTTGTTCTATCATTTCTCTATGGCTTTCCATCCTCGATACATATTACAAATACATTAATGACATTTTTGGTCATACATTTTATGCTGTTTCAAGTTTGGGGCTATTATGGAAAACACTGGTACCTTTTGTACTTCTGTATCTTTTAAAATAATCACTTGATGAATAATGACTTTCCTGCTAGTTGTTTAGAAGAATTATTTTAATGTCTACTTCAAAGGTTTTATTGTATAAATATTTGTGTTTACATTTTACTACACTTACGGCCTATGTAAATTCTGACTGGGAAAATTATTGAAATTTTATTTGGGGGAAATATTTATGCTTCCAATTGTTTCCTTTTGTGTTCAGTGGTTTTATTCTTAGTTTGAAGTGTAAATATTTTGATACATGGTTATAATTATCAATTTTAAGTACAAATCAATATATTTTGACACCTAAAGTCTTAGCCTACTTTTATTCCTGATTCTTTCATTTCCATGTTGCTGATCTTTACTAATTTAATCTTGGATTAGAGCTACTATTAGAATAATTATTTGTATAATACAGTTTAAAACTTAGCTTTTACATTTGTTTCAATGTTTGACATATTTCAACTTTTATTAAAAACAGCGTAATTATCTCTCTAGACAATATAGAGAAAGGATAGTAATTGTTAGGCTAATGTCACATTAAAATAAGTTTCAGAAAGAATGTATTAACCACCAGTAAAGGTTTTCACCTCCCTGACAGTTCAATAGGCAATCTGGTTCCCAGGGCTCACTCGAGAATAAGATTATAACAATAGTATTAATGAGCACATATTTATTAAACATTTAATTATATGTTGGTAGCACATTGTGTGCCCACAGTCTGACTGTAAGGCTTGAGTTGTTACCTTCACATTATGCTTCTGGCAGCGGACTACTTCAAATATGTCACAGGTGGGGAATGGACCACTACATGACTAGGCTTGGTTTTCATCGGCTCCTACGTGGATCTGTGTGTGCCTGCAAGGTTATTGCATTCAGTATTTCCATATGGGCTGATCTAGCTAAAACAAAGACTAATAGACTGCAAGACAGTTGGCTTTCCCTAGATATGCAAATGACAAGACTCCTTCAATGCTCATGCGGAATTTTACATTATGTCAAGGAGTTTATCTGCACCTATAGCTTTACTCAAATTAATTGTAAGATCCAAAGACCTGTAGCTAATAATATAGGGTCTCAATAAAGCCATCTTCCCTGAATCTGCTGATTTATATAAGATCAAATAATAACTTTCCTTTTCAAAAAGTAACTAAATAAATTACAGGGTAAGTACTATTAATAGCATCTTACTATGCATACATCCAGAGTAAATCTGGCTCTCCATGTGATGATAAAGAACATTTTCTAGGCCATCAAAATTAATATTTGAGATGAAATAAGTATTTACAACTTTACATAAAAGCAAATTAAGAATGAATAGATAAATCCCAAGAAAACAGCCAAACACTGAATTCAGCAGTAAATTTGTTTAACAATAACACATGACTAAGAAGTGTTTATGCTATAATGGCAGAAATGGTTTTGCTCTCAAGAGGTTATTCATAGAATTCCTCCGATAAATTGCTCACTAGAAGGGGAAAAGTAACCCCAAATCATCTCAATAATTGCCCAAAAAGCATTTGATTAAAATTAAAAAATCCTTGTACAACTTAAAAATTCATTTCAAAAAAGAGAAATTTAGGACATTACAGTCAGCAGGATATTCCATAGACTCATAGACATTCTCTACAGTCATCGTCGTCATCATCATCATAATTATCATATTTAATGTTAAAATATTGCATCGAACCTATAAAATCAGAGAAAGAGCCTAAAGTGCTTGTTTTTCAACCTTTTTTTTTTTAGTGCTACAGTTTAAGTTTTGACCTACTCAACATTTTAAATTATTTTAAAACTACAAATAATATGATATAGAGATAACATAATCACAAAGACACAGGGAGGGGAACATCACACACTGGGGCCTGTCAGAGGGTGGGGGACTAGGGGAGGGATAGCATTAGGAGAAATACCTAATGTAGATGATGGGTTGATGGGTGCAGCAAACCACCATGGCACGTGTATACCTAAGTAACAAGCTTGCACGTTCTGCACTTGTATCCCAGAACTTAAACTTTTTTTTTTAAAAAAAATCATCATTCTTTGCATAGAAGTGTAAACAAGCTAACCCCACGATTATAAACTGATAACTTAGAAAACATATCAAGGCCAATCTGGATATATGTTACAAAATAACACATACAATGCAATAGCACTTCTTCCAGTCAAGAACCAACCTAATAGAAACCATAATAAAAATAAGATCCAGTTAATGTTTGCAAAAAGATTGTGCAAAATATCTAAGAATAAATTAGATCAGGATTTATAGGATACATATGAAGAAAACCAAAGAAAGCCTTTTAAAAGATGATATGCATAGTGGTGGGATATTCCTTGTGGTATAAAATATTATCAGTGATGTAAAAATCCAATCTCTAAATTAATTAGCAAAACATATTATCCAAATCATGTAGGTCATAGTGAAATTCTCTTTAGCAGCTTAGGACAATAATGTGGAAAGTCTCCTGCCAATATAAGTGTAAAAAAAAGGCCAAGAAAATTTTGAAAGATAAATATACCGCAATCCTAATTCTATGCATTCAAATACACTAAAGCAACAATATTTAAGACAAAGTGGTATCATGAGAGAAATAGATATATGATGGGTTTAAATAAGACAGAAACCCAAAAACATGTGTAAATAGCCATAGGATTTGTAAGTTATTTGTCCATTGCTACTGAAAGTAAATTGATATATATATATATTTTTAAAGTTGGCAGCGTAGTTGAATAAATTAAAATGTGGCCAACATTCGACCTAGTGATTGCAAAAGTAATAATCAGGGATGTGCAAAGATAACCTAACTATGACTTACTGCACTTTATTTAAATGCATTCCCCAAATACTTTATAAAGTATCTATTAAAAATATTTTGCAGAATAAAATGTAATGGTTTTTAAAATATTCATTTTCATATATGTAATATTTCTACACTTTCCAAAATTACTATGAGAATTCACACCATTTTGTTATCAAAATAAGAACATTAAGAGCTGTTTTAAGATAACCCATTACTATTCAAAGCTTATTTAATTAATGTTCTAATATTGACACTTAAGATTTATGAAAATTCATAAAAATTTTAGTGAAATTTTGAGCTACAAATCCAGCAATTTGCTGCATACATAAATACAAATGTACCAATTAGTTGAAACCTAAAACACACAGATATTTTATATATTTTTAAAACTTTGGTCTAATTCTAGCTATCAAGAAAAAAATATTATTTAACTGAGAAAAGTGAATTTTCTGTAAGCGATATCTCTTCAAAGCAAACGTCTGTGAAAGGCATCTGGATTTCCATTAACTCTTATGAAATAAAACCCCAATTATTGCTGTATGTACTAATAAAGGCTAATTATCCCTAGGAGTAAGAGAAAAGTGTTGATTGTGACTATGTCTGATCTACACTGGTGTCATGTAGACACTTTTTGTTTTTTTAAAAATGAGAGCAGTACAACTGGAGTGTAGAATGTTTCTTCTCTGAGTATAAGAAACACACTGTTTGTAGAAAGAATTAGTGAATGAATGAAATCATTTGTGCAATGACCTCTGACTCTAGGTAAATCTTTGCAAAATCATATTAGGTAACAATGATGGTAGTGAATGAACACTACACAGAAAAGCATTTCTGAGATCGACCGCAGAAAATGATGCCAAACCACACACTTCAACTTGGAAACAGACCTGGTGTTCTTAGCCTTTATTGATGACTTATGAATGCCCCGTTAATACAACAAATATGCAAAATGGTATTCCTCAAAAGACTCAGTTTTACTATATCTATAACAATCATTGGAGACGTGAATAGAAAAATTAATTCACAGTAATTTTCAAACATTTTTATAGCTTGTACCAGCTGCCTTTCTCAAATACTTGGTTCACATATATAATGAGAGTTCACATATATAATAAATTGCTCTATAATTTCATTGTTTTCTTAAGACAAAAATAATGAAATATTTAATAATTGAATTTGTTTTCTTGTGATCTCTGAAATGTTCATAAAATAAAAGTGAATAGAAAATTTAGCCATCAAGAGGCAAAAAAGGGCATGGAAAATTTACAGAATAATCAATCCTGAAAAATTAAGAGTATGTAAATATAGATAGAGCTGGAATTGGTACCTAAGGTAGATGCCAACATTGCCCATTAGACAATGCATGCTGCTGCTTGCAATTTTTCCACGTGGGCATGTTTTACATTCCATCTACTTGTTTGCCCATTGGGAGATGTGAGTCTTATGATTCTTGGGATTTCTTGTAGCATTTAGAAGTATCTTGCAACATAGGGTATTTTTAAAAGAAATAATTTTGATAGATTAATATGTATTGCCTGTATATTTTTAAAAGCCTATGTAAATGTTTTAAATTATTATAAATTTTATTTATAATAAAGGTGGAGGTAAACAGTAACACATGTAAAGATCCCATGCAGTGCTCCCGTAGATCGTAAAATCTTATTTTTCTATGTTCCTGGATCATAGTTCTATCTCTTCACTTTTAAAGTTTAAATTTAATGTCAATTTTAGTATTTGTACATATATTCAAATTTATATATTCATAAATTTATAAAGTTAATATTATTTTAACACTTCAAATATTACTTTTATTATTTATATGTATAATCTCATGGTCATTAAGGGAAAATTATGGTACATTAAAGTTAAAAGGCATTCAAGGAAATCAGTCATTATATGATTAAGGAATTTGTTTCACATAAATAACTATATCCAACAAGAACCATTTTCAATGTCAATAAAATGGGAAAATGCCATATGGAAAAAAAGGTGAACATATATTAATATAATATTAAAATAATATCTTAGTGCATTTTGTGCTGCTTTCAACAATACCTCAGACTGAATAACTTATAATGTTTTTTGTTTTTTGTTTTTTTGAGACGGAGTCTTGCTCTGTCGCCAAGGCTGGAGTGCAGTGGCCGGATCTCAGCTCACTGCAAGCTCCGCCTCCCGGGTTCACGCCATTCTCCTGCCTCAGCCTCCCGGGTAGCTGGGACTACAGGCGCCCCCCACGTTGCCTGGCTAATTTTTTTGTATTTTTTAGTAGAGACGGGGTTTCACCGTGTTAGCCAGGATGGTCTTGATCTCCTGACCTCGTGATCCGCCCGTCTCGGCCTCCCAAAGTGCTGGGATTACAGGCTTGAGCCACTGCGCCCGGCCTGAATAACTTGTAAAGAAATGAAGTTTAATATCTCACAGTTCTGGAGGCTAGCAAGTCCAGGATCGAGGCACTGGCAGGTTAGGGTGTGTCTTTGTTTCTAAGCCTTGAACACTGAGCAGAGGAACTCTGTCCTCACAGGGCAGAAGGGCAGGAGAGAGAGAAAGCCCATTTGTAGAAACTCCATTTACAGAGGCATTAATCCATTTACGAGGGCAGAACGCTGATGACCTGAATAGCTCCCATAAGGCTCCCAATACTGTTGCATTAAGGATTAAGTTTCAACATGAAATCTGGAGGGGGAAAAAGTACTTCAACCAGAGAAAGTAATTAAATCATCACAATTGCTGACAAAAGTAAAGTCTCCAAAGGTTCCTATTTGTTTTCTTTATATCAGCTTCGGTATTTTTTATATCATTTACATAGAGAGTGGCTCAGCTTTGGGGAAGACTTGATGTTGCAGCAGTTAAGATGCAATGGATTTGATGTTTGTGGATTTTGCAGAACAGTGAAAAGCAGTTCTATCACCATTTTGTACTTAAAAAATTAGCATTTAAAATTTTGTTTCCAAGACAATCACCATATTTGCCATATTTTGAAGTCTCTTGTTCTGAAAAATGTTCTTTGTGAAAAGTTACACCATTTGTACAAAAGTAAAAGGGCTGAGATCACAAATATTGTACATTTTTGATAATTAGCATTTAACCTTTTGTTAAATAGTAAGTTTATAATGTTTTTTTTAAATTATTATTATACTTTAAGTTCTAGGGTACATATGCATAACGTGCAGGTTTGTTACATATGTATACTTGTGCCACGTTGGTGTGCTGTACCCATCAACTTGTCAGCACCCATCGACTCGTCATTTACATCAGGTATAACTCCCAATGCAATCCCTCCCCGCTTCTCCCTCCCGGTGCTAGGCCCATGTGTGTGATGTTCCCCTTCCCGAGTACAAGTGATCTCATTGTTCAGTTCCCACCTATGAGTGAGAACATGCAGTGTTTGGTTTTCTGCTCTTACGATAGTTTGCTGAGAATGATGGTTTCCAGGTACATCCATGTCCCTACAAAGGACAAAAACTCATCCTTTTTTATGAAGAAAAGTGTATTCACAACCATTTCTTTATTGTACATTTTTGATAACTAGCATTTAACCTCTTGTTAAATAGTACATTTGTAATGATGATTTAGAAGAAAAAGCGTATCCACAACCATTTCTAAGCATCCTAGACTGCTATCAGTGTACCATGTCGATGGTTGCTAAGCTACATATTTATTATTCATTTCTTAGTTTAAACCAGAGACACAGTTGAACAACCAAGTATGACAGCTTTGGGAATGCTGTGGGTTAAACTCAGTAAGCTAGATACTGTAATGGCATGACTAATACAATGAAAACAAAATTGATTTATTTTTTTTGGACTATGTGATTTATACATTTCCCTGAATCGTATTTGATCCTTATCTTCTGGGTTTTTTTTATATAGACTTACATGTGGTCTCAATAAATGACAAGTTTGTTTTCAATTGCCATTATATGAAAAACATTAGAAGAGCTCCCTCCATCAAACAAGGAATTAAGCAAAGTGCAATATTTAAATTACCAAGATACTCTATTATGTATTCGGTCAGACTATTTAAGGATTAAGGACCCCCATGCATACTGCGGCAATATGAAAACTGATAAACGACTCAATGATTTGAGTGTATCACCATTAGACTATCTGCAATTCAAATTTCATCAAAATAACATTAAAAAATCTGTTTCCTATATATGTGGTTCTTTCTAAATGAAAGCATCCCGTGATTAAATTCATGAATATCCTACATCAAATTGCAAATATATGTTCCTTTTCTTTAACTATTGCAGATCTTCAGAAGTCATCTGTAACCTTTAAACAAAGAGAAAACATTTTTGACCAAGGGTCTAAAACAATTAGATAAAGGAGAAAGTGCTTTAAAAATGAAGAGCAAAACTCACCCAGACATTACTTCTTAATTAAATTTGAATAGAATTATTTAAAAAAGAATCCCTAAAATTTTAATCAAGTTCAGTTAAATTTATAGTAATACATATTACATTTTTCACACCTAATGTCTCTCTGTGCAGATTCCTAAAATTAAAATTTAATTTACTGAAATCTATTGAAAATATTTATTGAGAATCTGATATAAGTCAACTCTGATGGGATTTTATGAGATGTAATTGATAACAAACATTTTCCCCATCGTTTTAAACCAGGTGAGATAGAGAAATCTGAACAGAGAGAAATCAGAATGTTACCTAGAATGCTGTTAGGCAATCTGGTTTAGTTCCAGGGCAGTAATGAAATCCCTAATATTCCTGGAAAGCCAGGAAGACACAGGTTTCCCTCGCAGTCAGACAGGAGTGTAAGCACACCCCTTCTGCAGACCAGCTGAGAGCACTGAGTCATGCAGACCCACCAGAAAGGAAAAGAAGGGCAGGGACTCCACATGCCTGATTCCTGCTGCTAACACCACCCTCCAGACAACTTTCTCGTCTTCTTTCATGGTCGAAGAAACCTACGTGGAAACAGGAAGCAAGGATGAAGAGTAGCCCAGATCCCAAATTCTCATGTTGTCTCTGAAGGAAATAATTCAGGATGCACTTCCCAAACCTAGTGCTTTGGATTTTGTAAATGTCTATGTTCCAAACTACTATTCTATATTTCTAGTGACTTTCTTTTTGTGAATAAAGATATCCTTTCCAAGCATGTGGTCTTGCCTTGGCTGAGACACTGGGCTTTAATTTACCAGGTGTATTTGCAGGAGTCAAAGTAAAGACACTGAAGGGGATAGAGAGGAGGAGAGGAAGTGGAAGGAAAGGAAGAAAGGAAAACAATCAAACGTTTCTACCTTTTTCATTCTGATACTATTAAAATACATATTACATCAATTGAATGTAAGTGTACAATCCAGTAGATTCAAGGACATAAATTAATAACTGATATGCTATGATGTATGTTATTAATAAGCACTGGGTTTTCTGTGAGGGCACAAAAGAAAAACCTCACTCCAAAGGGGGAAGATTTTAAAAGGTAGAAGAAGTACATTGGTTGTACTTTCAGTGGCTTACACAATTTTCACTGTGCATTTAAAAGACGTCCTATAGTTTGCAAAACCAGGAACTTAATGTTATCTTGTGATTTCCCTTTCCCCTTAAATGGGCAGATTAGTTACTGGTGCACACTTCCTTCTCCAAAAATCATAATTTCCAGAGAAAAGGGATCTATGAATACAGCAAGTGATCACACAGGCTAATAACTGGAGTGAGTCAAATTTCAAAGTATTGACTTTCATTTTCCTGAAGAACGATTTTTGTGTATATGTAACTTCACTAGATAATTGCTGAGTGGGAAGATATAATTGATGAATGTGTGAAAGAGGGAAATTGTAGACTCGAACGTAAGTCTGCAAAGTAGCGATATATAATTACCAGTTGCATAAAACAACAGTAAGTTGGGGAGGTATTACTGGTTATATATAATTTGAAAATATTTTTGCAAGCACACTTAGGTCTACATACCAACGACAGATGGAAATATGAAAAAAAGATAGAGCTAATCAAAATGAATTTAATTAAAGGTTAATTAATATATTTTGATAAAAGTTATTTTAATATGATTCATTATTGTTCTTAAGGACATTGTTCTCACAGTAAGTTTCTGTATTGCAAATATTTATTGCATAATGTTCATACTTCTTGAATATGGCTACCTTAACTGTAACCAAATATTTGTTTGTATACATGTATATGCATATATATTATATATATATATATATTTGCTGCACAATAAAATCACATTTAATTTATCCATTGAGTCAAACTATGAAACTCATCCTTGTAATAAAATATTTTTCAATATAGGACCGAAAATCCAGGATGTAAGCATTACCTTAGTTATCTACTTCCCAATTACTACAGATTTCACATGTACTACGTTTAACTTCTTGTAGTATTTCAGGTTAGATGGACTATGTTATTTTAAAAGGATTGATAAAGCATACTGCATTCAGAAAACATTGTCAGTATATTTATAATTTATGTGCTAGAGGCCATTCCAAGTTAGAAACAAATATAAAGTTATCCAATTATCTAAAGAATCCTGAGGAAACTGAGGTAGAAATAAGTTAAATCTCCCCAAGGGTATGTTGAAAGTAGGTGGAAAAGCTGAGATTAGAAACCAGGCAGAAAAAAATAAAAGTAATTAATACAATCAAGTGACAAAGACTTTAGATATTTATAATCACAAATTATCTAAGCATATTACATCTCCAAGTTAGATGTGAAACAGAAAAATCAGTTGTTTTTATAAAAAGACACGGACAAATAAAGTATTATGTAAGATAAAACATGAATATTTATGCTACTTCTAATTCAATGTAGTTCTTGTTTTTTATATTTTGATTTATTGAAAATAAAACAGTCTTAGCTATATTCTTCCCGTAGGAAATACGTGATATCTAAAACAATGGAAAGATAAAGAAATAAGTGTGCTTTAAAGATTTACTACTAATATTTTATCTGTTTACTATTTGAAATACAGGCAGTCTATGATTTTGACAGGAGTAACTATGCTAAATATTTATCACTTGCTAATATATTTTATAGAACTCTCTTATTCTGACAGCTTAAGAAGAACCTAAATTTCTTATTCTCAAATTCAATACAGAAAACAGCCACGGCTGATGGATTTACATGGTGTAAGATTTGCTGAAAGGTAATGAAATTGTTACTTCAAGACTATATAATTTGCTCTTACCAGAATAAATCTGTATATGTAAGTGTAAAGTATTTTTTACTTTTGGGCAACTAAATAATTTTCAAACTATTGATGATTTGCTCTATAATATTTTTGATTACATACTTCTGAAATTATTGGTTAAAAACAAGGATAAATTCATTCATCAAAAAGTCCTGAAATACAAATTGATAATGTAGCCACAAACATGATCATAGTTAAAAATATTAAGAACATTTTATGTCAACCTATGAAATTGGAGAAAAAATAAAACCCCGAAAAATAACCAAAAAAAAAAAAAAAAACCACAAAAAAAAATACAAAAAAAAAGTGAACTTTGTGACGTATGTTTTATCACTGTGCATATGGTGATACTTATAATTCATTGTCTACCATGTCAACAAGTATTATTTGGGCAACTACTGTGTACCATGTAGCAAATTGCAGGGATTGACCTCACAGAGCTAATGGTTGCCTATAAGAAACCCCCCCCAAAAAAAATTAAAAGGAGAAAAAAAAAGAAATAAGAAATACATGTTAGTATATTAAACTAGGTAGTCCAGACTAAATTTCAACTCCAAAACCTCCGGAAAACTGTACAAGTACCCTTTCATTGCAGAGCCCATAGGAATCAGGAAAAACCTCCAGACGCAGGCAGGTAAGGGGAAGTATGAAAGCCTAGTGGAAGCCCTGGCAGCACAAGTGAGGGCCCCTCCGATGCCTGGGCTCTGCATCTGTTACAAGAAATGAGGCTGGGATGACTGGATTCAGTCGGAAACCTGGATGGGGCTGGGTTGTCCTAGTTCGTTACGTTAGCATGGCCTGGTTTTTGTTAGAGAAAACAAGCATGCTTCTCTCTACACAGTTGGTCATCCAAATTTCAGGCTAATGTGTTTTCTACAGATCACAATGAACTGCAATGAGCTCACAATCTCAACTCTTCAAATATGCAAGAATAAATGAAACAAAAGTATTATTTTCCCCAGCTTTATTAAGGTATAACTGGTATACAAAAAAAATCCACATAATTAATGTATACAATTTGGTGATTTTTGAGATATGTATACCCTCAGGAATGGAATATCATTCATCTTTAATAAAAAAGAAATCCTACTATTTGGGAAAACATGTATGGACCTCGAGGACATTATGCTAAGTAAAATCTGTCTGTCATGGAAGAATAAATACTGCATGCGTGCTCTTACATGAGGCATGTAAAATAGTCAAAGGTATAGAAGTAAACACCAGAATGGTGGTTACCAGGGGCTCGGGGGAGGGATTATGGGGAGTTGCTGTTCAGTGGGTATAAAGTTACAATTATACAAGATGAATCAGTTCTAGAGATGTGCTATATAAGATAATGCCTCTTGTTAATCATTAAAAACTTAAGAGGGCAAGTCTCATGTTAAGTAATCTTACTACAAAGAAAAAATGGAGAGAAGCACATGACACCTTTTGAAGGTGATAAATTGCTTTATTATCGGCCGGGTGCGGTGGCTCAAGCCTGTAATCCCAGCACTTTGGGAGTCCGAGACGGGCGGATCACGAGGTCAGGAGATCAAGACCAGCCTGGCTAACACGGTGAAACCCCGTCTCTACCAAAAAAGACAAAAAACTAGCCAGGCAAGGTGGCGTGCGCCTGTAGTCCCAGCTACCCGGGAGGCTGAGGCAGGAGAATGGCGTGAACCCGGGAGGCGGAGCTTGCAGTGAGCTGAGATCCGGCCACTGCACTCCAGCCTTGGCGACAGAGCGAGACTCCGTCTCAAAAAAAAAAAAAAATTGCTTTTTTATCGGGATTATGGAGAAACTATAAATTTAGACTTAAAATTGATTTTGAATTTTGGAAATACCAAATAGTAAAGGGTGTTTGGGATTTCTTTGTAACGTTTCTTACACCTGCTATTATCTCAAAATAAGAAGCTTAAAGCTATGTTACTGTTGAACTGTAAGGGGATTTCAGAGCTGCATCAGAGCAGCTCAGTGTTGCCTACACGTGAATGGAAAAAACCACTGCTTCAAGGTCAGACCATAAAGTTTTATTTAGAAATATGACTTTACCCAGGAACAGTAGGCTATACTATATGGCCCACGTGTGTAGTAGGCTATACCATCTAGGTTTGTGTAAGTCCTGATATTTTGCAGGACAACATTGCCTAATAACACAATTCTAAGAATGTCCTTCCTCATTAGGCAACATATAACTGTATTATTATTGGAATTAGTTATTGGTGTAATCACTATCACTGTCATCATCAATACTGGTTAACTTAGATTTCCATTTGCCTTATGAATTTTGACGTTTTTGTAGGAAATAAATTTTCCAGAAATACTTGTGTATTAGTAACTTTTTTCTGATAGTATTTTATATGCTAATATCACATTTTCAATTATAATTTATACAAAAAAGACCCCATTTTTAACGGCTAATTTGAGATTACTTAAAAGAAAAATAATGTACTTGAAAGTAGAGATGTTTCCAACTCAGTGCTATGGTTTCCATGAGGAAGGGTTTTTACTTTGAGATAATGGTATTTATAGGTTTTATTATTAATCACATAGGAATTAATAAAATACAGCATTTGGTCATATTTATACATAAACTTTTCATAACCAGATATCGTACATCTTTTCAACATATGACATGCTTCTTGAGGTTATGAAATTTTTTAAATTTCCATAATACCTAAGATAATATATAATATGCAGTGTCTAACACGCATTGTAATCAAACTTAATTTATGTAAAACTTTTCATGAAATTGTCCTTCAACTTCTTTCTTCGTTCAAATCTAATCTTACTTATAGTTATGATTATTTTACCAATTTATTAAATCTTATAGCAAATTTGTGCTAAAGACTATGTCTTGAAACATATTATTTAAAAATACTTTCAAAAATCCTCCTTTGCATCAGGATTTGAGCACCAAGGTAGTTATTTTTCGAGGTTATGTTAACTTATTTATTTATTTTATTTTAAAGGGTATAACAATTTATTTTAAAGGGTATATATGTTAACTTATTAATTTATTTAATTTTAAAGGGTGTAACAAAATATACTTCATAACATAGCAGTGTTTGATTTGTGAACATTGGGAACCACTGATAGAGAGTTTTTATATGCTGCGATGTTTGATAGGAGAGGGCACCCAGGAGGGAAGAGGGGTGCTCTACACACCCTAAAGAGGCACAACTAGCTTTCACCATTGGTCAGAAGTAAACCTGGTCTGGGTTTCAGCTCTTGCAGGTGTTTCTTCCATAAACTCTAGGAGGAGTTAACAGGGAAGATTGGGATGTATGTTGAAAATATTTCCTTTGTGTTTCTGTGTAAGGAAAGAGAACAGCAACTATTGAACAATCACCATCTCTCCTACCTCCCCTACTGAACAAAAGTCTTATTTTGCAGTACAAAGACAACTAAAGCAGTAGCCTATGGGCACTGGTAGATTCCACCACAGCTGGGGAAGGGTTCAGTAAAACAGAAAAGAACTCTCTGGAGGAGGGAGGGGCAGGAATCCATGCAAGGCCCATCAGTGTATCTGCAGAAAGGGCAAAACTCTTGAGAAGACTACTTCTCCAAAAACCGAGTTTCATGGAACCTGCCTAGGACAGAGGCTTAATCAGAACTTTGGGGGATATTCTACCCCCTGCCCCTCAACACCACACTACCAACATAACAACGAGATACAGCAGGGAATGTGGCAACACAGAGATTCTCTGCAGGCAACGTGCAAAAGGTTGGTCCAAAGCCAAGGGATGGGCAGATATTGAGATAAACTCTCTGATATATCAACCAGCACCCAGAATACAAAATCTCACCACAGGAATTGGAAGAGTCCCATATAAAAAGGGTAACCATAGCAATAACAAAGTAAAACCCCTGTCTAACTCCCGATTCAAACAGCACTAACTCACACACTGATCTCCTGTCATACATGTATTTACTTCTGTATCTACTGTGTCATACAGCTTCCTCAGCTCTTAACAAAGGATTGTGAGTTAATTGAAATGGCAAGGAGACACAGTATGGGGAGATAAGGCAATCATCAGAACAAGACTCAGATATGACCCAGTCACTGGAACTCTCAGACAGGGATCACCAGTAGAACAAATATAGTCAAGAAAAGAATCATAAACTTGAAGATGGGTCACTAGAAATTACCTAAATTGACTAGTAAGAGAGGAGAATGTTTAAAAAAATGAGAGCATAATATTTTAGAGTTATGGGCAAATATCAAACAGTATAAAACCACACCACGGTGTTCGTGGAGACCACATGGTGATAATGACCTAAACCTACCGTGATCTCTTGGCAGGATTGCATTACAAGAAGCCTGGTGGGGATCCTGAAATTCCATCTCTGTCCAGCAGTAAGAGGAGTGTCTCAAATGTGAGTGATAGCATAAGCTAAGTGGAGAATATGGACTTTTACCAAAACCTGGAATTAACAGGTGGTATATTCCTTCACCCACTGAAGTAGTGTCAGAGAAAGCCAGCTTTTAAAAAGCTCTAAATACGATCCAGATTTCATCACATAGTACACCAGATGTTTAGATTTAGTAAAAAGGTACCCATCATGCCAAGAACCCAGAAAATTTCAACTCAAATGGAAAAAGATAATCAGAGATACTGATACTGGAATGACGCAGGTATTAAAACAGTCTGACAAGGATTTTTTATAAAATTTTATAGTGACTGGGTATATATATATATATTTTTTATTATACTTTAAGTTCCAGGGTACATGTGCACAACATGCAGGCTTGTTACATATGTATACATGTGCCATGTTGGTCTGACAAGGATTTTAAAGAAGCCATCACAAAACACTTCAACAAGCAATTATAAACACACTTGAACCAAATAAAAACACAGAAACTCTCAGAAAAAAAAAAAATAGAAAGTCTCAATATAAAGTAAAAGTTATAAAGAAGAATGACATCGAAATTTTAGAAGTAAAAGTATAATAAAAATATTTTAAAAATCAATAGCTCAGTAGCAAAATAGGGGGAACAAATGGGAAAAATATCTCACTTGAAGATAAAAGAACAGAAATTACCCAATGAACAATCCAGGAAAAAAGTGGCTGCAAAGAAATGAACAGAGTTTCTGGGATCTGTGGTATCAACCTAAAAGGTCTAATATTCATTTTATTGGAGTCCTAGAAGGATAGGAATAGAAGGCATAGGTGAAAATGTACTAGAAGAAATTAACATAAATTTATAGAATTAAAAAGGTGAACAAACAGCAAACAAGATAAACTCAAAGCAATTCATGCCGAGACACATCACAGTGAAACTTCTGAAAAATAAGGACAAAGACAAAAATCTTTTAAGCAGTCAGAGAAAATAACCCTCTACCTATAGCGAAATAGTAATTCAAAAGACAGCAGATATCTTATAAGAAATCAGAAAGCTAAGGGATGCAACTCAAGAACTAAGCGAAAAAAAATAAGTTCAGAATTCAATATCAAGTAAAACTTCACTTCAGGAATGAGGAG
This sequence comes from Macaca thibetana thibetana, assembly GCF_024542745.1. Classification (NCBI taxonomy): domain Eukaryota; kingdom Metazoa; phylum Chordata; class Mammalia; order Primates; family Cercopithecidae; genus Macaca; species Macaca thibetana. The sequence goes on from NC_065595.1 coordinate 10,934,206, forward strand.
GAAAGGAAAACAATCTCAGATGTTCCAAAGTAAGAAAATTTGTCACCTGACCTAAGGTAAAAGATTAGCTAAAAGAAGTTCTCCAAATGAAAAAACTAACCCTAGAATAGCAAGACCAAAGAAAAGAAAGAAAGGGTAAAAATGTAGATAAATACCATCGACTTATTTCACTTTAAATATAAAGACATGGTTTGAAAGAGAAAGGATTGGCAAAGAATGTCATGCAAACAATAAGCGAAAGAAAACCTGAGTTAGCTATATTAATTTAACCAATAGATAATATAGCTGGAAATCTCAAAAAAATTACTAAACTCACAACTAAGATTCAACACTTGAGAAAAGTCAACCATGTAAATAAAGCACAAAATTCAGCAAAAGCTTTTCATCCAAAGAAATAGAGTTAAAAGAAAAAAAAAACTGAACTTTAGATGTTATTATTCACCTCAGAAAGATGAAGATAATTTTGTATTCATAAAATATTAAACTGAGATTTTGGAAATGAGCATTTGGTCATTGAGATTAAAATGGTGCAATAAGTAGGCTGAATAACAAAATGATCACAGCTGCAAAGGAAATTTGTTCAATCAAAATTGAGCCAAGGAACTATCCCATTATGTACTGCAAATAATTTAATAGAAAGCACAAAATAAAATAAAATTGTAAAGAAACAGAGAGCATTTCAAACACTTTAAACATCTGACTCACTGGATTTCCAGAAGATACATTTGTGGCTATGTAATAAGTAAAGCAATAGAGATGAAAATTTTCCAGAACTGAAGACTGACACCATTTGTTATTCTGAAAGAGTATTCCAAGTACCAAATTTGACATATCTGCCATAATACATTGGGAGAAAGTACTGATCCCCAATACATGAAAGTTTTTGGCTTGGGGGAGAAGTAAGAAGATATTTATATACATACATTTTCTCTCACATGATGATACCAACTTTATCTAGAATTATTTATGTAGAATTATTAGAAGATTTTCCAAAATAAGTACATGCATACATACATATATACGTACATACATACACAGTATAAAGAATTCAGGAGTAAATCATTGGATACAAAATTTTAGTCACCAGTCAGAAAAACCCATGAAAACCTGCAGTATCACTGGAAGTTGTTAGATATTACTGCAACATCTGCTAGTTGTTGATTATAAAGATAATATTTACAATATTCTCTAAGTAGGAGGCCAGATTATCCCAATATAGGAAACAGCAAAGAACAGATGGAGCCATGGAGGGGGCACATGTAAAAGCCCTGGTCTTGATGGATGGGGACTACACTGTTTAATTAACATGGGGTAATAAAAGTACACCTGTAAGTATATGTTAAATTTAAAGGCAATCACTTATAGAATAGATATACCATATATTTGCCTTTTTTTGTCTATTTTTTTTCTGTCATTTATCTGACCAATTTATAGGAATTCCCTGTTACACTCCACAGGAACTTTTTCTTACTAACTTTAACTTTACAAATACCTTCTCCCAATCAATGTATTGCCTTTTATCTTTTACTGAAGTGTCCTTCATCCACCAGTAATTCTTAATTTATATTCAGACATAAAACCATTTCTGTTTGATTTTTGCTCTGAGTTTTATGAGGTTCTTCCCCATTGTAAAGTAAACATTTTCTCCTCCTAGATTTTTAAACTATTATGGTCTTGCTACTCATATATGGCAAGGTCCACAATAAATCTCAATTTTATCTTTATATATAGTGAGACATATTTTTCTCCACATCATCTACTAAAGAATGCTTTCTTTTTCTACCTAAACTGAAGTGCAGTGTAAAAAGATGCCATGTAATAAATAAATATATGGACACATGAATAAGAGAGTGAATCAATGAAGCAGTGCCTTAAAAAATGAGAAGAATTGTTTAGATTCCTTAAGTGTAATAGGAAAGAAGGAGTCATGAAATGCATTTGATTCAGCGAAAATCAATTTTAAAAACCTACCGAGGCCAGCGTATGTGACTCACTGGAAGTAAACTGGAAGACTGCCACAGTACATAGGCCTGAATTACTGATGGAAATACAATAGAAGCTTAGGTGATGGATATCAGACATATTCATAAGGAAAACAGCAATAGGACTTGAATTTTATTTCCCTATTTACTTTACTATAAGCTCTTAGAAGATAATGGTTTTCTACTTTTTTATTTTTACTTTTTTTTCCTGCTTTTCTTGGTTGCTACTACATAGGCAATGCCTCACCCAAGACTTAAATGTAAATGCTTAATATATAATCTTTGAACATTAAATGAAATACTGGATGGATGTGATAATTCTCAGTCAAAACTTCAATTTTTTAAAATATAAGCAATAACATAAAATTATGGTACAATAATAAGCAATATGTTTTGAGGATGGAATGGAGACTATTACTGCACTGAAAATTTACGATTTGTCTGGAAATATACATAAGGAGTAGAGGTTGTATTGACACGTCAGAGAGTCACCCAAGGGCATTCACTTCTTGGATAGTTGCAGATAAACGGTCGAGGTGAGCACCAGACTCAAAATATAGGTTTATAAGGTATCCATGCCGAGTGCAGAACTAAATCCAAGGGAGACTCCAAGGAGTAAATGAAGCAATGCTCTATTTCCTTTTAAAAACTAAATCACAAAACTAAGGAAACATATTGCTGTAACTTAATTAAGGGAAGCTAAACTAAAGTAAATCAAAGTGTGGAATATATGCTACAATACATGAGAAAATATTATCATTCTCAGGATAACATTGTGAAATACCAATTTTGCTTCTTTTCGGAAAAGCAAGAACTAATTCTTCAGGATATATTAGCAGAAAACATCTAGTGCAGGAAATACTTGTGTAAGACATGTTCAATATATAAAAACAATATCTGCAGTAAAATGTTCAGAGATCCTACATCCTATGAAATTTAAAAATAAAATAAATTTGCAGAGTCCAACAGAGGATAAACATACAAAAGCAGGCATGTTTCTATTAAAATCCATGAATTACTATGTTAGTTGGTATTTAAGTATACCTTTTGGAGAACTTATATTTCCATAACACTTCTGACAAAATGTTATTTTATATGAGCAAATACGTAACTTCACAAGCGCAGAATATTCAATATTTTTAAGAGCCAGAACATAATTTGCAGAATCAGGAAGTATAAGACACATTTCAAAGCCTCATTATTCATTTCAAATAACAATTTTGTTGGCAGAATACCATGACATTTTATAGGTGCATTCTAAAGTTTTGTAATAAATGATATGCTGAAGATTTCCTACAAATTTAGTAATATACTTCTTAGTACATTTTGTAATATTTTAGTAATTTGCATATGAATATTTATAAAAGTATTGCTATAAATCAATTTTAAAGAAATATAGTCCTATTACCAAAAGAGTGCGAACATTTTACAATACCTAAGTTAAACATTTTTGTCATAATCCTGTATCTAGTTTTGATTGAAAACATAAAATCAAATGATATGCTTTTTAAATTCTTATTTCTGTATTGTGTATAATTTTGTATATAAATAAAACAATTTTGTATAAAAAAATCACTTCATATTTTCAGGTTCTTCTGAGGAAATAGAAAATTGCATATTTTATTGATGGGGAATCAAATTGCCTATATGTGCCAATGTATTTAACCTATCCCTTTAAAATTAATACTCTGAAAATGTTTTAAGAATTTAAATGTATGGGAACATTTTTCATTTCAATAAAAACTAAACAAATCTACATAAATAAAATGTTTATTATTTAATATATTCAACCATAGGTTGCTGGGGCAAAGACATGGAAGGAGGAGTTAATTACTTATATAAGAAGCCAACTGGAATTTACGTATTTACTAAAGGAAACTATTGCCTACTGTATATAATGGATTGGTAACTAACAACACATCATATTAAGGAAAGAAGCACTGAACAACGTAGGAAAGAGAGTCTGGAATTGCTAACACCACCCCTCCCCATCCCTTGGCAGCACTGAGAAAACCTGCACACTTGAGAGAGGGTACAGTGATTGTGAGCCATTGCATTGGAACTCAGTGCTTTCCTGTCACAGTGCAAAGCAACAAGAAGCAAAACTCTGCTGGTGCTCATAGAAGGAGCATTTAGAGCAGCCCAAGGCAAAGGCCTTTATTCATCACAGCAGCAGAAACCCGAGTTCTGAGTTCTGGTAAATCTTGCCACCACAGACTAACATGCTCTGAGGTTTGAAATAAACTTGAAAGGCAGGCTAGGTCACAAGGACTGCAAACCCTGGTCAAGTTCTGGTGCTGTGCTGGGCCCAGAGCCAGTGTACTTGAGGTTCACACCACCTGGTGAAACGCCATTGGGATAACTAAGGGAATGCTTGTGTCACCCCTTCCTCAACGCCAGGATGAGCAGCTAACATCTCTGGGAGCCACTCCTTCCCTCTTGAAGACTGAAAAGGGGAGAGGAAGGAGGACTTTGTCTTGCATTGTGGATATCAGTTCAGCTATAGTAGAATAGGGCACCAGGTAGAGCTCTAAGGCCCCCAGTCCAGGCCCTAGCTTCTGGATGACAGGCAATTATAAATGCTGGTAAGGATTCATAATTTTTTAACACACCCAGATGACCAGAAGGGACTCCAGGCCTTAAAGAGAAGAATACAGTCCTGGCAGGTTTCATTGCATGCTGGCTAAAGAACCATTGGGCCCTGAATAATCAGCGGTGATAGCAGTACTCATTGTGAGCCTTAGGTAAGACTCTGAGCTATACTGGCTACAGGTGTAACACAGCACATTCCCAGTTGTGATTTCTATGGGGAGAAACCCCTTATGCATGAGGAAAGAGAAAAGAGTGAAGGGGACTTTGTCTTCCAGCTTGGGTACCAGCTTAGCCACAGTGGGGTTGAGCACTAAGTAGGTGCCTGGGGTACCTGAGTCCAAGAGTTGGCTACTGGACAGCATTACTGAACCAGCCCTGGGCCAGAGGGGAGCCCACTACCCTGAAGAGAGAGACTCAGGATGGACAGAATTTACCAAAGCTGACTGAAGAGCTCTAAGTCCTTGAGTGAACATCAGCAGTATCCTGGTAGTACACACCATGAGCCAGGGGATGGTAGCAACCATAGGGAGACACACTTCTGCTTGAGAAAAAGGGAGGGAAGAGTGGGACAGACTTTGTCTTATGGCTTGGGTGCCAGCTCAGCTGCAGTAGAATAGAGGACCAGGTAGATTCCTGGCTGCCCCTGGCTTCCTGCAGAATATCGAGCCCTTAGGCCCTGAGTGAATGTAGGCAATAACCAGGCAGTGGTCACTGCGGGCCTTAGGCAAGATTCAGTGCAGTGTTGGCTTCAGGTCTGACCTAACCTAGTTCCAGTGATGGCAGCCTTAAAGATGCTTATGTTACCCCACCTGCAGCTCCAAGCAACTCAGCACAGAAAGATTGTTTGGGTGGAGGTAAGGGAAGAGAATAAGAGTCTTTGCCAGGTAAATTAGTGAATTCTTCCAGATGTTACCCAAGACTGCCAAGGCACTATCTCTATGACTCTGCAAAAGCCACAGTGTTACTGGATTTGGGATAATCCCTAAAGCAGATATGACTGTAGTGACCAAAGACTTAGATAGGAAAACCCAAGTCCCTTTGAATACAGGGAAAGCTTTCCCAGAAAGGATGGGTACAAAAAAAGCACAGACTGTGAAAACTACAATAAATAACTTGTAAATGCCCACACTGGTGAACATCAACAGCATCAAGACAATCCAAGAAAACATGACCTCACTAAACAAACTAAATAAGGAACCAGTAACCAATTCTGGAGAGACAGATGTGTGACCTTTTGGAAAGAATTCAAAATAGTTATTGTGACGAATCTCAACAAAAGTCAAAGATAACACAGAGAAGGAACTCAGAATCTTATCAGATAAATTAAACAAAGAGGTTAAAACAACTAAAAAGAATCAAGCAGAGATTCTGGAACTGAAAAATGCCATCGGCATACTGAAGAATGGATCAATGTCTCTTAGCAGAGTTGAACAAACAGAAGAAAGAATTAATGAGCTTAAAGACAGGCTATGTGTACATACACAATCACAGAAGACAAAAGAAAAAATAAAAAGAATAAAGCATGCATACAAGATCAAGAAAATAGCCTCAAAAGTGTAAATATAAGTTACTTGCCTTAAAGAGGAGGTAGAGAAAGAGATAGAGGTAGTAGTTTTATTCAAAGAGATAATAAAAGAAAACTAAAGGTCAATATCTCTGATGACGATTGATGCAAAATTCTTCACCATAATACTAGCTATCTGAATTTAATGATACACCTAAAAAAAATTCATTATGACCAAGTGGGATTTATTCCTGGGATGCAAGAATAAACATATGCAAATCAATCAAGGTGCAACATATGCAAATCAATCAAGGTTCTATATCATATCAACAGAACGAAAGACAAATTATATGATCATTTCAACTGATGCTGAAAAAGGGTGAGATATAATTCAACATCCTTCATTAGCATTTCCATATGACATGATATGGTTTAGCTGTGTCCCTACCCAAATCTCACCTTGAAACTGAATCACCAGGGCAGGTCTTTCCCATGCTGTTCTCGTAACAGTGAATAAGTCTTACAAGACCTGACAGTTTAAAAAGTTGAGTTTGCCTGCACTAGCTCTCTTCTCTTGTCTGCTGGCATGTGAGACATGCCTTTCACCTTCTGCCATGATTGTGAGTCCTTCCCAGCCGCGTGGTACTGTAAGTCCATTAAACTGCTCTTTTGTAAATTGCCCCATCTTGGGTACGTCTTTATTAGCAGCATGAAAACAGACAAATACATGCCAATAGTGAAAATTTGGAAAAAGAAACGTAAAAGGTAACGTCATTTACAACAGTCATATATAAAAATAAATACCTAGGAATTAACTTAACCAAAGAAGTGAAAGGTCTTTATGATGAACATTGTAAAACACTGATGAAATTAAATAGGATACCAAAAAATGGAAAGATATTTCATGTTCAAGGATTGAAAGAATCAATATTGTTAAAATGTCCATACTACCCACAGCAATCTGCAAATGCAATGGAAGCTCTATCAAAATACTAATGATGTTATCCACACAAATAGAAAACATAATTCTAAAACTTATATGGAACCACAAAAGACCAATAACAGACAAAGTCATTCAGAGGAAAAAAAAAAAAAAAAAAACTGGAGGGATCACATTACCTGGCTGCAAATTATACTACAGAGATATAGTAACTAAAATAGTACAGTATTGGCATAAAAAGGGACTCACAAACCAATGGAACAAATTAGATAATCCAGAAATAAATCCATACATCTACAATGAGCTCATTTTCAACAAAGGTACCAAGAACATTTGGAAACGCTGAGCTTTAGCAAACTGTTCCAACAGTCAGCCAGATAGTAATTAAAGCAAAAAATAATAAAAAAAGAAAAGGTGAAGAAATTTAAATTTCTGAATTCTGTAAACAGAAATGAATTTTAACAATGTATATATCATAGTCATGGAAATGGCCCATATTGTTATTTGCACCCACACTCTTCCCACAGTGGAATGACTATGAGAAATATTTAATTTAAATTATTTTTCCCACTCGTGTTGTTGGTGCAAGTTATTTAATGCCTTTAAATCTCAAGGTTTTCCTTTATAAATCAGACTATAAATAATAGCTCTACAGTGTAATTTTAGATTCATAAATAATTAAATTACGTAGCTATGCAAAATGTCTAGCATGCATATAAAAGTAATGGATGGTGGCAAGTGTGATTTTCCTATTGTGTTTTTTCCTTCCTTCATTTTAACATTATTTCTCCATTACCATAATGTAAATTTGGCTTCGGAATAGCCCTCATGACTACAAGAGGAATAAATTAAGATTTGTACTTTAACTATTTTTTAAACTCAGTTTAAAAATAAATGCATACATCGCTTCAAAGCAATAATAATTGATCATATTTAGCATTGTAGCCATCATTGTCATTTGATAGTTTTCAGGAAAAGTGACCGACAAAAGCAAAATAAAGCTGTGATAGTAGCTCTGTGCTTTAACAGCTGGCAAGATACAACCATAGATCAGCGTTTCCTGTGGCTGTGATGTCATTGTTGTAAGACAGCATTTTATGTAGACTTCGTGTCACTGTTATTATACTCAAGGGTTATGATGTTTTCATATTGAAAAGTACATAAGTAATTGCAAATATTCAAGTCAGGAATTCCAATGATGAGGCAATGCAATTCAGTTCAGGCATTAAGGAAAAAGCAATTTAATGAGTATCACTTGAGCATTTTAATGCTGTGTAAATAGATTGAAATAATGCTCTAGAAGTTATACAATAATTCTAAAAGTCGATTCTGCCTTTAAAGTTTTGTGAAATCTCAGAGCTAATGATGGCAGATATTTACAGGAAAGTAAGATTTCCTCAGGTATCACCTGGTACTTCACATATAATCAGTGGATCTCCTAAGGAAGCATTTTTATATCCATTCATTTATTTCCACAATATCAAATAAAGGAATATAAAACCACTTTTAAACAAAATAATGAATCCAGTTGGTTAAGAAAAATTATGTAATAGATCTCAGAATGTGTTTTCTAGGTTCATTCTTCTTTATTATTTTTTTTCTTTTTGAGACGGAGTCTCACTTTGTCGCCCAGACTGGAGTGCGGTGGCGCAATCTCAGCTCACTACAACCTCTGCCTCTCCGGTTCAAGCGATTCTTCTGCTTACGCCTCCCGAGTAGCTGGGGTTACAGATGTGCGCCACCACGCCCAGCTAATTTTCGTATTTTTAGTAGAGATGGGGTTTCGCCATGTTGGCAAAGCTGGTCTCAAACTCCTGATCTCAGGTGATTTGCCCGCCTCGGCCTCCTAAAGTGCTAGGATTACAGGCATGAGCCACTGTGTCCAGCCACTTTCTTCTTTAACACAGGATAATTGATCATCTAAGCAAATGCCAATTCCTAAATTTAGGTATTATTCTTAAAAAAAAAAAGAAAAGAAAAATTATCTAGTAAATTAAAATTTTCTTCCCTGATATAAAATGATACATGAACAACATGGTCTCTCCAGTGATGTTGTTTTTTTCCACTAAAATGACATTCACTTTGAGTTTATATGATTTTTTACCTATTTTTTTCTTTAATGTAATGTTTGGTTGATTCAAAAGATAAAGATATAAAGCTCATGATAAAATACCCATGAACCCAGTAACAAACTTAAGAACTCGAACATTACACTACTGCCACATCTACCTGTGTGCTTGCACCGTGACCCATTTGCCTTCTCAGAGTAAACACAATCTTGAATTTTATATTTATCATCTTTAAAATTGTTTTACTATATTTTATTTTATTGTGATAAGAACATGTAACGAGAGCACTCTCAAATTTTCAAGTGTTAAAACATGTATCTAGAAATTATTTATCTTGCATTATTGACACTTCATACTCATTGAAACAGCTAATTTCCAAAATATAGAAACATTTTTTACAACTTAATGAAAAAAAACCCTACTAAATAATTGAAAAATGGATAAAGGACTTGAACAGACATTTCTGGAAAGAAAACATAAAAATGGCCAACAGGCATATCAAAAGATAATCAACATCTCTAATCATCAGGGAAATACAAATCAAAACTACAATGACATATCACCTCACACTTGTAAGGATCGCTGTCAAAAAAAAAAAAAAAAAAAAAAAAGACAAGTATTGGCAAGAGTGTGAAGAACTTGGAAGCTTTGTATATTTTTGGTGAAAAGGCAAAATGGTGCAGCAACTATAAAAAACAGTACACAGGTTCCTAAATATGAAAAATAGAACATCTTTACAATTTCTAAACAGAAATATGTCCCAAATGTATACTATAAATGGCTAGCTACATTGTTTTGATTTTGATTTGGCTTTACTATTTGTAAAAATATAATCATCCTGGACTTAGTATTCTGAGACTCTTCTCAATATTAAGTTTCCAAAATGTATCCATGTTGCTGAATGCCACTCTATAGATTTTTCATTTGATTCCTTCAAAATATCCCACTGTGTGTCTATATCATAGTCTTTTTCATGTTTTTGATGGTCATTTGTTTTCTAATTTCAAGTACTTGTTGAAACACAGGACAGTACCCCCATGTGTGTAGTGTACTGTACAAGAGTATCAGTATAGTTTGTTTTCTAGTACTGAATTGTTGGTTTATAAACAATGCAAATTCAAACAATATAAATTTTCTTCCAAAATAGTTACAACAATTTAGCATCCCAACAATGTAACAGCTTTTGCTGGCACATATTCTTGACGGCATTTGGCATTATTATGCTTTACAAATTTTGCCAAGTAGTGGTAATAATACTGTCTCTCCCTGGGGTTGACCAATTGATTAATATAGCCCTTCACTTACTCACTGAAATTTGGCTTGATCAAGCTTTTATACAGCTTTTCTCTTTATCACAGGCCTTTAAATTTTGACTTTTCTTCATCTTAGAGTAAAACCTAAAGATTAGGGGCTAGGGCAGATCATCTTCACTTAGCAGCTAATTTTGAGAACTTCACTTTTTTCTTCCTGGTTCCTTTATCCCAGACTGTTATCTACTCTATAACGTATTTCTTCTCATTCTTGCCAATTTCTTATTCAAAATGATTAGGTAAAATGGCTTCAACATCTCTCTAAAAGCTAAATTAAACTATAAAATACTTCGTACTTGCAAAACAACTTATAGTTTCCAATATGATGTTATTTGATTATTACGATTTTGTGAAGTCTAAGGTAGTTGTGAATAACCCCATTTTGAAGAGGGGTATAAAATTTGTCATATTTAAATTTATATAATTTGAAAAAAAATATTGCATGAGCCAGCGAAGGGGCAGAACTGAAAACCGGCTTGTCTGCTTCTCAATATAATTGATCTATTATAAAGTAGTATAACATAGAATATATTTTATAGGCCATTGGTGCATTTGCATTTATTCACTTAAAATCATTTTAAATGGAGAAGCAAAACTGATGTCACTCTATACACTGGAATTCAGTACAATTTTATTTCATTAGTATTCTTTAGAATTTATTTTTAAAGTTTAAATATGTGTATGGATACGAATGGAAAGGAAATAAAATAATCAGTATCTTTCTCTGAACAAGAGACAGAATTCCAGTAAATTTGCTTAAAGAAATTTTGTGCAGGCACCTAGTGCTGCTCTACATGAGTAAAAATATAATCTGTCAGTTTCGTTTTTTTTATTTTTTTATTTTTTGATGAAGTCTCACTCTGTTGCCCAGGCTGGAGTGCAGTGGCATAATCTCTGCCCAATGAAACCTCAGCCTCCCAGGTTTAGGTGATCATCCTAACTCAGTCTCCTGAGCAGCTGAGATTACAGATGTGTGCCACCACACCCAGCTAGTTTTTGTATTTTTAGTAGAGACAGGATTTCACATCTTCACATGTTGGCCAGGATGGTCTCAAACCCTTGAACTCAAGTGATCCCCCAGCCTTAGCCTCCCAAAGTGCTGGTATTACAGACATGAGGCACCATGCCCAGCCAACCTGTCAGTTTTATGAGGTAGAAAAGGAAAACATTAAATGTTTCATTCTACTAGTTAATATTTTCAAAATTGGTGAAGAGGAATACAATCATCCTAGTTTTAAAATATTTTATTCATTACAAGTAAAATATGTATCTTTCCAGTGATGTATTCATTGAATGTATAAGTGCAAATCTGAAGTCTGCTTACTACTCCAATTTTATTTCTTGAGATGGACTCGGAATCTTCGAATAGGACCAAGTTTTCTGTCAACTGCTTCTCGAACACCCATTCTGAATTTTTAGTTTTGCTTTTCTCCCATTGTTGTTAATTTTCTTTTCTGGAACTCCCTAACATCATCTGTGTTTATTTAAATTCCGCACTTTCCCTTCCCCTACTTCAGGCTCAGTTAAAGCCAACTCTTCCTCAAAATCTTGCAGCTCAGTGTGTGTGCTTAGTTTTCCCCCACAATATTCAAATCCTACACAATCAGGGTTTTTCTATATGACTAATAATTCCTTGAGATTGTTAACTCTGTCCCATATATATTTACATTTTCAGTAATAACAACAATCTTTTCACTTTATGTTTTCTAAGATACATTTTATTATGTGAAAGTACGTAAATTAACATATTTTACATCCATAGTTTGTCATTGTCACGTTTAATTCTCAAAAAAAAAACAAAAAAAACAAAAAACAAGAAACAAAAAACCACTACTTTAAAGTTTGTTCTCTTAGGCAATTAACAAACCATTTCTAAAATAAGTCAATCTAGAATTAGTTGCTATATTTGTAAACATATGCATAATGCTTTTTCCCAATTAAACTGAAAGTTGGGAGTTATTTCTTCCCTCACTTTTGCCACATTAAAAAAATGTTGTATGTGTATATGCCAAAATGGTTATGAATGATCCCATAATCTAATGAACCAAATGGAAACAGATTGAGAATAGACGGTGAGGATGCCATTACCTAGAAATATAATAGACATTTTAGAAAAGGTAAAATTGAAGAGCAAAATTTTAAAAATGTTATGTATTACAAATATATATTTTTAAAATTCTAGGATTTAATTGGATCTACACAATAGTATACTTTCTTTTAGCCGATTTTCATTTTTTACTATTAATTAGAGTCAAATTGCTAAGATAAAGTCTCCTGGGTATAAAGTAGAAGTTTTGCAGTTTCTCAAATTCTATCAAAGTATACAGATGCCCAAATATTGAATGCCTGTAGATTGAGGCTTTAAGCTCTGGGTACTCTGAAATATACTACTGTCTACACGTAACTATTTCAGCAGATTCACATCTATACATTTGGAAGTTCTTCTAGGGTTTGCAACACTTTTTCATGTTTACATAAGATAAAAGTATTCTAGAAGAAAAAAAAGCATTGCCAAGAGTCTTGAAGGGTCCTAAGCAAGTTCGACTCTTGCGGAACCCTGAAACTAAGGATTGTAAAATTTCATCTCATGTATCTTGAATAGATATCCAATACTTTTAATATTTAGGTTGTCAACTTAGACTGATTCATGTAATTATGAATTGATAGGAAAATCTAAATATTTTAGGAATTATAGACCCAGGGTGGTTGACAATATCTCTTAGATGCAATAACTAGAAATGTTTCCTATACTTAAATCAGTAATTAGAGTTAGTATTTAATATAAAACATGTATAGTTATCCAATTTTTTTTATTTATTAGCCACAATTTCATAATGGGTGCTGTCTGGGACATGCAGTAACTAGAAAGGAACATACTACTAGCAGAAGTTTTTTAACTTATTTTTACGACTGCAACAATAGGTAATACGGAGTAGTGAAAGATGAAACAACACGTAGGATAGAAAGAGAAAAGATTTCTTACTAGAAGGAGATAATCCTGATGGTCAGATTGACTTCATATAGGAAAAGAATTCCTTTGTCATTCATTATAGCAGGGGCAGAAAGAGAAGATGTCAATGATGCAACCACGTTATAAAGAGGGGTAACAAAAATGACTAAGGGATTGTTTCTTCTATGAAATATACAATTATACCATGTTTGTGCCTCAAATAAAACAAGCATATTCCTACCTCAGAGTATTAGTTTGTGCTGCTGCTTCTACAGGAAACTGCCCTTGTCGGGATATTTGCAAAGATCATTGCCTCATTTCTATTGTGTTTTTATACAAATGTCAGATGCTTTCCCCAACTCTCCTATCCAAGAGTGACAGCAGTTATTTTCCATCTCTTATAACTTACTTTAATTTTCACCAGCTGTGACGGTTAATATTGAGTGTCCACTTGATTGGATTAACGGATTCAAAGTATTGATCCTGGATGTGTCTGTGAAGGTGTTGACAAAAGAGACTAGCATGTGGGTGAGTGGGCTAGGAAAGGCAGAGCCACCCTTAATGTGGGTGAGCACAATCTAATCCACTGCCAGCATGGCTAGAATGAAAAGCAGAGAGAAAAATATGAAAGGGGAGACCGGCCTAGCCTCCCAGCCTACATCTTTGTCCCCTGCTGGATGCTTCCTGCCCTTGAACAATGGACTCCAAGTTCTTCAGTTTTGAGACTCAGACTGACTCCCCTTGCTCCTCAAGCTTGCAGACACCCTATTGTGGGACCTTGTGATCATCTAAGTTAATATTTAATAAACTCCTATATATATATACCATGACTACTATACTAGCTTATCATCACCTAGCATGTTGATTAATTATTTGTAGACCACAAGTAAATGAGAGAATAAACAGTTTGATTCACAGTTACACTTGGCACATAGAGCCACTAGTGTATGGCCAGGTGTTCAGTAAATATATATGAGAGAAAACTTGTTGATTCTGCCGGGGGTAGTGGAGAAACGGGAGAGAAGGGAGTGAATAGGCATAATAGAGTCTTCTGAGGAGTTGAAGAGGTTTGAAATGGAGAGGTTAGCACAGTGCCAGAGCAATATGACCAGAGATCCATCATTGGTCTTCCAGGCAATATGTGGACCCATTTGAGGCTTTTAGTGTTTTGCTGATCATGAATTTATGGTGGTGCCATCTTCGATGTTTCACTGATTTTTTCAAATACACTTCAATTTTGGCTTATTGTAAAAAAGGTGAGAAATTGAAGAAAATGTGAAAATGATAAGATAGCATGTGTTAGATTGCAGATTAATGAAAAAGACAACATTTAGCAGTAAACCTTCTAGAGTCAGTACAAATTAAATCTTAAAAGTTATGAAGTTTAGTTAAAATAGAGGAAGATTGGTATGCTATGTTGAAAAGAAAAAATAAAAGATGCACAGAAATTCCCCTGTACATCAATAATGTGCTTTAATTGTAATTCTAATTTATTTTCATAATTGTTATCATGGAAAATGGTGCTAATTTCTTTCATCTTATGTGACATTTCAGAAACTATAAAGTTCTGCTTAGCTTATACACACAAACACACACGTAGGCACTAATTAATCAAAAATAAAAATAAGTTAAAACCTTTTAGCAAATGGAGTATATATACAGCAAAAGCATTTTAAATTATGGTTGAAATTATGATGCAAAATAGAAAAATATTTGAATTATTACAAACTTGATCTAGCTAGAACAATTACCATTGAGGTTATGGCTTCCTTTACATAAGGAAAAAATAAATACAACGTTTTTCATTTCCTACTTTTTCAAGTGAATTCTAGATTAAATAGAAATTTCAAACACTTCATATTAAAAATAAGTAGCCCTGAGGTGGAACACCTTACCAGAATGAGAAGAGAAATTACACTTGAATTTTTACTTTTATAATAATCACAATTTCCCTGTCGTAGTTCAATACATTTTAATAAGATTCTAATTTTAAAAAGCTGAAAAAATATGCCAAGCTCTCCTTCTTGCAGAATAAAAATAAAATATGCTCAGAGTTAAGACACTTGCAGAGGGAAACCTGAACACTGGAATTTGCCTACTACTTATGAGAAAACCATTTCAGAAAATACATCACATTTGATTTCCTGAATTTTATATGAATAGTTTACTGTGAAATGAACATACAGGATGGAAATTAGAGATCTAGCTAGTGATACTAAATTCATCACAAACTAAAGAAATATAGCCATCTCTCTCCTTCCACTTCCTCATTTTTAACATAAAGGTTTGAACTAGGAACTTCCTAAGGTAACTATGATGTATGTGCAACCATTATATTTTGGACCATATATGTAAGTACTGGGAATATTGCAAATAAAAGCTTCAAATTCCACTCAAAATCTCTAACTTTAAATATCTTCATTTACTTCAGTTATTCTATGCCTCGATCAAGTATACCAAGAAATGTAAATGATAGGTAATGAATTAAGTGAAAGAGTTGTTCCAGAAGTTGTAGGCCACTGATGCCCCTCTATCTGTTGGTGGGGGCTGCAAAACCAGATCCTGCTATGGTCATGAAGAAATAAATGCTTTATTCCACATAAAAGTATCACACCCATACTTACCCTGTAATTAAAATTGTTTTTAAAATCAATGTAAAGGGCATTGTTCATGTTGTGACTATATAATGCTGTGGTTTTTATCCTGGAAAACGAATTGTATGTGAAAATCTCCATTTCCCACAAAATACTGTGTCTTATGTACTATAAGACATTTGCTGATCCATGATGCATCCACTGGGGATTATTATTATTGAAATCATTAACTGTATAGAAACCAAGGGCCTGTAGCATTATTCTCCTCACAGAATAACACAATTTCCATTAAACTGGTATAGAATTAACTGGCCAAATTTGGAAGGAAATCTTTATCCTACTTGTTAAATTATTTTGAAGAAACCATACTGAAACAAAATTTAACAAATGTTTTACCTTCAAAGCCCTTAGGTTTGTCTAAATGGCAATTCCTCAAACGGAAACATCTTACCACCATGATACCCCAAACGGAATTTTATCATGCTTCGGATAACCAGTAGTATCTGGTTTTGATTCTATATGAAAAATTGAAAAACTGCCCTAAAGCACTTAGCCATATAATGTTCGTCTCTAATTTATAGATTAAGATAGAAAATTATTTTGAATGCTATTAAGATGAAGATGCAGGATCAAGTCACGTTGCTAGTACTGAAATAATGACCCCATCATTTGGCAAGCCATAATTCTCAACTGTTCTGTTAAATGTATTTAAGTATGTAATATTCACACACTTAGTTCATATGTATATGTTTATGTTTGCAGACAGCAAGTATGCATTATATATGTGTGTGCTCATGCATACGTAGCAAGCATGATGAAGATGGTTAATTGTTAATATGAATACATGTTGCTATGTAAAAAACAGAAGCTAAACTACAGGTAGTTGAGTATGTGCATATGTACATGGGAGATAATTTGTACAGAAAAAGATCTAAATAAATATATAACTAGATTAATAGTGGTTTTGTCTAGCTGATAGAACTATGAGTAAATTTCAGTTTCACTTAAACATGCTCTGATTTTTCTTGTAATACTTCTAAAATATGAAAAATAATGTACAAAAAGCTACAAAGTACTTTGCAGCAAAAGATACTTAGAAACAACTAAACCACTAAACTACAAATAAGATAAAATGTATTGGAAAAGAACTAAAGTAAGAAAATAAGTACACAAAACGTATGTTAGAAAAAAAAAATGAAGTGACCATTTAAGAAAGGCTGTTTTTAAAAATGCCTTTCCCCAAGCCAGTAGTGTGCAAGGTCAACGGTTTTAATACCTATGAATTAGATTAGAAAATGTAGTAGTATTAGCAACAACAGGCCACAATTACAATACTGCAATTAAGAAGGACAGTTCTTTAAGGATCCCATCATAGGAAGAAAGCATACGGATATGCTCTCCTAGGAATAAACAAGGACAAATTGCTTTACTGCCGTCCTACAAGAGATTCTTCTACAACACTTAGGTGGAATGCCTTGAGGTTTACATTGTAACAGCATGCTTCAGCAACCAACACTACTGAGAGCAGTTTTAACCAATTATCTACTGGAAATAACAAATCATGAAATATCCTGCCAACCAATAAAACCAAGTCTAGCCAAATAAACTAGGTAGCTAACTTGTACATGAATAAAATTTTCAGTAAGAACCTATTTCTATATCATAGGCAGGGGCAGAGAATATACATATATTTTTAAATTTTTGAGTTGCTCAAAAGCAAATAACATTTTATATGACCTTGACAATATTAATTTTGCGGTTTGCATTCGGTTACACTGAGATTTATTTTAAAAGAGAACCTACAATGCAGACGATTCACTGATACTATTTAGCTCAGTAGTTACTGTCTTTTCATTAATAAAGCAATTTTATCATGTTTTCCCATATTATATAAAATAAATGGTTATCATTTATTTATTCAAATTAGATAAACAAACGAGTACTACTTGTATATGTGGGGTGATAGCTAGGTGAGTGTGTGTGGAGAAGGGGGAGGGAGAGAGAGAGAGAGAGAGAGACACTGGCCGACCAACTGACTGACCAAGATAACACGCTAGCATCTGTAGCATGTCACACTATTTGCAAACATCAAGGCTTTCTGCAGCCAAGCAATTATCTCTGGCAGTACCAGAGACATTTAGTGAAACTGGAATCACAAGGGATTGCCCACAAGTGATGACTTCTATAAAGGAGCATGGAGGAAGAAAGGTCAAGAATGTAATTCTATTTTAGGTACACATCTTGATGAGCTAGTTAGCACTACAGGCTTTAAAGTCATATGGTTAAGATGAGGCTGGAACCCGCCAGCTCTGTGATTATAGGCAATTTTCCTAAGCTCGTTATTGTTCTAGTAATGTGCAAATACTGATCTCATGTTTATTATTAATATTATTTGCTATGACTTGAATGTTTGTGTCCTGCCAAAATTTACATGTTGAAACCTAATCACCAGTTTGATGGTATCAGTATGCAAGGCTTTTGGGAGGTGATGAGGTCATGAGAGCTTTGCCCTCATTAATTGGATTAGCGCCCTTATCAAAGAGGCCCCAGAGAGCTGCCTTGCCCCTTCTAACATGTGGGGATTCGAGAAGATACCCATCTGCAAACCAGGAAGCAGGCCCTCATCAGACTCCTAATCTTCCAGCTATTGGATCTTGGACTTCCCAGCCTCTGGATACATGAGAAATATATTTGTTGTTTCTAAGCCATCTAGATTATGGTACTTTGTTATATAAGCTTAAATGTGCTATATTATCAGCATTGGAAGTATAAATCTCTATGAAGTACTACTAATTCAATGTCTGGCATGCTACATTGTTGGATGAACATCATCTTTATTGTGCATAACTCAAAAATGTCCATTTTGTTCAAATTTTTTAGTGAATTAACATCATGATGCTACAAAACAAACATTTTCCAAAAAAGTACTTAATTATTTACAATAGCCATAAAGCAGACATGAAAATGTGCTCTGAGAGTGTAGAAAAAGTATAAAGCCTAGAAAAGTACCATAATAGACCATTCAGTAAAATATTGAAATGTGACAAAAAAATCATTGTTTTCTCAAAGATATAATATCTGCCCAGCAATACAATTGCTAAGTCCTTCAATTAAAAGTCTACTTAATTCATGAGTTTGAAATGAGTAAGAACAAAAATAAAAAATAAATTTAGTAGTCTCTCTCTTTGAACCTATCGGAAACTTTCTAATTCATTAAGAAATACATGGACTCTTAAAGTTGAAATATTTGTGAGTTTTATACTATTTGGTATGACAAATCTGTCCCTACAAAATCGAGACATCTCCAACAGAAATTGAAATTAATTTATATTAAATTTTATGCCTGCAAAACCATTTCATGTCTATATAATTTAATCCACTATGACTGTATATTTGTTATTTTAACGAATACTAAATAAGCTTTTTCAGTACGAGTTGACAAGTACAATAATCTTCTTTGGCAAGAGGCAGACAATTAACAGCACATTACCCTTGCCTTAAGGAGATCACCTACCACTGGGAAAAAAGAAAGCGAACTATTTGATGCCACATATAATTGAAATTAAGGCACATTACATAAAGGAAATATGAAAATTTTCCTTCTATGAATTACCCTATTGAGTATAAAATACTGTTATTTTTGTTATACTGGATTCTGAGAAAATGGAACTGTTCCTCTGTACTTTCAACTTACCTTATGATGTCATCACATTGCATTTTGATGTTCTTTGCCTCTAAGTCATGATTTCTACAAGATATATATGATCACTAATGAATAGTCAACAACTGAGTATGTCAATGCTGGGCATTTATTTGAATTAAAACAAACTTAAAACAGTAACTTCTTAATATCACATTGGCCTTCATTTACGTTTAAGCAACAAAGTGAAGAAGTTTTGCCACCTTATGAATCAACACAAGAAACAAATAGCATGAGGGCAACTACTTCATATCTAGCAAGTACATTTTATGAAGTTATTTTTCTCATAACCTTGATTATAGTACAGAAATACGTTTGGAAAAAAAATAAATTTAGACCTAGCTTTCACCCAATACTCAAAGTGTTGCCTCAGATCCTTAATAAATAAGACAAACTCCAACTTAATATACCCTAAATTGTGCTGTGATTTACCTGTTAAATATTCTTTAAATTATCTCACTAAAATACATGTTTTTTATTTTTGTGCTCACCATAGTTATAAATTGATTTTTTTTTCATTCTCTCCACCTCTTTTAACATCTTATTAAAAGTCACATACTTTCCTAAATAGAGATTAGGAATAGCAATATAAATAAACACAACATATGCTAACTATAAGGCATGCTGATTTTAGTTTTATGCAAAACAATAGCAGATAGTAGATATTTCCTCCCTTTACCTATGTTTCAGAATCTTTAGGTTAAATTTAGTATGATTACAATGATCTCAAGTCAGGAGAGTTGATTTTCTTAATAGGCCATCTGACTTAGATCAATCATTATTTGAAATAAGGTTCACGCTGGGGAATTACATTGTACTCTAAGGTTAGTTCACTTTTTTTGAATTTAGTAACTTGAGCTTTCTATTTTCTGACAAAGGTGCTTCATTGAATACTACATGCCACAAAACTGATTTGAAATAAATGTAATAAAATTGCATTCTGTACATTAATTCTATACCTCCAGTTTTTTAAAAAGTGTGCATTATACATAGCCATTATAAATATTAATGCACACTCCGCTACTAAAATTACTTTGCCTACAAAGCTCTTTTTCATATATCTAAAGGAAATAACAGTTAAGCTTCTCTACCCATTTTTATAAACAAAGAAAATTTTTATGTAGTGAGAAATGGGATCACTGTTAATGAAAGTTTATTAACTTGTATCTCACAAGCTTCTTTTTTGAGATTTTTCAGAGCAGATTTATACATAATCAAAGAGTAAGCATTTCATTTAATGGACCATGAAATAATGTGGCTTTCACGAGGTGACTTTCCCTATATGTAATGCGATTCATTAATGTAAAGAAACAGTCTGTGCATAAAGATGGAGTTATCTGTGGGGGATTTGGGCTGTTGGGAAAAAAAAAAAGGAAAAAGCAAATAAGCATGTTTTCTGCTTTACTTGCAATAAATTTCAAAATCAAGACTCATAAATACACATTTCTAAGAGATAGATATTATAATTGCCTAATATCTGAAAACTATTTCATATGCCAAGTAAATATTCAATAAATCATGAATAAATTGTGATTAAGTGTAGTTAGGCTGAAAGAATTATGACTCATTTTAGAATTCTTATTTAACTAATTTTGAAAATATTTCTAAATTACCTTAGTATCATCTGATATTTCTTCTGTATTGCCCTAATCTCCAGAAATACCATATCATCTAAAAAATTGAATACTTAAGAAATGATATTTGAATTTTGACCTGGGGAAAAAATGGAAATGAAACATATATTATGTTAGAAACAGTGTTGACAGTATGATCACAGAATAAACAGATGTATTTTGTGGCAGGCAAAAGCACCTAACAGAACCCACAAGCCCATATGTTCAAAGGATTTGGTATTAGTTACAGTTTTATGTGCCTTAATGGAGTTAATTGTCTAATAGTGCCACCACTTAATAGGATAATAAGTGTCTGCATGTTGAGTGGATTGTGGTAATTTTTGTTAAAGTTTTCATCTGTTGAAAAGAAAATTTAAAAAATAGAATGAGACATTTTACTTAAATGCAAAAACAAAATACAATGAAAAAATGGCTTGTGGCATAATCTATTGCAAACTTCTACAACATATTCTAGTCTAGCAGTGACTTCTAGCTTGTGATAAGTCTTCTTTAACAAAAGTAACTTTACTTTCCAATAACAGGAAGAATAGCCTTTATTTCGGCCATCAAATGGAAACTATATGTCAAGATAGCAGGTCTTGGTTATAAATAACACTTGACTTTTAGAAATATCCAGATTAACAGACATCTTCATCAAGAACGATGTTTGGAGTAGAAGGATGTTTTTCTGTAAATTTATGGAAAGTTATATATAAAAAATACCCCTGAAATCGTGGTTCAAATATAAATGGTATTTAATATGTGTAGAGAGAAATCTAATAACATGCAAAATTTCCCATTTAAAAGCAGTCTAATGAACAGAAATAAAGCCCCTGATATCAGAATAAGGAAAGGTGAAATATTTGGCAGGGAGAACATTTTGTTATCTCACAACTATAATCTTAGGAGTGTCAGTTGCTTACTGAGATAACTTACACTGTTTAGTATTCATATATATTTAACTAACTCAAGTCATTTGGGGGGAAAAGTGACATAAGTGCAAAAATATAATTGATAGGTTATCTCATTATCTACATCACAGTATCATGAGGAAGGTTTAGGAGAAAAAACAAATAGTTCTGATTTTATTGTTTTTAAAATATTGGTTATCTATTTCAAAAGATTTTCTGTAAAATACACAACTTAATAACAAAGTACTCAGGGGAAAGATGACTATATATATATAATTAAATTGATATTTTATTGGATTTCTTAACCTTTTACTAAATAAACCTTTATTGGTGTGATATAAATTAAATATATGAGGTATCTAGATAGGTATATAGATTCTATATTCTCCCATATTTGTTTTAAAATATCGGCTGATGGCTGTTACTTCAAGAATGCATAGATTTGGAGTGTATCCAAAATATATTAAAATAATATATTTAAATTTATAACAATAAAGAATAGAAATAATCTGGGAAAATCAATGATATCATAATGTATCTAGGGATAGCTGTATAAGGATTTCAAATATAAAATGATACTAGTTTTCATATTGATGAATACTAAAATTCTTAAATGGTAAATTCTCATTATTCCAGTTAAGTAGAAAATATCATTTTTAAATTATAAAATATTTGTATTATAAAACAGTCAATATAAAACCAATTACTTGGTTGTACAATTGTCTAGATATGACACTTGTAATTAGCAAAAATGTATAAATTCTAATTTTAACTGAGCCTTTACCATACACAAAATGCTGTACAAAGTTCTGTCAAAAGTGCTAAAATGTATAAAACATGGCCTCATCCCTTAGGGAATATAAAAATTTTCAGGTTATAAAGTATACTTTGAATATGTGTCATAATCATGTCTTCTCTTAAAAGTTTAATATTTATTCTGAAATCTGATACATTTTATATTTCCTTATACTTTTTTCAAAGATTGTATTATAGTATTTAGTTAGGAGAAAGCTTAACAATCCAAAAGTTAACTTCCCTTCCAAACATTGTCTGAATTGCATAAATTTTGACTTAATAAGGTTTGATTTGAGACCTTTTTTCTGCATGAATATTGAAGTCATACATATGTTTATTGCAGCACTATTCACAATAGCAAAGACTTGGAACCAACCCAAATGTCCACCATTGATAGACTGGATAAAGAAAATGTAACACACATACACCATGGAATACTATGCAGCCATAAAAAAGGATGAGTTCATGTCCTTTTCAGGGATATGAATGAAGGTGGAAACCATCATTCTCAGCAAACTGTCACAAGAACAGAAAACCAAACATTGCATGTTCTCACTCATAATGGGAGTTGATCAATGAGAACACATGGACATAGGGAGGGGAACATCACACACACCTGGGTCTGTCAGAGGATTGGAGGGCTAGGGGTATAGGGGAGGGAAAGCATTAGGAGAAATACCTAATGTAGGTGATGGGTTGATGGGTGCAGCAAACCACCATGTCACATGTATACCTGTGTAACAAAACTGCATGTTCTGCACATGTATCCCAAAATTTAAAATATAATAAAACCTTCAGTTAATGGGTGCAGCACACCAACATGGCACATGTATACATATGTAACAAACCTGCACGTTGTGCACGTGTACCCTAGTACTTAAAGTATAATAAAAAAAAAAAAAAAGGAAAAAAATTAAAACCTTCAAAAAAAATCCAGTGTGCACTGGATGCCATTATATTGGTGGTCAATGAATGAATTCAGCCAGACTGGTGATAATTAAAAATGTAGTCAATCTTTATTATGTGTGGATTGCATTTTTGCAAATTTACCTACTCATGAAAATGTATTTGTAATCCCCAATACTCAGGGCACTTTTGGGATCATTTGTCAGCATATGCAAAGTGACAAACAATTTCAGTCTCCAGATGAATGCCCACGTTTTCAGTTGAGGTCAAACAAGGTTACATTCAGCTTCTGGTTTCAGCTCTCATTCTGTGAACAAGTATCTTTTTGAGGCTTATTTAGTGCCATGTTTTTGACATTTTTGGCTTTGTGTTGGCAATTTATCTGTTTAAAATGACCATCAAGCATTTTGCTAAAGTGCTGTCTAATGTTCCTAAGTGCTAGAAGGCTGTGATGTGCCTTAGGGAGAAAACACGCGTGTTAGATAAATTTTATTCCCTATGAATTATAGTGTTATTGGTTATAAGGTCAATGTTAATGAATCAACAATGCATATTAAATTAGACATCTTTAAACACATATTAAACAAGATTATATATTAACTGGTTGGTAAAATGTTGTGATCAGAAGCTTGCAGAAGCCTAAACCTGCATTGCCCCTGGAAGCAATTATTCAATATTCACTACTTTGGTGTCTGTGGGGGTCTTTATGGAATACAACTGTCAATAATAATAATTGACTTATGTATGTCTATGTGTGTTGGGTGTGTGTGTGTGTATATATATGTGTGTGTCTATATGTGTGTATATATGTATATGTGTATACATATGTGTATATGTACATGTGTGTGTATATATATGTTGTCCTGACAAGTTTCTGAACTGTCTAGAGAACAATTAATTCATTTTCAGGCATTACAATGAAGGTCTTTATTTGATCCAGTGGCACAAGGTATTTACGAAGCATGTTATTTGAAGTCTTTAGAAACCATGCTTATAGGAAGCATGCTCTATACATTAGGGAATCATCTGTTTCTAAAAACAAATGCAGTAATAAAGTAATACAAGGAAAAATAAAACCGTTGTATATTTCTAAAAGTAGAAAACTAAGACTCCTGTAACCATTTATTCCTTCTATACCAAGGGGCTGAAGAAATCTTACTGCCTTTACTAGAAGATGAATGAGAAATACAAAACTACTGGAGAGGTGAACAATGAGGAGCACCTCTACCTACAGCTAAATACCAAGCATTATTTTTGTACAATTTGCTTCCTTTTACAGGTATATAATTTGGATTTATTTTTTCTCAAAATATGACAGAAAATACAGGCTGAATAACCCCTATACAACGTGTTTGG
This sequence comes from Macaca thibetana thibetana, assembly GCF_024542745.1. Classification (NCBI taxonomy): domain Eukaryota; kingdom Metazoa; phylum Chordata; class Mammalia; order Primates; family Cercopithecidae; genus Macaca; species Macaca thibetana. The sequence continues at coordinate 10,959,428 of NC_065595.1, forward strand.
GACCAGAAGTATTTCAGAGTTTGGATTTTTTTATTTTAGCATATTTGCCAATGAGATATCTTAGGAATGGGACCCAAGTCTAAACACAAAATTCATTTTTTGTTTCATATACGTCTTATACACAGAGCCTTTAGATAATTTCACACAATATATTAAGTAATTTTATGCATCCATTGCATGAATCCAGACGTGGAATTTTCCACTTGTGGCATGATGTCTGCTGGAAATACTGCATATTTTGGAGTATTTTGGTTTTCAGGTTTTTGGATTAGGGATGCTCAATCTGTGAAGAATGAGATGTGGAGCACTAAACAGAAGGGGCACGAACAGGAGGAGGAGAGTGGGAACCATGGACAGTTCTCAGGCAGCAGCAGGTGAACCCACTATCATCTCTCTTTGCCTTCCCTCCTTCATTCAGCTCCCAGGATGCTGCACTTGCATATCTTACTCCCCAATACTGGCCACTCATCGCAGTATCCCTAATGGTTCCAAGGCCTCTCCCTGACTTCTGAACCTTGAAAACTTCAAGGCAAAATCTTCCGGCCTGGTTGCTTTTCTATCAATTTGTGTTCATTTGGGTATTTCTTCCAGTTTCATGGCTTAAACCAACATTATAAGCTGAAGACTTATACATTATCCAACCTAACAGATTCCCTGAAATTCAGATACCTACAGCCTATTTGACATCTCTCCATAGTTGTCTAATGAGTATTTCAAAGTTCACATAGATAAAACAAAAACTAAACTAAACACAAAGGCAAACCAAACCAACACAAACACCTCTTAATCCTCTCTCCAAAATACGGCTGATACACATTCATTTCTATATCACTAATGTCATTCTCACCCTTCCTCTTGTTACCCAGAGTCATTCTTAACTCCTCACGTTCTCTCACTCCTCATGTTCTCTCTCATCCATCAGCACATCTTCTCAACCTTACCTTAAAAATAGATTCAAAATCCCATCTTCTGCCACTGTGTTTCTTGCACTATACATTTAGTCAGAGTGGCTCCCAACACACTAGGCACATGCTTGTCTTAAAAATCTCTTGTTGTTATTGGCAAAATGTTCCCCAAGTCATGACCATGGCTAGCTCATTCCTTCATCTCTTCTAAGTATCAGTTTCAACGTCACCTCATAGATATGCTCTTTTCTAATCATCCTATTTAGTGGCAAGCCTGGGCATGGACCCACATCACTGTGGGAGTCCTGACCACCTCCCCTGCTTTGTTTCTCCATAGGGCTCACTGCCACCTACCCAAATATCAAATGTAGCCAGACATTCATTGTATGTCTTTTCTCAGCATACTATGTCCTCAAATAGGCAGGGATTTTGTGTCTATTTTTGTCTTTTTTTTAAATTGAAATGTAGTTATATCTTAAGAACAATGTAAAGTAGAGGAGGTACTAAATATTTATTGAATGAACAAAAATCTGAGAGACATTTAAAGCTTTACATATATATCACAATAACAACTACATTTGGATATAGTATTTGCTGAAAAAAATCAAAGAAAAGGTACTGTTAAATTGCTATTGTCATGTGACTTCTAAATACTGAATTGTTTTATAATTTTTCCCTTCTCTCAATGGATAATTACTGAATATTTTATATGGTTTTATGCATGTGTAAAAATTATTTCCTCTTAGAATTAACTTAGGATAAGATTTATTGTCATTTAAATACCTTGTTCAAACTTAAATCTGTCTTCATAGAAGTTAAAACACATTGAGCTTCCTCAGAAATCATGAGTAGAATTAATTGTAAATCTGTCTTTTCAGTTTTATTATAGCTTTGTGCTTTAAAGAAAACATACATGCTAAAATAGAAAGTTACTTTTGAAAAATAGGATAAAATAAATTGATGATTTATATTCTTATCAAAGACAGATATTCACTTGGCTCACTGTAAAAATAAAGAGCTAAATTTTCAATTTTCTGATAGTCAAAAAAAGAAACTCCCCAAAATCAATCTTCATGAATACAGTTTGCCAACAACCACTTTAGGTAGATAAGTCATTTTCATTTAAAATTTGTAATTTATAGAATTTCCCAAATTATTTGCTACTACACTAAGACATTTAGTTAAATTACTAATTTACTCTAAGTACAGAGCCTATAGAGTTGCCTCATTATCTGTGAATGTGGACATGGTAGAAATTAACTACTTCGGTGACATGATTTTTCATCAGTAATAATTCTTCATAGGTGAAAGAACATTTAGCTAGTGGCATGCGAAAGCATTTACTGTCTCATTTAAAAGGAAGCCTAATTTTTGTGATTATAATTCATAAGTACCTCTCCCAGCCTGTCAAATGTTCCTTTGGGATACACTGATAGTAGCTAAAAGTCACGTTGTTATGGATTTTTGTTTGGTTAGTTGGTTTTTGTATATGTTCTTTAGTTATTTTTCAAATTCAAAAGTAAGAGGACCATAAATTTCAGCTAATTGCAATCATCCTAATTACACTTATATGATCATATTGTAGAAATCACAACACACAAACTTCTGCTACAATTTGGAACTGATATGATTTTAATAAAGCCTGACACAGTATCATACAACAATAAATATTTGAGCTGACACTGTATTCCAATATATTATCACAAAATATAATTGAGCAATCTAGGGAAATAATAGCTCTACAATAATAATAGACATACTTATTAAGTATTCTGAACAGGCTTCTTCTAACTTATGAATGACTCTCCCAATGTCAATACACAAGAAAGTCAAATGGTACCAGATTAAATGACGTGGAGGGCATGGAAATGTTTGATGGAGAAAAATCAAAATGAAACATTATTACATTTAAAATTAAGCATATTTGGCCTCTAAAAACTTGAGATCAAAATAATTGATAGGTAAAAATGAACTTATCTCTTTAAAATACAATTTCAAGTTGTGAATAAAATAGCAAAAAGAAACATGAGCATTTTCTTTGTTAAATCTTATTACAAGACTGTGTATAAACAATTCAGATTTGTGCTGGAGTCAGCCAGCCCTCGAAACCTAATTCTCTACTAACAAATGTTGTGTCCTCCCTCCACTTCAGTTTCCTCCTTTATAAAATAGAAATGGCAAAAGAATAATCTCTTCAGAAGATTTTTTTGTGATAAGTAAATAAAATAACACTATTTAAGCATTTAATATAGAGCAGAGGAAATTGTAATCGCTCAACTTATCTTGGCAGAAAAACAGATTAAAAACATGAATGTTTACTCTATTTTTAGTTGAAAATACTAATGAATACCCACTTCAACAAATAACACCAAGTGTTCTCAAGATGCCTACTGGACATTACATTTTATTTGTGTTATTTTTCAAGAGCAGAAAGCAGATTTAGAAAGAGAGAAGCTTTCCTGTATCAGTTGTCAACAAATTGGAAGGAATTGTAAAGCTCCACCAAAGAAGCTTCTCTATTTACTGAAGAGGAAAGTAAGGCACAGAGTGGTTTAATAACCTGTGTGTTTCAAAATGAGGACAGATTGAACCCCAAAGTCTCTTGACTGTCATAACAGTGTTTTGTTTCATTTCTTGTCCCCAAATCCTATTACCTCAAATATAATCTCAAACTAAGATATTTTTGAAGTAGGTAGAATAATTAATCTCTAGGAATTTTTTCAGAAGATGTTTGTGTAAAATGGATAAAGGTAGTAAATGTTAACCTAAGGAACATACTAAAAGTAATTGTATGCACCAAGGATGCATTTTAAGGTGGTCTAAATATCTATCTATAATCTTTACCAACATAATTCATCTAAAACTATGATGTGGTCTAGAAAATGTTGCCATTTTTCCATTTGGTTACTGTTAAGTACTGCTTCTCCATTAGAAACGACTTTATACAAATAATAGTTCAAAGAAATTTTTTAAAAATTTGAAATGTTTAGATAAGATTAGCAATAAAAGCAAATTTATTGAATAATACAGTTATTTATATTTAATGCCAAAATAATGGAGTAAAAAAGGAAGACAACAGCCAAAGCCTGGACTAAATTCATGGAAATGCTGATAGGTTACCTAGTGTCAGGACTTGAAAAGAAAGAATTCTTCTTATTGGACTCATAATTCTCTATCATTTGTCAAAAATCTGACAAGATCTACAGAGCTGGGATATACAAGTTATGTTAGAAGATAACAGAGATCCATATATCAGTTCAACAGTTCAGTAAATATTCATTGAACACCCACTTTGTGATACATACACATCTATGAACTAAAGACACTATACAGCTACCACAACCAATATTCCTTTTGTTCCTAGACACACAGCTAGACTATAGTCCTTAGCCTCCCTTGCAGTTAGCTATGGTCATGTGACTCAGTGTTAGCCAATAGATATGGGTGAGAGGTTCCTGTCACTTCCAAACTTGGTCATAAGGCTTCCCTAAAGATGCATACCCGTGCTCCCTATCACCTTCTGCCAGATGGGAGCAAAAAGCAAGAACAAGGCCCCCAGGAGTCTTTCTCAACACTCCCCTGACCCCATTCTTACTTTTCCCAAGGAGGCTTTTTAGACATTTTTCCTAATCCTACTTCTCTGTAAAATTTTAATAACATGGGTATGCTATATGTGTTTATAAACTGTGGCTCCTTGGAGTACCACAGACTATTGTAATGTTGTTTTTACCTCCCACACCCCCAAATGAAAAAATCTTCACCCCCTCATATGATATGGCCTGCGTTGAGAATGCATTCCCCGGGAAATCAAAACTACAACATGGAAGGTGTTGATCCAAATTAGATTGCTACACGAACATACTAAGCACTCCAGTATATTCTACCATTACATCTTTTGGGTCCGAAATGTCATAGCAGTTTAACTTATCTTAAATAATACAAATATCTTAAAATGTATTCATATAAAGTGCAATAAATGCCTTCCATCTTAGCTTGAGAATCCAGCAGTTGGCCCAAATCAATAGCAAACTGTAAAGCCTCCATTATATAAAACAAAAAAAGTTCTCTGGTCGATACAATGTGACTTACAGATCATATTTGCCTTGAAAAAAAAATCTGACTGCAATGTCATCACACTGTAAGTTTATCTACTCAAAGTGTTAAATCTACTTAAATTTTGATGTGTCAACGTTATTGTAATGTAAAAAGTTAAATTTACTGATCATGCCTCTGAATGAGACATGTTGTAAAAACAAAATCACGATACTGGGAGTATTCTCTAGCAGTTAAAATGAAGTAGACTTTTCAAATAAATCATGTGCTCATTTGAAAAAAAAAATGTATGTGTTCATGTAACTGTTACTGTGTTCTTGCATTTGCTGTAAGTTTCTTGACATTGCACCTTATGCCTGTTTACTGTGCAACAAGTCTTTTCTACTATAATATCCTTAAGTAACCATACAATCTATTTGGATATAAAAAAATTAAAGCAACGATCCAAAATTCTGATTCCTGGTGATTTTCAAAGGGCGTATTTCAATGAGTGCTCACAATATTGGACCCTCACATTCATACGATTTCCCAGTTATAGCATGTAGACCACATGCTGGCTCTGTGAAGAGTATAGCAGTTACTCCCCAACAGAGATAGAGCAGAAGGCCAGAGCCCATGACATGAAGAATTCAGCACATCCTTAATTTCAGCTCCATTTTGCTCTGAGGCAGTCATATTTGCGCAACCTGTGCAACCACGTATAGCACACCTGATTGTGTCCATCAGCACATCGTCATTCGATGAGGTGCCGTTCACTGATTTTCCTTGCGTTACTTACTGTATTACTTTACCATATATTTAAATATTAAAGTATTAAGTCACTGAGAGCTTCCTTTGCCAGTATCCCAAGAACACCTGTGATTTAAAAATAGCCCACAAACATATAATACATAGTATATAGATGTATTATACATGCATATAATGTATAATATAATGCATATAATTGTATACGTTGTGTATAATGTATATAATTATATAATGTATAATCTACGCTTATATATGTGTTATATATACATCTTGAATACTTTTATCACATAATTGTAAATCCAAGTATTTGGGCCCTTTGCAGACTGCATTGGCCTTTGTTTCCTTGTAGATCTTTCCAGCAAGGTGGGTCTAATGATCAAATTTAGTCCTAGGCAATTCTGATGTTAGAGGAATGAAATAAACACACAAAAATGTGAGCTAGTGTAGATGGCAATGCAATTACTCTTTATTTTTAGGTTTGTGTGGTACCTTAGTATTTTCTCCTTACATGAACATATTTCATCATAAGCATTAAACTTAGGATCGAGTTGGTGATTTTAAATACATGACAAAATGCATACAGACATTTATATATATGTATATTATATAAGCATATTTAAAATATATAATTTGTTTACTTCTTATAGCCAAACTATGCTCCATAGATTCCTCTTCTTCCTGGTGTATCAAAGGTAAGACCCAAGAAAGTCTTACCAAATTAAACTCATTATCCAAGAAATACTCAGAAGCTCTGGAGATGGTTAATGTTTGAACATGTAGAATGAAATTAAGTCAGTGAAATGACTGGACACACTAACTAACAGGAATTTTTAAGCAATGAGAAAACGGAAATTCCAGTTGGCATTGTTTTTAAGGTTACCAGGCTCAGGTCTCCTGTTTTAGCCTTGCTAAGGGGAAAACTGAAGCTTCGAGAGCCCAGCAGCAGGGACTGCCATCAAAGCCATTGTCTTTCCTCAGTAAAACGGATGCAAAGGCAGCCTGTTGTAAAACCAATGCTTTTGTAAAGTGGAAAACTCAGAAGCATAAAAATTGTTCCATTTCATGTAGAAAACTTTACAAAACCTTTCCATCCATTTCATCAAAATGGAGGTTCTTAGTCTTGTGAGACACTGAAGGGTGAAATTAAGGGTTTACTGACTTCAACACCCCTGCTGTGTGGAATGGAAAAGAAAAAAGGGCTCTGTTAGGCTATATTTTCTGTTCAAATTATTAAGACTTCTGCTCCAATCTAATGAAATGGATCTTGAGCTTTCAACAGCCATTCAATGTCCTTTACAGGTAGGAAAAATATATAACTTATAGCTGCTGACCTTTAGCTATGACAAGTTGAAATGTGTTTGAATGAAAATCCTAAATAGCTCATTGAGCTTGTATTCCTGGTCTCCAGCTGCACTGCCTCTCACCACTGCAGAAAGCATACCTGTTCTGCCTCTTTGTCATGCTCTCCAGCCCTTCTACCCTCATTTCTCCCCTGCTTCTTCTAGTATTGAGGTTAGACAGCGACTCCTCATTTCAACTGCTTTCTTGCCCTACTATAATCCATTGTCTCCCCCACCTCGCTAAAATCCACCTGCCAAGAAAAGCAGTTTTCCTCTACTTAAAAGCATTAAAAAGGCTCAATTAAAAAATGTACCCTACTACCCAACATAACGATTATTAAATTTCTCATTTTTTGAAAATACCACAATCAAATATCTTAAAATAGTAGTTTGTAATAGTTTCTTCCATTTCTTCCCTTTCCACTCCAGTATGGTTTCTTTGCCCTGTTTCCTCCCCTCTGACAAGCTCTCACCAAGATCACCATCAACTCCTGTGTTGTAAATCCAAAGCATACCTTTTATTCTTCATTTTGTCATCTGGCATGGCTTGACGGAGGTAACCACATCCTCCTCCTGGATTCACTGTTTTTCAAGCCTTATCCCATTCTTCTGCTTTTCTCTTTTCCTTTTGATGATCCCCCTCAGCTTCATTTGCCAGCTCTGCCTTCTCTAATTATCAACTATTATCTCTAAGGATAAGGATCAGTCTCGTATTTGTTCTTCCTTCACTGTCAATAGCCTTTTGCCGTCCCATAAGATTGTTTACCACCTGTGGGTCTAGGATTCTGAAATCCATACTTATAATCCAGGCAATGTCTCTGATGTCCTGATCCATATAGGACTCAAAACCATAACTTAATAACGGAAATGTGTTGAGTTCTTATTGTGAGCCAATATTGTAATAAGAGCTTTCACTGATGATCTATTAATCCTTCTGAATACCCTATGAAGTAGGCATTACAATCACCACTTTACAAATGAGGAAAATGTGGCCTAGATAAGAGAGGAACCCAAGTTCACACCTCTAACAGGTGGAGTCCAAATTCATACCAAATCCCAACTTCAAGTGCTTGACTATCACCTAACTGCCCAATTAATGTCTGTAAATTAAATGTTTTGTGTGCTTCAAATCAGACCCATCCTAAAATGACTGAATAGATTTTTCCACCAAAACAAACACTCCCTTTAAAAAGTCCATTGCTCTTCCAGTGCACTAATCTCATTTACCTCCGTAAAAAGCACCACTTATACCTAGTTACACTAGCAGCTCTCCCTTCTTTCTCTCCCTAGATATGGTTATTCAACTACGTGCAATACGTAACACCCCTCCTTCTCCGATGAACTTTACAGTGCATTGGGTAATTTCTGCCTTGGTTAGTATTATATCCCCAGAAGTGGGGAAAGTGTTAGGCACTATTTGATTTTCAAAAAAGTCTAGTCAAGTTATGGGCTATTAACTATCAGTGTTATATCATGTGTAATTATTGAAATTCAAAACTACAAACTACTTGTTATCAATCAATGTTATTTCTAGGAATTATTTGGCCTCTTCTCAGGTAGCTAAATTTCTACCCAATATGTCATATAATGAATAAAACAGACCAGTGTATGAAGACAGAAAACGCGGAGGTAAAAACTATTGACCGTTCGGTCTACACTTTACTGGACAGAAACTAAATTTATCTGATTAAAATGGTATCCTCTCTGTACCAGATTGCCCTTGCTTTGTAGCTGCTCACAAGATATTTGTTGAATAAATGGATAAATGCTTAAATAATTGAAGATGACTTTCATGTGTCGAGAATTATGAATGTGTTATATGCATGATCTTACTCAATTTTTACAATATTCTTATGAGGACATTTAATTTAAAAAATTCTGGAACTTAATGAGGTTTAAAATTATTTCCAGATTATGGAGCCCATCTACATCTGACGCTGAAGCTCACAGTCTTTCTCCTGCACCATAACTACTTTCCATTACACATGCCTACTCCATTTACCATAGACTCAAATATTTCCAGGTAGAATTAACAACCAAAGTTTCACACAAACTAACTTTTAGCTCATTTATCATATAGGTTTTGTATAAGATACTGGCTAAAGAATATTATCTGACTTGTAAAAATCTTGAAGAATCAGCTAAAATTTGTATCTAACCTAATTAATGTATACCTGATTTTCCCATTTAGTGCTTAGGGTAAATATTTGCAAATTTTTATTTAGAAACAAATCATCTATACTATGCTTCATTAAATCAATATATTCCATAAAGAATAATGATGAACATGAATAAAATGTGAACACACCCTAGAAGGAAAACCATTTAAAAAGTGAATTCTAAGTTCATAAAGATAGATTAAAAAAAGGGCAATGACACAAAGACATTCATTACATAATGAAGTTTAACAATAAAAATAATTTGTGGATACAATGGCAATAATAGTGACTTTGGAGATAGATTAATGTCACTGCCACTCATGACTTTTAACATATGTGTAATAACGATGAGACATTCCTTAACTTCAAGCCAATTAAACAAGTATGGCTATTGCAGGTGTTTCTAAAAGAGAATTTATATTCTGTTTAGCTTCTGCCTCCTTTAAAATACATGTCTGTAAAATTACAAGAGTAAATACTAAGAACAAGTCAATGAAAAATAGAAAATTTCAACTCTTACTCTAATGGATTTTTAAAAAATCATTATAGGTATTTTATTTCATAAACTGATTCATCAATGCTTCTGCAAAAACATAATAGACAATTTAATTTTAAAGGCAGAAGTAGTTATTAACAAAAAGTGTATATATTGAGATTACATTTGATTAAACTCTATTTGATTAAATCTTAGTTACAGATAGAATGTATAAATATTTCTAAATACTTTCAGTTCAAGTTGTAACTTTTCTTGTCCTTGCATATTGAAAAATATTTAATGTTACACTATCATTATATCAAATATTTAAGAAATAATCATGAAATATTCCATTATTACCTTTCCTACTGCATGTTAGCAAAAGCCATTATCTATGTATCTTGGCTTCCTTTGTTTTCATCCTAATTCTTATTTTTAATATTTTGCTAATTTATTATCCCTAGCAGAGAAAACTCCAAAATGTATAAATATTGATCAGAATATTTACCTTGATTTGTTTATAAAAAACAAAGAAGTGTCAAGAGGTTGGTGTTTTATTGTTTTCTTTAAAAAATGTCTCAGAGATATATATTGAGAATACACTCCTCAAAATAACTGGTTATTAGAACTGTCTATTGTACTGGTGTTAATGACTGAATGTTCATCGGGGGCTTTTTGGTGATTCATCAGGCAGAATCATCATTGGCATGTACTCTTATAAAACAGTTGATATCTTCCCAGACATATACTGGCTGAAAATAACATCTTCCACTTTTAAAAAAAGTAATACGGCTCATCTTAATTAGTAACCACCTATAAATATAAGTACAAAATGAAACAATTTATGTTATAGCTTAAGAAAGCATTGACCCATAGTAAGTACTCCTAAAATAAGAAAGTGGTGTTGCTACTATTATAAAAGTGAGCAGGCTTTGTGGTCAAAACATCATAAACAGAAACTGAGAAAAGGAAAGGCAAAACTAATTTGCTGACTTGGTGCTTCCTGTTTCTAATCCAATGTCAGCCCCCACCCCTCAGTGGAGGATGTGACAAGGAGAGAAATGTAATGAAGAGACTCTAGCCTCCCCTTTTGGGTTTGCTGTGGTTCTAGCCCCGTCTGTATATTTGAATCACCTAGAAACAGGGGTAACCAAAAAAAGTGCTGATACCACCACAGCAAGCCAGACTTATTTATTGGACTCTGAGGAGTGGTATCTGAGTATTTCTTAATCATCTCTCCAATTGATACTAATATGAAGCTAGGTTTGAGTACTAACAAGAAATAGTTTTCTACATATTTCTATATATTTTGTAATACAGAAAGCCTCGTTTTGTCAGAGAAGTTGTAGATGGTGGTAGGATAGGAAGACCTGGTCAGAGAAGTTGTAGATGGTGGTAGGATAGGAAGACCTGGTAGAATGCTTTTCCATAGCAAAATTGGAGGGTTGTCATTTTTGAGAACATTGGTTCTTCCTGATTTTTCCAGGCATCCTTTCTGAGTGCCTTAGTGGACAGCAGTAGCCCCTAAGGTGTGGTTTGTGTGCCAGTAGCATTAGCATCAGCTTGGAACTTGTGAGAGCTGCAAATACTTAGGCCTGTCACAGACTTGTCCAATCAGCAAATCTGGGGGTGGGCGCTGACAAACAGTATTTTAACAAGTCCCCTGGCACTCTGGTAACCCACTAAAATTTGAGAAGCATTTGGCATAAGTGTTTGTACAACTCAGCTAATCTCAAGAGGATCAAGAGGATAACTCATTTCTTCAGTGCCTAACCAGAGCCTTGAAGTGAGGACCAGCAAGGGCTTGTGTGCAGATGACAGTGGGAGTCCATGTCAGGGAACAATTGTGCAGGCCTGTCGATAAGTCCCCTGAACTACCTATCTCCCCTCACATGGAAATTCTTCTGAAAAGCGGAGCATCCAGAGGATTTCAATGTTGCACCTTTGTTGATATATCCAACCAAATCTAGGTGTATGTGGGTGTTTATCAGTCTATTTTCATACTGTTATAAAGAACTGCCTCAGACTGGGTAATTTATAAAGAAAAGAGGTTTAACTGACTCACAGTTCAGCATGGCTGGGGAGACCTCAGGAAACTTACAATTACGGCAGAAGGCAAAGAGGAAGCAAGACACCATCTTCACAAGGTGGCAGGAAGAAGTATGGTGGGGGAAGGGGGGAAGAGCCCCTTACAAAACCATCAGATCTCATGAGAACTCACCCACTATCACAAGAACAGCCTGGGGGAAACTGCCCCCATGATTCAATTACCTTCACCTGGTCTCTCCCTTGACACATGGGATTATGGGGATTACAATTCAAGATGAGATTTGGGTGGGGACACAAAGCCTAACCATATTAGGTGTATAAGGAAAATGTGAGCAATGGGTACCTAAAAATAGAGATCTGATAAGTTTTTGGGGGGAAGAAGGGAAAAGGGGGTTGAGATACAGAGACTGTACCACAGCATCAGAAATTTTAAGACAAATTGTAGTAACATAGTAGTTCAGTAACTTCAATCCTAGGAGAATTCCTTGGTTGCTAATGATGTCAATTACAGCAATAAACATAGAATGAAACAAGCACTTCAGGGAGGTATAACAGCTGTGGGTCAAGCAGCAAGTTTTGCTGATGATGGCCACAGATCCCTTGCATAGTTGATAATTTAAAACCATTTCCCATAGGATCCATATGTTCATTATTATGAATCTCTTAGCTGCGAACATAGGCTAACCATGTCTCAGAATGGAATGTGATCTGTATTGGTGACTACTCATGTGTGATATTGTTTTCTAGGTAATATAAAGACAGTAAACTTAATGCAATTCTGTTACCAAGGTCGCCACTAACTCTCTTTAATTTCTGACTCATAGGAAGGCAACATTATTCAAACAATGCTTTTCTTCATTCTTCAGTGTGAACCTGTGTTTGAATATTTGCTTCTTGTTACATATCCTCATAGGATTTCAGGTGTCTCATCTATATAATGGGGATGATAGAATACCTATCAGCTAATTTTTTATGATGTCATATTTATACCATACATAGCACAAGGCATTGCATATACTGTGTGCTCAATCTATGGCAGTTATTTTAGTATTAAATAATAACAATGTTATTTATTAAATTGATTTTAGTAAAATAATTATGTTGGTGTCATGCACACTTTGCATAGTTTGCATAGGTATTTTATTATTAGTTATATAAAAAATATATACACATTTTTGTATAGCCTGATTTCTGTAGTGCACAATAAATGTGCATTTTATATACATTTTTGTATACACACTAAGTACCTATATTTATGTCTGGAAAAATTTTCTTGCGAGTTACATAAATTGCTAAATGATTCCCTAAGTTTTTATTAAAACAGGACAGAATGGTAAAAAGAGAAAAAGAAAAATGTGTGTGTATGTTTCTGTATGTCTATATTTATATCTTTTCATTTAACAGAGATTCTCCATTCTCCTTTTTTGGAGTAGAAGGCAGTATAGTTTAAAGGAGGAAACAGAGGCTTTTGAATCACATCGACTCATTCAATTTAATATATTGGTTTTTTTTTTTACTGCAAGCCATCTAAAAAGGCAACCGAGATCAGAAGGCTAAGTAATGTCAGACTTGAGCAAGTCACTAAACTTTTCTTGCAGATTCTATGTTTGTAAAATATCAATAATAAATGTATACCCAAGATTATAGTTAAGGTAAAGCCACATAGCAAATATAAGCAGCTGGCTTATAATAGGTGCTCAACAAATAACCTTTCTCCCAATGGGAACCTTATTTGTGTCCCAGCTCCATGAAACCCGACTCACCTGAACAAAACGTCTGGGTACAGGTGAGGAATTGGTTTACAAAAACAGAGTAGCAGCCTGGGAGGGAAGAAACCACAACACCTGAAGAGGGAACACCTGAGGCTTCAGAAGGCCTAGGGAGAGAGATCCACGTGAGTCAAGCAGCAGGCATGGCTGGACCGGCTGGGCCTTTTATCATCAACCACAGCTCATGAATGCAGACTTGTCATGTGCATGCACAAACGCACAGACTGGACAACCTTGTTTCATTTGAACGGATAAAAATTCAAGTGCTGCTTCTGACTCTCAGTTGGCTTTCAGTTATGTATGCACGGCACATAAATGTATGCACAGTTATGTATTGAATCTGCAAATATACGGTGATTCTGTTCTTGAGGCCTAACCAAATCAACATAATACTGATCCAAAACAAGTTCAACAATTCCCAAACTAGGGTAACCTGTGTCCCCTCTGAGACAGCATAAGCCCTATATCAGCAATTCTTGTATGAGTTGCAATTAACAACCCATAATCTACATCTTGGCTCAACAAGGAGAAGGATATGTAGTCATCAACACTTTCTGCTGTCTTAATTAACACTGCTCAGGTGGAGCAGAGCATATGAGCCATAAGATGAGAAGTGAAAATAAATGATTACCTGAAATAAGACACACTACTTCTTCTGGGGGTTTATTCAATAGGCTGATTGCAGGATTCTAGTGTGCATGGCTGAGATCAATATTGCTGATTGGCCTGATACTGCTGATCAGAATTCTGTTGATAATAGCACTAATCAAGTGTTGTATGAGACAAACTGAATGAAATCAGAACCAGTCCCTATCAGAGCATCAAATCCAAGTCTCAAGAGTAGTGGTGTTGTGTTAGTTGTTGCTGTAACAAATTATGACCAACAATGGTTTAATACAAAACCAAAAAAATAAATTTTTTAATACAAATTTATTATCTTAGAATTCCGGAGGTCAGAAGCCTGACATAGCTCTCATGTGGCTACAATTGTAATATTTTAATAGGTTCTACAGGAGATTTGCTTCTTTGATCATTCAAGTTGTTGGCAGAGTTAATCCCTTGTGTTTATAGGATTACGTTCCCCATTTCTTTGCTGGCTGTCAAAAAGAGGCCTTTCTCTGCTCCTAGAACTTGCCTGAAATCCTTGGCTTGTGCTCGTTGTCCTGCTTATTCTACTGACAACTCTACTGTCTTAATTTTCTACACTTAAGGACCCTTGTGATTACATTGGCCCCATGGAGATAATGTAGGATCATCTATGTATGCGATGTTAACTGATCAGCAGCCTTCTTTCCACCTGCAAAACTCTTTTTGACATATAAGTAACACACTGACAGTTCCAGTGACTAAAATTTGGATAACTTTGGAAACCATTATTCTGCCTACCATAGGCATACAGTTACTCAGGCAAAGAGAGAGAGCTTGTGTGGGGGAACTCCTCTTTTTAAAAATCATCAGATCTCATGAAACTTATTCACTGTTATGAGAACAGCACAGGAAAGACTTGCCCCCATGATTCAATTACCCGCTACTGGGTCCCTCCCACCACACCTGGAAATTCAAGACGAAATTTCGGTGGGGACACAGGCAAAGCATGTCAAGGACTAAGGCTAGAATATTGGAAGAGGCCTTAAACGTTTCTGTGTATCACTGCTGAGAGCACCTCAGAAATAGCTAGTCCTATTCATAACTAAGTAGGTGAATGTGACCAGGGCATGACACTTTTACAACCTCTCATCTCTGCATGAGGACAACATTTGGAGCCCTCATGCCACCTTTGGCATGTGAAGCCATCTCTGGCCTATGTACCACTGCTTGAAACTTGGGCACAACAAAACTAGCCCTGCTGATATGGTTTGGCTGTGTCCTCATCCAAAATCTCATCTTGAATTGTAACCCTCATAAACCCCATAATCCCCACGTGTCAAAAGGGAGAACAGGCTAAATCATGAGGTCAGTTTCCCCTATGCGATCCTTGTGGTAGTGAGTGAGTTCTCAAGAGATCTCATGGTTTTATAAGCGGTTTCCGCCTTGACTCAGCACTCACTCCATCCTGCTGCCCTGTGAGAAAGGTGCCTGCTTCTCCTTTGCCTTCCTCCATGATTGTAAGTTTCCTGAGGCCTCCCAGCAATGCAGAACTGAGTCAATTAAACCTTTTTCCTTTATAAATTATCCAGTCTCAGGTATTTCTTCATAGCAGTGTGAGAACAGACTAATAAACCTGCCATACTGCAATCTCCACTTTGTAGTGTGCTGTCACTAACTCTCTTGCTCTGATCCATTGAATTTTGTTGTTTACTTTTACCACTTATGTAATAGGGGCAAACTGCTTTTATTCTCTCTCTCTCTCTCTCTCTCTCTGTTTGTTAGAAACAGGGCCTTACTTTGTCACCCAGGCTAGAGTGCAATAGTACAATTAGTACAATCTTGGCTCACTGCAGCCTCGACCTCGTGGGTTCAAGTGATTCTTCTGCCTCAGATCCCCAAGTAGCTGGAACTACAGGCATGTGCCAACAATCCCAGCTATTTTTTGTGTTTTTTGTAGAGTTGGAGTTTTGCCATGTTGCCCAAACTGGTGTTCAACTCCTGACTTCAAGAAATCTGCCCTCCTCAGACTCCCAAAGTGCTGGGATTACCGGTGTTAGGTACTGCACCTGGCCTACAAACTGTATGTTACCTAATTATTGCAGTGGGTTGAATTGCGTCTCCACAAAGATATGTACAAACCCTAACTGCCATAGCTCTGAATGTAATCTTACTTGGAAATAGTCTTTATAGATGTAATTCAGTTAAACATTTCATAATGAGCTCATTTTGGATTTAGGATGAGCTCTAGATGCAGTAACTGATGCTTTTATAAAAGAAATGAGAAAGATTTGAGACACAGACACACAGGGAAGAAGGCCATGTGAAGAGGACGCATAGGTTGGGTTGACACAGTCACAAGTCAGGGAATGTCAGGAGCCACCAGAAGCTGGGGAGTCAAGGAAGGATTCGCCCCAAGAGCCTTTGGAGGGAGCCTTACCGGAACCTTGACTTTGAACTTCTAGCCTCCAGAAAAGAATGAATTTCTGTTGGCTAATCTGTTAGATTGTGGTGATTATGACAACAGCCCCAGGACCCTCACAGGCATCTGGTTGATCCTTCCAGAGGCTGGGGTTCTCCCTCACAGGAGATATGTACTTCCTTATGAATTGTATATCATTATCTGTATTACTCAAAAGAATGCAGTAACGTGAAGGTAGAGCTTTTTTTTTTTTTTTTTTTTTTTTTTTTTTATCATTTTGTTGCTTTTCTTCCACATGATATGGTTTGGCTGTGTTCCCACCCAAATTTCAACTTGAATTGTATCTCCCAGAATTCCTACGTGTTGCGGGAGGGACCCAGGGTGAGGTAATTGAATCATGGGAGTCAGTCTTTTCTGCACTGTTCTCATGATAGTAAGTCTCACAAGATCTCATGTGTTTATCAGGGAATTCTGCTTTTGCTTCTTATTTTCTCTTGCTGCCACCACGTAAGAAACTTTGGTCTCCCGCCACGATTCTGAGGCCTCCCCAGCCATGTTGAACTCTGAGTCCAATTAAACCTCTTTTTCTTCCCAATTTCAAGTATGTCTTTATCAGCACTATGAAAATGAACTAATGTACCACAGTACCTAAAAGTGGACCTACTGTCTTTTAATAATACTTGTGCAGATTTGTCAAACATCAGATGACCTTAGGTGTGCGACCTTATTTCTGAGATCTCTATTCTGTTCTATTGGTCTATGGGTCTGTTTTTGTACCAGTACCATCCTGTTTTGGTTACTGTAGCCCTGTAGTACAGTTTGAAGTTGGGTAGTGTGATGCCTCCAGCTTTCAGGAAAAGAAAACCAAATATTGCATGTTCTCACTTACAAATGGGAGCTAAATGAGAACACATGGACACATAGAGGGGATCAATACACACCCGGGTCAATCAAAGGGTGAAGAGTGGGAGGACGGAGAGGATCAGGAAAAATAACGAATGGGTACTAGGCTCAATACCTGGGGGATGAAATAACCTGGATGACAAATCCCCATGATACAAGTTTACCTATGTAACAAACCGGCACATGTACCTCTGAACTTAAAGTAAAAATAGGCTGGTTGTGGTGGCTCACGCCTGTAATCCTAGCACTTTGGGAGGCCGAGGCAGGTGGATTGCCTGAACTCAGGAGTTCAAAACCTGCCTGAGCAACACAAAGAAACCCTGTCTCTACTAAAAAATACAAAAAAAAATTAGCTCGGTGCGGGGGCGGGCACCTGTAGTCCCAACTACACGGGAGACTGAGGCAGGAGAATTGCTTGAACCCAGGAGGCAGAGGTTGCAGTGAGCCGAGATCGTATACTGCACTTCAGTTTGGGTGACACAGTGAAACTCTGTCTCAATAATAATAATAATAATAATAATACTTTTCCACAGGGAATGGCATCATTGCAGGTCTTGATAAAATTCAACTAAAATTTCAAAATATCCATATATCTTAATAATTATGACTGGGTTATAAAGCAAGAATGCAAGAATATTCAAAATACACCACAACAATTATGGAAGACATTCTCTATCTTAGAGATCTACACAAACTACAATATCTCAATACTGTCTTTAGTAAACAAAGTATATGATTAACTCACCTGAACATCCACAAATAGTAAGAGAACTGTCATAGCTAACTCAGAAATTAAGAAAAGTTTTCTGTAGCCTAAATTTGAAGCAGAGTTCAAGTTCATACTGTGTATGGCTAGGAGAATAAGAGTTCTCTCAGGGGGAACACAGGTCAGTCTGTGGAATCTCCTCAAATCCCAGTAGTATCATGACTCTGACAAGGTGAATACTTTTTCTAGACACCAAAATTCTGCTTCTGAATTTCCAAAAGTTTTTTATAATTAATCTCTGAAATGACCTGGTGACAATGATTAGGAAACCAAAGTTTTTTAGTTCAGCATGGGTAAAAATATATAATAAATGTAAAAATGATATTTATCTTAGATATTGCCATATTAAAGCCTGGATTTCTACTAGAGATTAAAAATGTGTCAATATAACAAAATCTCATTTCTATTGTTTCCCCTCTGAGTATATATTCAGTATATGTGTATACACACTCATACAGATACAGTGAATAACTTAGTTTCGTATCACTTTAAATAATTTGTGTTGCTATTAGTTGGGAAAATTGTTTAATATGATGTTCATAAAAATAATATAATATATATCATAGACTACACCTTTCCAAAATAGATATAAGGGATAAGACTATAAAATATGTTGGAATAGTTTTCTTCAACACAGATACAAAAAAAAAGCCTCCACATATTCCACTTGTAGTTCTAACAACACATGTGCCCATAGATCCATAGATGTGATAATGTATTTTCCCTTCTTACCCTTTTATAAACAATACATATTTGATAGCTAAAAACTAAATACAACTTGCTATCCTAATAATGAATAACAAAATAAGAGATTAATTCCTTGGTTTTTCTTAAAAGGAAGTTTATTTTGTATTTAATAAACTTTTTTTCTTTTATAAATACTGCTTGTGAAGAATATATTAGCTATTTATTTTAGAACTGCTGATTCCAATGCACTGTAAACAATTCAAATGTTCTTAAATGAAAAAGACAATTTGGTGACATAGTTGAAAATCCCAAGGGTATCTTAATCCAAGCAATGCCTAATCCAGAAGCTCATTATGTCTTCTGTTCAGGTTTCTTGACATGTTCCATCTTTCTCTTTCTAATTTAATTCCAAGTGATAGTGTGTCTTTAACAGTTCCAAATTTATACTTTTGCAGGCTTAATGTTAACATACAAGAAAATGTATAGCTCTGAAAAGTCTAACCATAATTACATTTAATTGTCTCTGATGTAGTTGCTTGGCCATACTAGTATATGTGGTCACTAAATGTTTGGACTAGTCAAACATGAATCACTCACCGGGAGGTGGACATAGTGCCAACCATAACCATAGGATGTGACCCAAAATTTGGGGATGGAGTTAATTCTAGAGAAAAAAAAAATCAATGCATGTTAAAGTAGAAGTCAGGGAATAGATACTAGGGGCCCTAAAACACAAATCATCTAAGATATATAAGATGAAATGGGTGCTGACTCTCAGAAAGTATTTAATTTTATAAGTTTTGCCTTGATAAAGTTGAGATTTATGTCTAGGTTTTAGGTTTAATACCTTCTGATATCAGATAAACAGATCATTATTATAATAGAAACTTAGGAATTTTCTAATTGTCTTTACCCTCTGGGATTAACAAATATTTGGTGTACTACATTGGCATACTCACCTGATGTATATGTGGCTGTGCATGTTTGCATGTGTGAAGAGAGTAAACTATATCATAAATATGTACATATATAGGTGTGCATTATTTTAGTGTACATATGGTAAATAAAATTGTTTGGTATATTATGTATCACATTGTCCTTTTTCTTAAAAATGATGTTTATTTCCAGGTTATATCCAATAAAAATAACTTTTTATATTGCTATGGTGAGTTGAAAAACACTGATTATAATATAAAATATTAAGAATAAAGAGAGACATAGAAAGAACAGAACATAGAGATTCTTAGTAAATAAATAATAAGCAAGTAATTTGCAGATGATGCTAAAAGAAAGCATCTGAAATAATGATTTGATACTGGGGATTGATAACTGGGGATTGATATGCAGGTTTTTAAATTAAAGAAACTAAGTTCTTTCACTAGATATACCAAAAATAACCTGAATTGATGGACATAGTACTTAATACAAGATAGAAGGATACATTAATCCCAGTGCAAGTAAATTTGGACAGGCAGAAGCAACAGGATGTAAGGTAAAGCTACTAGAAAAGGTCATAACATGACAATTTCCTTAGCTACACTAGCTAAGTATAACGGAGGAAGAGTTAGCAGTTTAATTTCAGAGATCGCAAGACTCCTTTCTTTGCACCTTTTCCTCAATTTCCACAGTACATGTAGCTATGCTGAGCACAGCTACTCCCCAGTCTCATCAGCCATCATCAGATCCTTCCTGGAAATTCTATGACCAACCCAGGGTACCGTGGCACTGTCAACACAGACTGGGGAGCCCCAGAACCTCACTGACCTTCCAAGCAGCTCTCCCTCCAAACCACTGCTCTCCCTTCACCCCAAGACACTTAAAATTGTCTCCAAAAAGAAAAAAAAAATTGTGGTTTTCAAGAAATTCCATTTTCTTAAAAAGATACAAACGTTAACCAAACAAAAGAGCACAAAGCTATGAATAATGGGAGGTTGAAACACACTTCTCTACCTGGAGTCCTGATTCCAGGCAAAATCGTTATTTCAAAATCCCTGTCTGACTGTGTCATCCCCTTGCTTCCTACTGATTTCCAGCTGGGGCCTGCACCTCTGTGTTCCCAGGCTCACTCTGTTCACATTGGCATTTGCTCCTCTCTCCAGCCACACAGGGCTCCTGTCCAGAACTTGGGCCTCTGCAAACCATGGGAAGCCCTTTGCCCTGATTCAGTCTACCCAGGTACCAATTTTCTTTTATCTTTCTGACCTCAATCTGAGTCATCATTTCCCAGGAGAAAGCAATGCAAGGAATGTACTCATTTGTAACATTGAACCGAGTTACCTCAAGAGTTTTTGTTGATAATTTGATTTACTTTAGTCTTCTCCACTTGACTGTAAGCCTCATGAGGACAGCTGTTACATTGTGTATCTTGCCAACCTTATATTCCCTATCTACCCTGTGTGTGCATGAAACACATCTCAACATCTTTTCCAGCTTCCTTCTAGTATTCCCTCACGTAGTACAAAACATCCACATTTCCCTGACTTCCCGGAAGCTAGAGCTGCAGATTAGATTTAGATGCCGGAAAAAAAGAGATCTGGATTTGGAACTCATTAAAGCAGGAAAAGAGGCAACAAGGAGATACAGAGCTAGCAGGCCCAGTTCTGTGGGAAACTTTGTCACCCTCAGCTAGGGTTGAGTGATCATGGAGCGAACCGATGGAACAGTGGCATCCTGACCCCTGCATCTTCTGGTACTTCCCAGAGGTGCCCATTCTTTAGTTAGGCACATGCTGTGGTAGTCTACTGGGTGTTTGGTCAGCATGCCCAGGGAGGAGCTGGCTCCCCTAGTCCTTCCAAATCATCAAATTCCTTCTATTACATATGTAATAGCATAGATAGATAGATGCGTGTGTGTGTGTGTATGTGTATAATTATCTACAACCAAACTAACTGATCTAATATTAAGAAAATGTTTGTCTACTAAATGAATAAACAAATGAAGGAATAGATGCTAAGTGAATTTACATGAAATTTCTCATACCTCTAACAGATAAGATGTGATAACTTGTACCTTTTATAAAAATATGTCTTAATATTCCTTGTTCTCTGTCATTTATGTATTTCAAATCCACATGAACTAAACAAGGAGAGGGACTGCAACATTTGCAAACTCATACTGCCTGTATGTCATAGAAAAAAACTGAAAACCACTTAACCTTAGTTTGAAAAAAATCTTCATTCATACTTCACAACTATTAAAACAAAAAACGGACTGAAATTGATTTTTTTTCCTTAAAGTGGGTTACATGCTAATAAGCAAAAAGTGGAAAAGACACATCTTATAAGAAATAATGAAAGAGATATTCCTCATATGGTATTAGGCGGATGCAAAAATGGCAAAAACCTCAATGACTTTCGCACTAACCTAATCCAAGTTAAGCTAACACATATTCACTCAAATAAAAAGAGTAGAAAACATTACAACTAAAATAATTTTTGAATAAAGGACACATTTGGATTTCAAAAATATTGTAAATTCAAATTTTCTTTTTTTCTACATTGTATATACAGGCAAAGGACAAAGTACTCATTATGATACGCTCATTAATATGGGTAAAAAGCATCTCAACTACATTCACCCAAATTGTTCCAAATAAACCATATAGTTAGAAAAAAATGAATTAATTCTATCTGGCATAAGGCAAGGTAGGATAATTAACTTTAACTAGCTTAAGGTAGAATTATTCTTGTAATACATACCCAGCCAGTTAATTATGCATCCATATGCTATCGCTCCTCACACCTGCCTCACCTTGGCGTGGGAGACTTCTCACATTTTGCTGCTCCTTGCACATGCTGTCAAGGCCGATGCCACTAAACAGTCCCCAACCTGCCTCCAGCACAGAGGTTCAAGCATGAATGCAGCAGATGGGAAAATATACTTTATTTGTGATATCTATTTAAATGTAACTAGAAGACATATAAAATATTCTCGAAAATACATCACTTGAGATTACCAATAACAAAAGATATTTATCTCAATCGCTGCCCTTATTAACATTTCTCTCTGTCTCTCTCACTCATTCTCTGTGTGTGTGTGTGTCTCTCTATCTTTGTCTGTCTGTCTCTCTCTCTGTCTCTCTCTTTGTGTGTGTGTGTGTGTGTGTGTGTGTGTATGTGTTTCTCTCTCTCGTGCTCTCTCTCTCTCTCTCTCTCCAGTAGTCCCCGAATCAGAAATACAGTAAGTCCTCACCTAAAGTCATCCATAGGTTCTTGGAAACTGTGACTTTATGTGAAACAATGTATGACAAACCAATTTTACCATTGGCTAATGGATATAAATGAGAGTTGAGTTCCTATGGCATGTTTCTGGTCACAAAAACGTCACCAAATTTAAAAATTAAAATCCACAAATGCTTCTAATATTAAACACTGAAGTAAGTGTGAGCTATACACACACTTAAGAAAGACTCATAAAAACAAGACAATTATTTATCCAATTTCTGGTGAAGCAGTGAGGTCAGAGATTGTAGTGATGGTGTGATTAAAAAAAAAAAAAAAAAGGAATAAATGTTTCCAAACTGAAGATTGTCAGGAGCACCTCTAGCCTCCATGCAATCCAAAAACAAGCATATGTAAGGCGAGTTTGCTGAGCACTTTTGTATTGCATGGCTTACTGTAACGTTTCCATAGGATGATTGCATGCTTTATAAATTTTTATTTTACAATAATATGTATTTATTACTTTTCCTTTTCCAACCTGTTTATTACAGTTCAGGGTCACAGGTGGCCTGAGTCCATCCCAGCAGCTCAGGGCACCAAGTGGGAACCCACCTGGACAAGACAGCATCCCATTGCAGGGCCACTCACACACCCACACTCACTCAGCCTAGGACCATTGACACATGCCAGTTCACCTGGCAGACGCGTCTTTGGGATGTGGGAGGAAACGGGAGTAAGAGGAGAAAACCCATTCTGACATGGGGAGAGTGTCAAACTCCACATAGTGACTCCAGCAAGGAATAGATTGTTTCTCTCATTGTTATGATGAAAGACATTATTTGAGGACCTACTGTAACCTAAAATATTTTACAGTTATTGTAAAGGTTATTATAATGTATTTTGAGAAAATTGGTGTTGATTTGTCATTTTCCTCCAAATACAGTGGACATAAAAATTACCTATGTTTTAAAATATATGTGCTCCTGGTTCCCAAGTTACATGCCTAGTAATTCCAAAGTTTTACTTCAGAAAGCACCCTATCTGGCAGAGATAGGACCACGATCCAACTTTTAAAAACACGGCTGCAGAAGATAAGAACATCTAATGAAATCACACTGTCCCTGTATGTAAATTTATTCATATACTGGAAATACATGGAGGAATGTGTTTTCAGAATAATAGAATAGGAACTGCCTGTGAAGTATGAAAGTGATTTAAAATTACACTTTCTTTAGCTTTATTGACTTCCTGTTGAACCACACTTTCTTTAGCTTTACTGACTTCCTGTTTGGTTAGATTATTATTATTATTATTATTATTATTATTATTTTTTGAGACCGAGTGTCACTCTGTTACCCAAGCTGGAGTGCAGTAGCACGATCTCGGCTCACTGCAACCTCTGCCTCCCTGGTTCATGTGATTTTCCTGGGATTACAGGTGTGTGCCACCATGCCCGGCCAATTTGTGTGTTTTTAGTAGACACAGGGTTTCACCATGTTGGCCAGGCTGGTCTGGAACTCCTGACCACAGGTGATCTGCCCACCTCGGCCTCCCAAAGTGCTGGGATTATAGGCATAAGCCACCAAGTCTGGCTGGTTTGTCTTAAAGTAGGAACTAGGAACACACACACACACACACACACACACACACACAATAACCGTGCAATGGAAAAATTAAATAAAAGTTCATCAAAAAGCAAAGAGATGATTCTGTCTAGTTACTAATGTACAGATGCTTTCTCTCCTTTGTTTTTCTGTAATTTAGAGGGAATTAGAAAGCCTGCCAAATGCTGTGGGAATTTAAATGCCATTAATTAAGCATAATCAAATGATGGGGAAACAGAAAGTGATGGCCAGTCACAGAGAAATAGGAAATAAAAAATCTCTCAATTATGTCAACAGGCATATCAAAATCAACTGTGTGAATTAAAAAAGAAATAAATCCAGCAACCAGAAAGAGTACAATAAGCTATATCAGAAGCCAATCGCCATTTTAGTGAAAATACACTGAAATTCCAAGGAAATACTGCGTTGTACACACGAACCCAAATTAGTGACATTTATTTTAACTCCATAGCTACATTTTGAAAAACGTGATGAGATCATGGACTTTTGGAGTAAAGGTGATCTCAACCATTTATTCCAAACTCAGCGTTTAGAAATTATGAAGCTGAAGTGTATTACAAAGAGTATTATTTGGCCAAAATCACTCAAATAATAAGCATGAACCTAGGATAAGGGCTTCATTCTTTTTCTTTTCCTTTCCAGTCTCTGGTCCCATTTCTCTTATAAGTTGGACCACACATGCGTTAGTTGCCTCTTAACAACCAACACAATGACTAAAAAATGTATATACTATCCTCACTTTAAAGACACTGTCATCATATAAATAAATAACATGTCATCATGTAAATACATAGGCTAGATTCTAAGTTTTAGTTTGTGTTAGGTTCTAACTTGCTAAAACAGATTCCTGGGCCCCACACCTAAAGTGTCTGATTCAGAGGGCCTAGGATAATTATGCCTGATATACCTAGGGTAAAAATGCCTGATAATTAGCATTTGCTAATGTTTCTGGTTTAGATACTACATTTTAAGAACCACTGGGCTGGACTGTTAGTGAGTGAGTAAAAAGCATTAAACAGAGTTTGAATGTTTTAATGTATGTTTTTCTTTATATCCAATTGTCTAAAACAGTACTTACAGAGTAGTGTTTTACTGATTATCAAAATACATCAAGAAAGTGTTATTTTTAATAGAATCAGGAGGCTGTGGCTCTTTTCTAACCCAGGATTGAAACTATATAGATCTTACTAACTTTGTAGAAAATTGTCTTCTCTCCAGGATCAAATCTCAAAATTTACCTTAATCAAGTAGCCAGATGAGATCAACAAGTCAGACAAATGTACTGTTTTGAGCGTGAAAAATAAGAAATGTAGTGATTTGGGTTGGTGTCATGCTACTGTTCTTATAAAAATTTACAAAATATTTTCTTCAGTTCAGTAACAGCTTTTACAAAATCAAAATGGTATTGGTTAAATTCATAGTGCTAAGTAAATGTATGCTGACATTTTGGTTCCCTGAGCTAAATTTTTTAACTTTTATTTTTGTCATGTTCAGGGGTAGGTAAATGTAGGTAAATTCATACCATGGGGGTTTGCTGTACAAACTATTTTGTCACCCAGGCATTAAGCCTATAACCTATTAGGTATTTTTTCTTATCTTCTCCGTCCTCCCACTCACCATCCTCCTGTAGACCCCAGTGTCTGTTGTTCTTCCATATGTGTCCATGTGTTCTCATCATTTAACTCCCGCTTGTGAGAACATGCGGTATTTGGTTTTCTGTTCCTGCGTTAGCTGGCTAAGGATAATGGCCTCCACACTATGCGTGTACTTGCAATGTACATAATCCTTTTTTTTTTTTTTTGGCTGCATAATATTCCATGGTGTGTATGTACCATCTTTTCTTTATCCAGTTTACTGTTGGTGGGCATTTAGGTTGATTCCATGTCTTTGCTATTGGGAATAGTGATGTAATGAACAGATGCATGCCTCTTTATGACAAAATGATTTATATTCCTTTGGGTATGCTCCTGGTAATGGGACTGCTGAGTTGATCGGCAGTTCTGTTTTTCAGTCTTTGAGGAATCACTGCACTGCTTTCCACAACAGTTGAGCTCATTTACACTCCCACTAACAGTGTATAAGCATTCCTTTTATTTCACAATCTCATCAGCATCTGTTTTGTTTTTTTTTTTAATTTTTTAGTAACAGCCATTCCCGGGCTAATTTTTTATTTTTCATCTTCAAACTCTGAAGTCTTAAGCCATTGGTTCTCATCCTGGCTGAGAGAGAATGTAAGGCCTACAACAGAAAGAATTCAGAGGAAGTCAAACATGGCACTGAAAACAGTATAATTTGAACAAAGAGCCAATTGTTGACTTCATGAGTTGCTTTTTAAATTAGAATTCCAGAACTAAGAATTAACTATTTCTTCAGTAGAACTAGTCTTATTTCCCTTAAAGGTAAAAGGCAACTTACTTCATTAGGAGTCAAATGTGCTGTGTGTCCTCAGCCTATACCCTGTCTACACCGGTCACACTAGAAACTCCTCTTGGCCGAGGGCATTCCCATATTTTCTGTAATCAATTAGTAAAACCTTTTAACTTTAGAGGAGGTTGGTGATAAAAAATAACATCATTCTGTCATGCCTTAAAATGTCTTCTTACCATGATGAACTAGACCTCACAAAATATTTAATAGTAGTGTACACCTGCCAATTCTGCTGTACTAACTAAAAATCCTAAAAAGAGTTGCTCTCCCTTTTCATACCTACTTGATTTTGTTGATCTATCCAATTCCCCATCTTGTTTATTTATTTAGACGGTCTCACTCTGTCGCCCAGGCGGGAGTGCAGTGGTGTGATCTCAGCTCACTGCAATCTCCACCTCCCAGATTGAAAGGATTCTCAGGCCTCGGCCTCCAAAGTAGCTAGGATTTCAGGCATGTACCACTGTGCCCAGTGAATTTTTGTATTTTTAGTAGAGACAGTGTTTCATTGTGTTGGCCAGGCTGGTCAAATGATTTGACCGGGCCTTACATGATCCTCCTACTCATCCTCCCAAAGTGCTGGGATTATAGCTGTGGCCCACCGTGCCCAGTCTAATTCCCTATCTCTTTTATAAAACATTTCATTAAAGGTCATCTATTTGCCAGCATTCCCCCACCAAAGGATTTTTATCTTGCATGTCTGTAATTCTGCCTTATTTAAAATTAGAATAAAATACAGACAAAAATTACATTCCAAGTATGAAGCAGCAGAATAAGCTATTAAGGTCCAGATGCATTTTTTAAATCACATGAAATATAATTTTACTCCCTATGTGTGATCTGATCCTGTTGTATTTTCAGTCTGTCATTGTGATAACCACCTTAATTAGTTTATCAAAATCATATGCACATAGCCAGCCAGTCTTTCGACTTCTCACGGTTGATTCCAAACTAAATTTATAAACCTCAAAAAAGTATGCTTCTCAAAAATATTATACTTTGTAGATTCAATGTTAGAGTCTTTTCATCCATGATCTATACCTATTTTTAAAAAGTAATTGATGATGACATCTCTTTACTGGTCATTTGTGATGCTTCCACATCTAGCACATACTTTCTAACACATACTTAAGTGTACGCTTTTACTTTGTGAATGAAAATCTGAAAATACTTATTGGTAGAATCTGATTTCATAGCAGCCAGTCTTTATTGGTGATCCTGTATGAAAATGGCTATTTCACAGTGAATATAGAACTTTCTTTAACATGGGTTGTTTGGAGAGGGGAGGGATGCATTGACAAAAATAACTGTTTTGAAATAAAAATAGTAGACGACGTTGTTTTTTTTTCCTTTTAATTTATGCAAACAGATACCATGATGCATTCCTACCTACAACTAATTGCCTTAATTTTTCTTTTGTTCCTCTTTCCTTTACTCTTCTTTGCTTGCTTTTTTCTTCCTCCCTTTCTTCCTTCTTGTTTTCCTTTTTTTCTCTTTCTTCTTTCCCGCCTTCCTTTTGTGTTTTATCTGCCATTCTTTTTTCTTTTTTTCCACCATGCCAAACTATGTCTTTGGAATCACATAGATGGAGTAAACACAATTTGTTAAAACTAGTCACTGTGGATAGTCTAGTTTAGGAAAGCTAAATTACCAATCATTACCTTATGTTTAGTGATAACAAACCAAAGAAGGTATACTACAAATTTGATCTGGATCGGTACACAAAGAGCCACATAAACACAATTGAAACTTTGGAGAATAATAATATACATTTGTATACTCATATAAATCTGTATATTTAAGTAAAACCTAATATGTAAGTACCCAAAATATACGTACACACATGTATATTACCCAATGCTAAATTTTTTCACTTACTACAGTATTCTTAATAAATACCATTAATATTATTTAAGTTTAAAGATGAAAATCAATATCACACCGATTTTTTATAGTAATAAATTGTGATTATTCTAATACTGAATGCTATGTTTTCAAGAAGTCCAATAGAGAAAAATGTATTTCAAAATGTCATTTAACTAAGATGTGGGTTAAAATCATTTTTTTAATGGTGAAAGTAAACAGAATGCATACAGCTGCTTTAGTAATATTGGCCTAGATTTCCCAAGATCAATAATGGGTGTGATGAGATGTCACCAAAAATGGCAGAGTAGGCAGCTTCAAGTGTCCATCTCGCCACAGAAACATTGAAAAAATCAAGAAAAACAGCACAATCCACTTTGTCAGAACTCTAGAAAGCAGTCAAAGGTTCACGGAACCAAGCAATCGCTGAATCAATAAAAGATAACTTAAATATGGCAGGAAAGCTTTGTGGTGTTTTTATTGTCCTTTAAAGTCTAGCATTACCCTGACCTCAAGCCAGAGATGACAGCACAAGAAAGGAAAACTACACACCAATATCCTTTATGAATATAGATGTAACTATCCTATACACAATACTGGAAAAGGGAATCCAACAGCATATCAAGAAAAATTTACACTATGGCCAAATGGGGTTTATTCTAGAATGAAAGAGTAGTTCAACATAATAAAATCAGTCATATAAAACACCACATTAACAGAATGAAGGAAAAAAACGTATCATCTCAGTTGATGAAGAAAAGCATATGGCAAAATGCAATACTTGATCAGGGAGAAAAACAAAATAATAAATTAGAAAAAAGTTGAAAAATTTTCTCAACATAGCAAATGACATATGAAACATCTGCAGCTAACCTAATAATCAATGATAAAAGTTTGAAAGTTTTCCCCCTAAGATGAGCCACAAGACAAGGGTGCCTGCTTCCATTACTGCTGTTTAACTTTGTACTAGAAGTTTTAGTAAGAGCACTTAGGCAAGAAAAAGAAGTAAAAGACATGCAAATTGCAAAGGATAAAGTAAAACATGTATAAGATAACATGATCTTATACATAAAAAACTCGAACAAATCTAGAACAAGAAACTTACTACAGCTAATAAACAACTTCAGCAAAGTTGTAGGAAACAAAATGAACACACAAAAATTAGTTGTGCTTCTTTATATGAGCAACAAGCAGTCTAAAAAGAAAATTAAGAAAATGTATCCCTTTTTAAGTACATCTGAAAGAATAAAATACATAGCAAAAAATTTAACCAAGGAGGTTAAAGACTTATCAACTGAAAACCACAAGACATTGCTGAAATAAAAAGACACAAATATATGGAAAGATATATGCACTTACCATTAAAATACCAATACTCTAAAAAGCCATCTAAAGATTCAATGAAGTCCCTGAAAATTTCAATGACATTTTTTCTTGCGAAAATGGAAAAGTTGATTCTCAAATTCACAGGGAATTTCAAGAGGCCTTGAATATCCAAAATTATATTGAAAAAGAGCGAAGTTGAAGGACTCGCACTTCCTAATTTCAAAACTTACAGTAATCAAAACAGTATAGCACTGGCATAAAGATAAACATTCTCACCGAAATAATAGAATTGATAGTTGAGAGTTAAACCATACCTATACGAATAATTGATTTTTGATGAGGATGCCAAGACAATTCAGTGGCAGAAAAAATAGTCTCTTCAAAAAATGCTGCAGTCACAACTGGATATCTACATGGAAAATGATGTATATGGATCTCTCTCTTGCACCACATACAAAAATTTACTCAAGATAGATTAATGGTATAAATATGACAGGTAAAACTATAAAACTATCAGAAATAAACATAGGGGAAAAATCTTGGGTTTAGCAATGAGTTTTTAGATGTCATACCAGAGGAATAAACAACAAAAGAAAAAAAAATAGAATTCATCAAAATGTAAAACTGCATGTATCAAAAAAAAGTGATATTATGACATAAACAATGGACAAAATGTTTGCATTTCATACATATGAGTAGAGTACCCAGAATATAGAAAGAATTCTTACAATTTTCCAACAAAAATACAAACAACCCAATTTAAAATTAGTCAAAGAGTTTGAGTACACATATCTGCCAAGAAGATACACAAATGGTCAATAAACACATGAAAATATCTTCAACATTGTTAGTCATTGGGAAAATGCAAAGGAAAATCACAATGAGAAACCAAACCCACTGGGATAAGTGTAATTCAAAACAAAACAAAACAAAAACACAAAAGAACAAGTGTGGCCAAGGATGTGGAGAAATAAAAACGCTCACATATTGCTGGCGAAAAGGTAATGGGTTCCGCCGTTATAGAATACAATTTGGTGGTTCCTCCAAAGGTTACAGATAGGATTACCATCTGACCCAGCAACTCTACACCTAGATATATACCCCAAATAATTGAAAACAGGTGTTCAAATAATACATGTGCATGCATGATTAGAGCAACACTATTCAAAAGAGCCAGAGGTAGAAACAACTCGATATCCACCAGCTGATGAAGAGATGAACAAATACCAGATAGGCCCAAAAGGAATGAAGTACCCAAAAAGGTGTGAAGTAATGATGCAAGCTACAATGTGCATGAACCTTGAAAACATTATGATAAATTTAAAAAGCCAGACATAAAAGGTTATATATTGTATGATTCTATTTATATGAAATATCCAGAAATCCACAATGACAGAAAGCATAAGTGAGGTTGCTAGGAGATTAGAGGAGGGAGGAATGAGGAGTTACTGCATCATGCTTACTGGGTTTCCTCTTAGGGCGATGAAAATGCTTTAGAATTAAATAGACAGGGCGGTCCCACAACATTGTGAACCTACTAAATGCCACTAAATGCTCACTTTAAAATGGTTAATTTTATGTTATGTAATTTCACTTTAATGAAAAAGAGAAGAAAAAAGAAAAAATAGTGAATGGCTCAGATCTGTTAAAGTTATCTGACTTTACACTAATCTTATGATTTTAACTCAAACTTGCATTTTAGTTTTAATTTTAAATAACCTTTGCAACCATAGTGTTTTATGTCCTTTTAAATAAGAATGTAAATAATTATTTCTCTTATCATTCCTTTAAATCAAGCTAATTTATGTCAACTAATAACTGTGATGTGAACTGCAAAATTATTTTGTAATAATATAGTGGATTATTAGTATGCTAGTTACATCAAACATTAAAAATATATAATTTCATATCTGGCATTCATAAATGTCTTAATTTATGCTATGATATTTTGTTAAATATAAGTGATTTAAATTGTCAAACTTTGCATCTTTATTTTAATTGGATATGGGTTAACATATCATCTGTTTGATACGCATGAAGGAGATTTTAAAGGATAATATAAATTTCCAATACCCTTACATTTGCCTTATTGATCAAAGAAAAGGGAAGTATAAGAGTTGAAAACAAATCAAGACACATAATTAAATTCAAATAGTAATAACAGAAGCATCAATACGTAAACTTACGCATTTGACACACAGTTATGAGGATGTGCCAAACACTGTTGTAGGGACTGAGATTTAATGTTCATGATTTTAGCAAAACATAACAGTCATTGCTAAGAGAATATGAAAGTAAAAGGATGTAAAACTCCTCCTATCACTAATTTATTCTTAGTAATAATGTTTCCTATATACAAAACCTTATCCACTTAGCTTTGCTTCCGTGGAGAATCACAAAACAGGGAAAAGGATAACTCTCCTATTTTAGAACTAGATTTGTAAAAGTCAGTTCTCTCTCTCTCTCTCTCTCTCTCTCTCTCTCTGTGTGTGTGTGTATGCATGGATTTGAGAGTAGGCATGAACAATCATATTACATTAGGGTAAATGTCATGCTACTTTTGCAATTGTTTCAAACCAGTAGGGATCTTTCAGCATGTGCTTTCTGCATGGCATTAAGAAACGGTCCTTTAAAACTATGATTCTTTATCTCTGCTAACTTAAGCAATTACTTGGCAAAAGAACTTTATTCCATCCAACTCACACAATCCCACTCATACACTTTAAAATGTACACAAAATCATGGGTGTATTTCTACATTTCACTCAATAACTAAATTATCAATTTACGAAGGACCTACATGTAGCCTAGCATTTACTGCAAGCAGGGCATTCTTCAAAAGAAATGGCTTTCCAATTTAATTACCGAAATAGAACACATTTTATATTTTAAAAACGTGAATTTTTCCATATATCAAAATTCTCTTCACAATAATATAAATTTTTATTAATAGATACATTTAAAAAATAGAATTTATAGGGTATTTCAGCTATTGAAGCTACGTAAACAGTTAAAGAAAAACAGGAAATTATCCAATATAATGTTATCTATAATAATTTCTATTTCATAACAGTAAAAAATGTAACTGTGTATTCTTAAATGAATGATTTTATAAATAATAGTACGATTTGGAAGAAAAACAACATACTATATCAGGAAAATTTAACAAATGGATAGGTTGCCTGCTAAACCACTGACTGGAAATAAAATATTTTCGAAGTCAAAGTTACTAAATAAAATAAACATATTGTAATTCCTCAAATATGGATTACTGTCATTAATGCAAATTCATTAGGAATCAACTTTAAATCAACTTTAACTTTTAGATGAATTCATCATTTTCCTAAGACACATCAATTACTGCCCAGACACATTAACTTTCTGAAAGCGATCCATTATGTGAAGTGAATGAAGGGATTCAGTTGCCAGAATGACTTCAGTAAACAAGCTTCCAAAACAATTCTCCTGAGACATGGGGCTTTTCTCAAAGGAATATGGACCACTTTCTCCAAAAACGTTTTGTTTTCAAAATTATCATTTGCAGTAGAGAATAAATAGACTTCATATCAGTGCAAGAAATGAGCTATTATAAAGAAGATTTTGTGCCATATATTGGATAAAGCAAATCAGCATTGATACTATAGATACTATAGATCATACTATTTATACTATAGATCATATAAAAATAATGTCTGGAAATTGCAAGTCTACGTTTTTTGTCACAGAAAAATCAAGACTTCTCTTGATAAATATTACACTTGTGTGTTTGTTCTCCTTGGTTATTATGTCTTATCCTTTTGTAGTGAGCACAAACCCCACTTTTCATTTCCCTTCCTCTCATTTGTCTTACCTTTTATCTGTCCTCCTGAAATTTCAAAAATGTGAACAAAGGGAGGAAAGGGAGTGTAAGAGCATGAAAAGAGTTTAGGACCGGAGAGGTATCTAAAGTTCTTTTTTGATTTCTCAAGCCCAGAATTACGTTTTTCTGTGTGTCAAACTCCCCTCTGTCTATGCCTCTCAATTATGTGAATATTTGCTATCCATTCATCCTGACTTCTAGGTTCTAGCTTCCCTCTCTTTGTGCATCTATGAAAACTCATTCACCTTTATTTCTTAGTATTTTTAGTATGATGACTCATGCACACAAAGTATTGCTTATCTTAAACTACAAATCCCTCATTCTTTTAAAAAATTTATCCCTTTCATGAATGTTTTTGAAGACCTAGTATAAGAAAAGTGTGCTAGGTTGCAGGGATATATGAATTAGCAAACGTAATGCAATCCTTTATCCACCTCCTAGTCACATGCAATAGAGATACTAATCAAATGATCTCACAAACAACTAGACAATTGCAAAAACTGCAACAGCTATGTGATCTATTCAGGTAGATCAGGAAAGGCTTTTCTAAGGAAGGAAAATCCTAGTTAATATCAGAAAAATTACTATGACTTAAGAAAACAAATGAGACCAGAGAAGAACTGTAGCAGGCTTCATGAGAAGGGCTGCCAGAAGCTGCAACAAAAGCAGATCTCTAAGAGGTAAACAAGCAATAGGAGAGCACTGGGCTCAGGTGGATGCCGCACTGCTAAACATGGTGCAGATGGGTACTGGTTAGATGAATATGTTGTCACTTACTATAACTACCAGTTTTGTGTATCAGAAAAGGTCCTATAGGTCTATAAAGAGGTTGCTAAATGAAGATAATAGCTCAAACCTCTGACCCATATAATGTTGGGGACTGAGAGATATTACGGAATCCATGCTGCTCTTCGATTTCCTATCTCTGCCCAGCTGTGATATTGCCTAAATGTGCACATGCATTTAAGTTACTTGTTTGCTTAATTTACAGGAACCTGAGCTTGACCATCTTAGAGAAACCTGGTTATAAAATAAATTTA
The DNA here is from genome assembly GCF_024542745.1 of Macaca thibetana thibetana. NCBI lineage: Eukaryota > Metazoa > Chordata > Mammalia > Primates > Cercopithecidae > Macaca > Macaca thibetana. The sequence continues at coordinate 10,994,584 of NC_065595.1, forward strand.
TATATGAAATGATATTTTTTCCTCCAGAAAGAAAAACCTATGGAACGGTCCTATGGAGGAAGAAAGCATGAAGTAATTCAAAGGACTAAAAGGTGAAAATGGGTGGAAACATGTAATCAAAGAAAAATAATTCTGGTAGTAGAGTGGAAATGAATTGCAAGTGATTCGATGCAAGGGTCCAGAGTAATTATTAAAAATTGCCATAGGCAAAGTGCTTGCTACTCCAAGTGCAGTCTGTGGACCAGCAGAATCAGCACCACCTGGAAGCCTGGTAGAAGTGCAGAATCTCAGACTTTATCCCAGACCTACAGAATCAGATCAGGGTTCAGAAAGGAGGAGGTTTATATCTCACATCGACAGTAGGAAGTTTTCCATCAACTTCCAGAAAATATTATCTGAGAGGCTATTTCATGACCTGAGGATGATGAAAGTGAACTGTTTAGGAAAAATGGTGTCTATTCAGTTCAGGGTCAGAGCTATGGTGGCCAAATCCCTCCATGAGTTTCAGGAAAACACTTCCCGCTACTCTCCAATAAATGAAAGGCAAAGAAAATAAGAGACTGGAATGATAGGGGCACTCTGAGAACTTGCATAAAAATGTAGATCCAGAGGAGATGTGCAAATGTGGAAAACTGCAATTCCAGTTGAGGGGAAAGACTTTTCTTTGGTGGACAACTATTTCCACATACTTTTTTCCTATTAACCAACCAACAATTATTAACAGGCCTCACCGCCTACTTTGTGTGGTTCCCTCTAGCACCTCACTACTTGGAAGTCTGATCTAAAACAAAAGCAATGGCATCACCAGGAAACTTGATCAATACTGAGTATCACAGACATCACCCCAGCTCAATGATTACAATCTGCATTTTAAGAGATCCCTGGATTATTCATTTGTGCCTTAAATTTGAATATGCACATTAAAGTATCTCAAGTACAATTGTGGGTCTCTGAATTCCAAGTAAATAAATATAAACTAATTATCAAAAGAAAATCTGTAATTGCTGATATGATTGAAAGAATGCTAATAATGCAATTGTTCAGTAACCTAATTTTCTGTTTCTGTTGAGCTAATTCTTCATTTCCTATGCTGATAATTATGATGGAAATGTGCTACTAGCATATGTCAGAGAAACCCCAACCAACCGACAATTTTACAACATCTACGATCAATATTTTGCAAAGTTTTTGTTGTTGTTGTTGTTGTTATCGTTGTTGTTTTTGGAGATGGAGTTCCTGCTATGTTGCTCAGGCCAGTCTCAAACAACTGGGTCCAAAGAATCCTACCTCACCTGCCCAAGTAACTGGCACTATAGGTGCAAACCACTGCACCTGGCTAACTTTATGACTTTTATTCAAAATCCTATATAAACTTCTTAGTAGGCCCCTAATATTTCATAAATTTAATTTTGGCAATTCATCAACATTATAGTGAAAGAGAAAGAACTAGTTAAACTATAAGTAATGTATAATGTGTGGTCAACTTAATTATTGACAAATAGAATCTAATTCCAGCTAAGGCATGAGTTCAGTGTTATCCAATCCCTACCATTTTTTAAATTATAGATACATTTATTTTTCTGGATGTTAGAGTTTTTCTGATTTTCAGTTTATCATTAAACTTTCTCTTTCTGGTCTTGTATTTACCTAACTACCCTAGTGGAGGTTATTATTGATGTTAGATTACAGACTTTAGGATCCATACCTTTGAACAATGGAATATGATCTCTAGAATTTACCACAGAGAATTTCTCTATTAATGTTCCCGCAGGTGCCTCAACAAAAATGACACCACCAATTATTCTAATTTCATGCTTCATTAATTTTAGGCTATCGCTAAAATTCTTTTAAAATAGTTTAGGATCAATCAATGTTATTCTTTTAATTTGTTTCCTGAGTATAAATGCTGTAAAGTAGTTCCCCTATTTTTAATTCATTTATTTTGTCTCCTATCATAGGGGATGTACTGATTATCCTCAGTGTTATGAATTCACTTAATTATGCCCTTTAATCTTAGTGCAAAACATTCCTGATTTTGACTTGTGTTTAATAAAAAAATTCTCCTGAACAAATTTATGTAAAATTACTTTAAAAAATAAAAGTCTTCTTTTTCTTTCCTTCCTTCTTCTTTTTCTTTCTTTCTTTCTTTCTTGCTTGCTTGCTTGCTTGCTTTCTTGCTTTCTTTCTTTCTTTCTCTCTTTCTTTCTTTCTTTCTTTCTTTTTTCTTTCTTTCCTTCCTTCCTTTCTCTTTCTCTTTCTTTCTTTCTTCTTTCTTTCTCCTTCCTTCCTTCTTTCTTTCCTTCCTCCCTCCCTCCCTCCCTCCGTCCCTCTCTTTCTCTCTCTCTCTCTTTCTTTTTCTTTCTTTCTTTTTCTTTATTTCTTTCTATTGAGACAGAGTCTCTGTCACCCAGGCTGGAATGCAGTGGTGCCATCTCGGCTCACTGCAACTGCTGCCTCCTGGGCTCAAGCCGTTCTCCTGCCTCAGCCTCCCAAGTAGTTGAGATTGCAGGCCTGCGTCACCAAGAAGCCCAGTTAATTTTTGTATTTTTAGTAGAGACAGGGTTTCACCATGTTGATCAAGCTGGTCTCAAACTCCTGAACTCATGTCATCCTCCCGCTTCGGCCTACCAAAGTGCAGGCATTACAGATGTGAGCCACCGTGCCCAGCCATCTTTCAAATAGTATAATAATAAAATATTGTGGCTAGTTTTAGAAACTTATCCTTAGATACATACCATGGTAGCATCATATACAATTTTTTAACTTTAATAAAATCTAAAGGTTTTTTTGTTTTTGTTTTTCTAAATAGATGATGACATAATACATAATTTCTAAATAGGACTATCACATAACACCAGAATGTTTGTTTTTAATTTCTATAAATTCATACTTTTAATGTCATTTCTGTTTTTAATAGCTTTTAAATTGTGATTTTAATATGTATGTGTCTCCATTAAAGCTAAGCATAAATATTAATATCAGTTAAACTCAGTGACTAGCAGGTTGGCTTCCAAAAAAATTTCTAATGCTAATTTCTTAACTGTCTGTATTTTCAAACCATAATTTCTCTAGTTTTTGAATAGCAATGTTGGGAAATGTTCAGATTTTTTTTCCAAATTACAAATAAGTCATTTGGAGAAATGTCTTCTGATCAGCTACATTCTGAAGACTTACCAGTTATGTTCTCAAACTATGCTGAAATACTCAGCAGAAATATAGCATAAGCATCTACATATTTCATGTTAAAAATGTATGTGTCATGGTTCATCAACTTATTTTCATTCAGCAAGTCTTTGTTGTACACCTGCTATATGCACAGGAGGTGGCAATGCATTTCCTGAAATTAGTAAGACAAAATTGGTTCCACGAAGGGAACTAGGACAAGTAAGAGACACCAGTATAATAATTGAAATCTGGCTGAGAAATAGAGGCAGAGATCCTTGGCTGACAGTTCTAAAATGATTGCCATGGCTCAATGTAGACTGTGTAGACCAGGTTACGAACCCAAGTGGAAAATCTACCCCAGAGGGTTTTGTGTGGCCAGAACAATATTTCTAGTGCTTTGAATATGAATGCCTCCCAGGAAAGCACTGCTTTCCAGCTAGGGAGAGGTACTGTTTTGTTTTTTCACCCTGAACCTAACTCTGTCACATTTGCCTTCTTGGCCCCTTCTGTAAGCCAGAGGCCCCTGGGCTATAGCAGGAGGCCACAAGCCATGACCTATGAACCAAATCTGGCTCCAGACCTGTTTGTGTGCCTCCCATGAAATATTCTCTATGGTTTCGAAGGCTTATAATTTTCCAAAAGGATATGCCACAGAGACTTATGTGGCTTACTTAAATAGTTTAACACATTTACCATCTTGATCTTTACAAAAAAAGTTTGTTCATCCCTAGTCTAGAATAACACTCCCCATGTGTTTGTTGATGTACTCATATATAGACTTATTACACACGCACATCAAGTAACTTATATTGCCAGAGAAAATTGCGAAAGTCTTTGCAATGATCAACAAAGATTCCTGGAGGTTGTGTCTAACACATTCCTCGGGTATGTGGAGGTTTTCTGATTCTATAATGTCCTGCAACGTTGATATCATTAAGATATTTTACACAAAACCCTGTAATTTATAGATGATCCATGGCCATGCAACTGATTCTTGTCCATAAACATGTAGGACAACATTATTTTGTGACAGTGCAATTTATTTCCCCACCCACGATGGAAGAGCCACTCTTGCATCCATTAAGCACATTCATTTCGGCATTATTGGGTGCCTAGTTGTATGACACTTAGATTCTCCTTTGAACTGGCTGTAGTAACTTACTGGTTTCCTCATTAACTAATGGGATAAATAAAATAGTTGATACATGTTCTTTTTATGTTCCTATAAAGTTATGAGCTTACCAACTTTCACCCTTTATATATGTTAACTTATTTATGTTGTATAGATATGCTATTGTACTAATATATATTATAAACATAGAGATTCAAAAAGAGCTTTTTGAACACAGTGTGACATGCACACCCCACTTTTGATGCCACTATAATTTTTGATATACTTAAATGTTTTAGCTACCTTGATCTTGTGAAAGAAAACTAAGAAAAACTTCTGACAAATAGCTCAAATTATTGAATTCACATTTTCTGAGTGTATTGAAGATGTTTTTTAAAAAAAACTTTGTCATATCAGTTAGTCCAATAAGGACAGGTGGATTTTTTTAATGTTGGATGGAAATGTACATTCTAATGATCAAACATCACTAACATAATTTACTATTGTCTGTGAAATCGGACTTTCAAATGTAGCTGCATTTCTCTCCCTTAAAGCATACTCTTGGATTTACTTATGTTTTTACAAATCTAGGTCTTAAACATCTTTGCCATCATTTATAATGCAGACTTCATGCTGAGAAGAGCACTCGATACTGCCACCGAAGTTCTGTTGTCTGGTGTCGTTTTGTCAATTATGCTGATGCCAGGGACCATGGAACAGTGCCACTATTTCCAAGAGCATCAGCAAATCGAAAGATCTTCATGCAATGGTTGTTCTAGAAAAGTCTACTACATTGGTTTATGCTTTAAAAATAGTTACTACCAGAGTAGTAATTTTTCAGTCTGTCCATTAAAAGTTCAAGTGTATTATCGCATTTTTTAAGTTGTAAAAGGATGATGTACACATATCCTTAAACATAGTATATAAAAGCAACTACTCAATGGAGATTTATGTGATAAGATTATTCATGTAAATAAAATTATTTTTCTATGAATTAATAGTGCAATTTAAAACTGGAAGGCATTTTCTTTAAAAATGTATTCCCTATACCACTGAAATAAAAAAAAATCAAATGTAAAGCCCTGTAAAAAGTCATACCTTTTTCAATTAATAGGGACTTACAAAAATTTTATTGAACAGTTAGAATATTAAAACCCAACATATATTTTTTTTAATTTATGTGGGGTTCTTAATGAGTAGCAGGTAGCTTTATGTCTGTCACAAACCTTTGGTAAGTGTGATTTAAATGCAAATGTCATGTAGTAAGAGATCTTATATTTCTTTTAGAGACTAAGATTCAAGCAGTGTTTGCACTAGTGGCCTTTACATGCTAGCACCTTCTTTCACTGCCTCACTCATGTATGGAACTTCTATACATATGTAGACATAGTACTTATACATGGTATACACACACACACACACACACACACACGCACACACGCACATGCACATAGCACCATGGTATTCATCCATGGTACTTATATACATATAAATTAACTCTTATTGAAATAGTGTTAAAACTACAATATGGTTTTGTGTTATGATAAAATCTACATTATTCCCTGAACCTTGGCACATTCTGTACACAGCTCTGATTCATTTGACATTTGAGGACATCATAATCTTGACATTTTGAGCTTCTGGGGAAGTTCCTGTTACACTAAGAATTTTGGCGTGCTACTGTTCCAAAATAAGTGATTATTTTAGTTCCAGCAGATAGTCTGAATTTATAATGAAGAGGGTAAAAATCACCAATGCCACCCCCACCATCAAAATGATCTATACTTAAAAAATCCTACAGTCTTCTAAGTGATCAGCATACCCACTGACTTAGACCTTCGAGGATCCTCCCAGTTTCCAAGTTCTGCTTAGTCCTAGCCCAAATAACTACACTGTCGTCAAAGAGACCAGGTCTGGAATAGGTGTGCCCTGATGACAGGTTACGACAATGCCAGCTCCAAACAGGCCTCAATTTTTCCTGAAAGACACACTTTATATTATGACATTTTGGTACAACTAGAAAGGTGCCAAAATTAAATATATAATCAATTGCTTCTTAATCTGTGTCCCCTGCCACTTTATTCTTAGCAGTCATTATAGTGTTTTATTTATAAAAATTTGTATGACTCCCTGCATAGACTCTAAGCCCATGCTGGGCGGGGATAATGATTCATTAATTACTATTCTCATTACCTGCATATAGAACAGTGACTGACACAGAGAATAATACAAATAAATGTTTGTCTTGTTTAAATAAATCAAATAAAAAGTATTTCTGTAATCAATCCACAGTCCATAATTGAGATGATTCTGTGCTGTTTAGAGTAGAGATGTCCAAAAAAGATGTCTACAGATTTATCAGTGTACTTATGTCAGAATCAAATACATTATTATAGATAGTTTATGAATCAGTACAATAGAAAATTATGGTCACGGACTATAACATTTAACTTTAGATATTTGCATTGCTAGGGCATGAAACACTAATACAATTTAATCTTGCATTTGCAATAAATCCCTAGATTCATGAAAGAATGACAAAACAATACGGAATTCAATTTTTCTGGCCATGTAGCTTTTAGAGCTTATATGAGTATGAATGACTCATATATCTCAAAACTATGAACTTATCAAACTCACCCTTGAAAACTGTTACAGGAATTGAGTGAGAAATAGAATTGTGCATTAAGATGCTATATGTAATTGAAAAATAGAAACAAGGAAAATAAAATTTGCAGCATATTGACACAAACCCACATTAAAACTATAAGACTGTCATTAAAAACACGTTTAAAAATCTGTAAACTATCAAAAAAATGTCCGCCTATAGCACAAACTATATCTATTGGCTTGGGGATAAAACACATCTAAAATTAAATTTCCCAAATTCAAATTAGGAATGTTATTCTGGTTTTAAGATTTATACCATAGGCTGGAAAAATTATTTGAAAAATTATGCATTTAATTAGCTCAAAAATAATCGTTCTGAAACTGACAAAAAAAGAACCAGAAACAGTGAGTTTCAGCTAAATTTAAATGTTTATGTAGAACTTACCATAGCTACCAGCAAGTGGTTATTGTATAGTTGCTTGAATTAATGAAAAAATCTTTATTGGAAATAAGATCAATAGCTTAGAAAATACTGAGACAAAGCTTTAATAAGAAACAAAAAACCAGAAAGGTCTATTTCTTACTTCATTTTTCTTCCTCCTTTTGGAAATCTCGAAACTGTCTGAAGATTTTCATATTTTAACATTTGACACACTTTGTTTCAGATGCATGAACAACATTATTTTACATCCTAGTGGGCAGAAGAGCAAGGGGTATCAGGTATTAGCTAGCACAAAAGGAAATAGCCAAATGTGGAGGCATGTACTAGTGAAGACAGACTCGGCATAGGCATGAGGGTGAGATTAGACAGTGAGAATTTGCTCCAAGGAGCACCCATACCTGGTTTTTCTCTTGCAGGTCAATTTGTGACGTCTTGAAATCAGGACTTGGAGAGTTTGCACTTAATCTAATTTTCTTATCCAAGAGCTCTTCCATTTCTTTCACCTGGATCTTCAACCTTCTATTTTCTCTCTCCAGTCCCTGCTTTTCTGTTTCAAGTATTTCCCTCTTGTCCCATTCCGAGCTGTTTTCAGCTTGCAATCTCTCTAGCTACACACAGAAAACACAAAAAAGCAGCATGCAGCATTTGCAACTGCCAAAAGGTAACGCCACCGACAAACAGACTCCCATTAAGAAAGGTTCATGGATATGTCCATTGATATAATTTTAAAAAGAAAATTCTATTTGTTTGAAAACATGAGAAAAATACAAAAGTCTGAAGATCAGGCCAAACCGTAGATAAATAGACTTTTCCTCTTGGTTCATATAACTATCTCTACAGCCATATGGACCATATTTTTCAAATACATGTGTCAAGTGAAAAACTGCTGCTCTTGGGAACACATTAATCTCCACTCTCAACTGATGAACATTCTCAGTGGAGAAGACACAAAACCATTTTGTGGGCAATTTTGATTGGATATATTCCACTTATTCATTCACTCATTTATCTAGGGAATAGATAAATGCTATATATCTATCTTTCTATCTATCTGTCTGTCTATCTATCTATCCATCCATCCATCTATCTATGCAACATTCGCAGTTGCCAAAAGGTAATGCAAAAGGTAATTTCATTTTGGCCAGGCGCGGTGGCTCACGCCTGTGATCCCAGCACTTTGGGAGGCCCAAGCGGGCGGATCACGAGGTCAGGAGATCAAGACCATCCTGGCTAACACGGTGAAACCTCGTCTCTACTAAAAATACAAAAAATTAGCCAGGCGTGGTGGTGGGCGCCTGTAGTCCCAGCTACTTGGGAGGCTGAGGCAGGAGAATGGCGGGAACCTGGGAGCTGGAGCTTGCAGTGAGCCGAGATCACGCCCAGCCTGGGTGACAGAGTGAGACTCCGTCTCAAAAAAAAAAAAAAAAAAACGAAGAAAGAAAAGTAATTTAATTTTATATTGAAATACATATATATACTTTATAATTTTGTATTTTAAAATTTTACATTAAAATATTTTCAATGTAAAATTATATCAAATTGAAACAATACTACAAAGAAAATCTTATTGGGACACAGCCGTGCTTCACACTTTGCCTATAACTGCCTTCACACACAAAGGCTAAGTTAAACTGTTGAGAGAGAGACCATATAGGTAGTAAAGCCCTAAATAGTTACTTTGTGGTCCTTTACACTAAAGTTTTGTCTACCTCTGCCCTCTTCCCATGGTTCTCAACCAAGGCTGCATGGTATATCAACATGAGGAGATTTTTATAACCATCAATGACCAGAAGCCTACTTTAGAAATTCCGATTTAAGATAATTTTAACATCTCCTTTGGTTTTTATTATTTTAGTGTTTTTATGTTTTAAAGAGACAGTATCAAATGTATTTATTTTCTGCAATTTTATTACATCTAAGTGCTCATTATGATGAGGTGCAATTATATTCATCTGCTATAATTTTTTTTTGTGGACATTGTAAGTAGAAGTGAATAGTAGCTTTTTTTTTTTGCTGTAAATTATAGTCCTGAGCTATGCATTCTAATCTGACTTCACGATTTATCTTCTGGATAAGCTTAGTCAGGTAACTTCATCTACCCCAATGTGGACAATTTATCTAATCTGATGAGGTTTGTGAGAAGTGAAATTAATCAAGGTAATTAGAAAGCACTTTGTCTAGCAATGTAATACTTAAAGGAGCAACACTGTGGTAATATAAATTTTTTTAAAAAATGTATATTTCTCTCATATATTTGGGCATATGGACATCAATGTAATTTATTGCATATATCTATACAACAGAGTAACTCTTTACAGTAGAAAATCTATTAGAATCTCATCCTGGTTCCACCACTTACTCACTGTCTAATTCTGGACATTTATTGTCTTATTAAGTTTTCTTACTAGTAAAATTAGTATGGTACCATACATGTATGGTACATATAATACCATAAATACATATAATACCATAAATACAATACCACAAATGCCACATTTGTGGTATTGTATGGACAGAAGAGGGTCAACTACTCAAAATTCCTTGCAAACTATTTAGGATGATTAAAGTATGAGGCATTTTAAAAATATCTCAAAAGGATAAACATTCTAAATTACTTGTTTTTACATTGTTAATTATAATGGCTTGATTGCAGCATACTTTATAATTATCATACTGTTATAAAATCTGTTGCTATGACATGTTAAATTCTAAAAACCCATCAACTTAGTCAACATTTAGAAAAATGTTACATTTCAAAAATATCCTTTATAATATCATAATAAATTATTATATAAAAGCCTAAAAACTGCTTTTTCATATATATATAATTGTACCATTATTGTAGAAAATGTTCTGTTCCCAAATCTAAGAGATGCTCTGGCTTCTAAAATGTAGGAAACCAAAATTACATTCTTGGCACATTTACCTATTATGTATAATAAACTAAGGGTCAAATTTTAGATGATGTAGTTTGACATTTGGGATGCTTGTTTGGGAATATGAGGTGAAAATATTATATCACAATTTAATTTAGTACATTACATTACTTTCATTGTTAAGATTAATACTTAAAGTTTCTATCATTGCCTCACTTGTCAGAATAAAAATAATAAAGTTGCCACAAAAAGGCAGCAACTTAGTAATGAAAAATTAATATAAGGAGAGCAAATGTATTTTTGGGCTAGGACAAATATGCTGTGTCAAGTCTTTGCAAACTTGTAGGATTCTTTTAAATGTTAAAATTAAATAAATTGATTTAACACTAAATAACAGATAACAAGTAGAACCAAGGTTTTAAATAAGTAATACATGGTCTGAATGAACAAATTTTAACTCTTAAGATTTTTTTTTAAGTAATGATTTTAGCAGTAGCAACAACAAAGCTTAAATAATGCCTTCTGATGTTTTACTATTTACAGATTTATCAAAACATACAAATTATTTGATAAATATATGCATATAACATATATTAAAAATTAAAAATCTTATAAAAATTATTAGCAGTTTTAGTTATTTTGTAAAACTGTTTCTTATCACATTATTCTTTTCTAAGAATCATATGAAAATCCACTAATTTAAAAAGCATTTAATTGCATGTACCTTAAAATGATAAATAAAAAATCAAGTAATATTTTAAGCTCTCAGAGTTTACCATAAAAAATTACAATAATTTTATCAAATGGAAATAGAATTCCATTGCTTTGCTTCTGATGATGAAGAGAAACTCCTAAAATATTTTAATTCTTACTCAACTGTGAATTTTAACCATTAGTGTGTTCTAGCGTTAAATGAATTTCAGATAATGCAGAAATTACTGAAACATGTTTTCTGAAAATTTTAACGTAAAAGTACATTCTTTGTAGAGTAAGTACTAAAATATTTGTTCACTTAATGACATCAATTTCTTATTAAACACTGAGAAAAAGTACATAAATATCCAACACTATATTTACTGAATGAATATTTATTGAGCATATTTATGTATCAAGAAACAAAGAGGAACTGAATATATGACATTGAAAATGCAAATAGAATATGAGTAAAATTGGGCATCTTTTTACAAAGGAAAAAAATTGAGTATCATAGAACGGCCTGCAATAAATCAGGTAAAAGGAGAAGGTTGTTTGAGGAAATGATATTTAAGCTGCAACTTGAAGTTTAACAAGGCAGAAAAGCACAGCCAAACCCAGACTGTACCAAGCACAGGAAGCAGGAAATATGTTTGAACACTGCAAGACCAAGAGGAGTCTGTCCAGTTATGGAAAGCTAGGATTTGGGGAGGACATGGTATAAAAGGAAATTGGGCAAACACAGACTGGTTCTGAAAAATAAGTATGAATAGCAGAATCACTTGAGTTTCTCGTAAAAACTGTAGTATTGTGATTATTCCTAAGGATAAAATGTTGGATCATTTTCTAAACATAGCTATTTACTCATTCTTCAACTGTCATTGCTTGATATTGTTGAAAACATACCTAAAATTGTAATCATTAACAACAACTGGAATGCAAGCTTTATGAAACCAGGACTGTGTCATTTTGCTCATAAGCCCAGCACCAGACACACACTGTATGTGTGCTCCATAAAAAACTGTTAAGTGCGAGAGAAAGCAGATAATGATGGTCTCCAGGAAAAATCCTTTCTGTATTTCAATGACAACAATTAGACACAAAGCAAAATTAAGACAGCACTCTAGAAAAATCCAGTTACTTGACTTACCATGACCTAACATGAAAAGGATTTCTTAGTACATTGACTCTGAGCTCTTACTGCTATTGTCAGAGCTGCTTTACATTTTATAGTAGTGAACACAGTGAGGCAGAGATGATTTTTAATAAAATAACCAACAGATGAGTCCCAATTCTCATTTAGACTGATTGCTTCAATTTGTGTTCTTTAAAACATAAGAAAACTTTTTCCTACAACCTAATGTTGTGAGGGAGAAAATAAATCATTTAGGGAAAATATTTATTAACTTCCAAATTCAAGTCAAAAATGTCTAAAGTCATAAGTTTATTCTCTAAAGAAGAAAACATCAACAGCCACTTCAAATACAAAATAGTGTATTAACGTTTTCCTTAAGTTTTATCAAGATGACAATCACTTTTTAAATGGCCCTAATCAACTGAGAAAACTCCCAAAAGCATGCACTATATGTCACTTGGCAGGCCAGCGAAGAGTCACCTAACACCAATGTGGATGTTCCAGTAATCGATTTGCAAATATTCCGAATTTTGATTTCAGACAAGTTAGCCATAAAACCTCATTATATATACTGTGGTTTTGGAGGAAAGAAGGAAATGACAGAAAGCATTTCTGTTTCCTAGCAGTAAGAAATTATCACCCTTTATTGAGGCCCTAAGGTATCCTGGGTAAATAGTCATATAGATTATTTCCTATTCTTACAATGATTCCACAAATCATTTGACTGTGCTATGCATGAGGGAGCCGGGGTTCCAAGAGTAGAAGTCATTTTCCAGTTGGACAAGGAGTCCAAGCCATGGTTCACCTAAAGATCCTCTCTGGTTCTATTTCTGAGCTCAGAAACCAGTAAACAGGACCACATATCCACTTGCAATAGCAACTACCAGATTCTGAATCCTATATTGCATTATAGCAAAGGTTTCATTTATGATTTTGGTTTGGTTTTACATCTTTTAGGTTTTTTTTCCCTTTTTGTTCTGTCTCTGTCTAAGGCAAATTAATTCACAAGAGAGGCAATTTCTGTAGAATCACATTTAAAAGTCTGGCAACTCCATTTTAAATGAGTCCATATTATTGATATCACCCCTTGTATCCTTTACCAGTCTTCCTCTATGTCTTAGAATCACAAATAAGAATTGGAGGAACCCCTTCCTAAATGAAAATCTACTTCCAATCTGTCCATAGTTAAATATAGCCTAGGAATAGCTCAGTCTCTTTTTGACCAAGAGTCAACAGTACAATAAATGATTTTAGTGATGTGTAATGTCATACATATTTTAGTTGCTTTCTTTTTATTTAAAATAGTTGGAGAATTTCTAAAAGTAAAAATTGCCTCACTAGTTTGAAACAAAATGTGTGCCAAAGTTAAATATAAAAGAAGAGAGTGGCCAAAATGCTATTTCAGATTAAACATGAATCAAAAGCAATGTAAGCATTTTTTAATGCATCTATTTCTAAATAAGTCAGTACATATTAGAATGACAAGTGAAAATACATTTGTAAATACTTTGATTATGTTCTGGTAGAGAAAACTTACAAACCTCACAAGTAAAATCTCTTAAGGGGATGCTTTGAACCCTAGATTTCACAACAACCATGCACTGCCTCAAAAGTTCTTAATGATCTTATAGAATTAATACTTTCCCCATTTCAATTAGAAGTAATAATCATCTATACATAACTTAGGAACTATGAAAACTAAACATAAAAATAAACATGTTACTGTTATCCCTGCAAAATGAGAAATGTTTCATGAAAGTATTCAAGCCCAACCAGAGAAAAGCCTTGATTTAAAACCAAAACAGGAAAAAGATACCCTTCTTTCACTCCCATGCCAAACACTGACATGCTACCACGGATTTCTTATAAAATCAAGGAAGTGTGAAGCTTTACAGGATGAGTGCTTACCAAATCTGAGAAGTGAAACACAATAGAGCTGGTAAAATGTAGATCTTGTTCCAGGGATAATAGGAACAAGGGGTTTATATAAAGCATCTGTAATGGGACTTAATTTTACCAGGCACAAACTACACTCTCAAGCGTGCTCTATTATTAGGAAGAAATATGCAAACACACAATACTTAACAAGATCTGCATTGGAAAAATGAATGTATTATAAGGGAATTGTAATTAAACATGCGAGGTAAGCACTCTATTTGCAAAATCTCTCCTAGAAGTAATTTTAAAAGTAGACAAATTATCTTGGCACCGAAGCTGCCAAACAGGTATTCTCAAGGATTTCAATTGATCTCAGTATCCGAGAAACACGAAACCTGCTGACACTGCCTAAAACAAGCTTTTCTGCTCAACCGAGAATATGCTTTGTGTTAATCCATATATTTGTTTTCTCTAAGGAATTAACAAGCATTATTTGTAGACACTCTGATGGTTCAGAAAAAAATAGCAACTTAGCTTCAATTATTAGCATTGAGTTGTAAAGAAGAAAAAATTTATATATAATTTAAAGGAGGAAAATAGTGGGATAAGAGATGGTAAAATGAATCAGAACTGGAGAATAATGCACAAAGAAAGAATAAAATTGTGACAAAGTATTAACCAGCACCCCTCTTAAATCATCATCTTTTATTCCACATCTGTGCTAAGAATGATTTAGCATAACCATTTTGTGTTTTATATATGTTGCTGTTCTAATGTCTGGGTTTTTAGGGGGAAGTTGAATTTGCCAAAACAGATACATGGATGAACTCTTTGGAAAAAAAAAAAAAAATTGAAGACTAATAATTAGCTTTTTTGTAATTAAACCAGAATTACATATGCATTGACATTAAAATTTGATCACCTAGACAAAAGGATTACTCTTATAACTGGGTAAGCTAATTCTTTTTTTATTCATCTTTAAAGTCAGCAGTTTTTATTGGCCTCTCTATTCATCACTGAGTTATAATGACAACTGTGGTGATAGATGATAAGTGTGTAACTTTGATTCTGGGCTGGTATTAATTATTCAGTTTATCTATCATTGGACAAATACTAGTGTTTATTATACATAGATACAGATATCCAGATATACATATTTTTGCCGGTGTATACACACAAAATTGATCTTATATCCAGCAATATCTCTAAACTCTCAGAAAATATATCTTGTAGATTATTTTGTGTTTTGTAAATAGATAATTGTATCATTTTTGATCATTGTAATTTTGTATCTTTCCAACTCTTGTAATTGTATTTATTTGTCTTCCTTTCTGGAAGTGGCTGGGACCTGAAGTAAAATATTAAACTGATAGCATGCTTCCAATCATTATTAAGTAAAACATTTGCTCTAAAATGTTGCTACTTGATACCAGATTTTAACAGTCCACTTTGATTGCTACTGTGTTAAAGTTTTTCCCTATAAGCATAAATTTAGTTTTGGCAAATGCTTTTTAAATAACATTTGAGATAACCATGCCATTGATTTTTGCTTTTAGTCTGTTTAATGTGATGATTTGCATAACAGATGTTCTAATGCTATAATATGTCTTCCACTACTGTGACAAAGCAATTTTTAATTACTAAATTTAAATTAATATTACTTGCACTTGATGAATGTATTTGCTACTAAATTTATCTGTGAAATTAACTGTAATTTTCCTTTCTTCTATTATCTTTCTTTGGATGCAGTAGTAGAGTTAAATTAACACATTGGAAAAAGTTGGAAAGTATTTCTGCTTTTCTCTTCTCTGGAAGATGTCCTTAAAAATTGGAATCATATATCCCAAATAGTACAGCTTGTGCATAAACTTTTCTGATACTGGAGTTTCACTGCAAGAAGAGTTTTCATTTATTATATTTTAATTTAATTACTTGCTGTTACAAATCCATTCAGCCTTTCTATTTCTAAAGTGTCATATTGGGTAAGCTATATTTTTCTGGTCAGTAATTTGTTTCATGTAAGGTTTCATTTTTATTAGCAGTGTCTCTTCATGGTGTTTCCTTATATTTGTAAATCTCTGCCTTATCAAAAGCTATGTCTACTTTTTATTACTAGTAATTTCTAATTATAGCTTCTTGATTAGTTAGTTATTTTTCCCAAAGAATTAACTTCTGGCTTTGCTATCTCTATTAAAGTTTTAAAAAATTATTTGATCAATTCCTAGTATTGTCATTCTTCTCTTCTTACTATACTTTTCTTCTGACACTTTTTAACTTTTAAAGTAGAATATTAGCTTATTTGCTCTTTTGTCTTTGTTATTTTTGTTATTCTGGATACTCCAAGAAGCAATTCTACCACTCATTGTAGAAATGTAATAAATTTATTAGGGAGAATGCCTATGAGAAAAAAATGGAGAGGAAGACAAGAGAGGTGGGGAATAGTCAAACTGTGATGCAAGACTGGCTTTGAGTGAGGGAGAAGCAGTAAAGAAGGGAGGATGCTGTGAAGCCTCTGAGACCTCACTGCAGTCTAAGCAAAGTTATGCAAGACCCTTAGGGGTTTTTGAGTCAACATCAGTAGCCAGAGGAACTTCACACCTCCCAGGCACAGAGAGGTCAGTGTTAGGCTGGGAGCAGCCTGTGGAAAGCAAGATCTCATTTCCTGGTTTCAGAACGTAGCAGTTGGGTTCTGACTTAACTATACTCCCTGTAATTGAGATATGAGAGGCATTGTCTAATGTCAGACACAGCTATTTCCTTATATACGTATTGATGTTATACCTATTTTTAAGCTTTGCAGTATCCCTCAAGATTTCAATGTTTTTATCTTTCAGTCTTAAATTACATTAAATTTATTTATTTGCTAGACTTATTTAGATGTCTGTTTTGTAATATCCAAATAAATTAGTTTCTTAATTTTTTGTAATCAATACAAAAACAGATGACTATGGCTATAAAATAGTATCCTTTGAAAACTGCATAGTTTAAAACATGAACACATACTAAATCTCAATCTCTCAACCCAACCTCCAAAGATCAAAACTGAAAAAAAAAATAAAATTACTGGTAGCTGCAAACCTGTCAACATAATAAAGAGGCTTAGACTTATAGAATCTTGACAGATAGGTAAGAGGTGCAATAAATGTCTGAGGGCAGCAGAGCTTTCTCTGGAGACCACGGGGGAGCAGAGTCAGATAGGGATGGTGCAGAAGAGAAAACATACACTATGCTGGATGTCCTGTAAAGGTAGCCACATCACCTTAAGCAGGGAAATAACTGAGAACAGGTCTCAGACTTGGGGAGCCAGAACACAAGCTACTATCAGAAATGTAATAAAGGAGATTAGAAAGCCCAAGGGTAATTGTTTTCAGGTTTTTCAAGCTCATGAGTAGCACTCTAGATTGCAAGGGGTATCTTGGAAAGCAGGGGTGTCATTTAGAAACTTCCTGGAAAGGGACAGTAGGAAAGCAGGAAGTTGATATTAAGGGAATTATCAAAGAATCATAAGACAAATTTATTTTCATCCTCCCTACCCAAAAGCCTGAATTTTAAAAAAGTGTCCCTTCACTATATCGACAAAAGAGGGCACGCTACAACTAAGATATTAGGTACACAACTCAAAATTTTTATTATTCCACTTTCCCCCATAGAACCTACCTGTTATCACTTATTCTTGTTATCCCAGGAAAATCCTACCCAACTGTTATGGACTGAATTGTGTTCCCCCCAATATTTGTGTTTAGAAGTCTTATCCCCAGTGTGATTGTATTTGGAATTAGGTCCTATAAATACGTAACAAAGGTTAAGAGGATTCATTAGGGTGGGGCCTTAATCCAATGGAACTGATGTCCTTACAAGAAAAGGAAGATGTACCAGAGATCCCTCTCTCCAAGTGAGCACAGAGGAAAGACCATGTAAGGACACAGTGTTCAGACCATACTAGACAATATTCACTATAACACCCTAAGAAAATTAATTCATGATTCTATAATGTTAAAGAGAGAAAAAGAGACAAAGAAAAAAAGAAAGTAAGAAAAACTACTGGGAAGGGCAGAGAAATGGTAGCTCAAAACTGTAAACAGATAGAATAACTTTTGCAACTACCAATTATAATAAATGTACATAAAGATCATCAGTGGGTTTCAGAATCACTAGATAAAGGGTTTCTGGAGAAAACGATACATTCAGGAATCAAAGCGTTCTACCACACACGACTTCCAATTTCAAAGTGAGTATGATATTGGAGAAAGCTGGCAGTCCACACCTTAACCAAGTGATTCTATTTAGCATGGGTAATAGCTGAACAACATGGCATTGTTTCTCTTAATATGAAGCATTAGGAAATCCATGGAGATGTTATATATTATCCTTACTAAAAATACGTTAACCTGAGTCTAGTCTGTCTATCAGTGGTGTTCAACCATGATGATTTTGTCCTGAGAAGACATTTAGCAAAGTCTGAAGATGATTTTAGTTGTCACATCTGAAGAAGTACTACTGGCATCTGGTGGGTAGAAACCAGGAGTACTGCTAAACATCCTACAATGTACAGGGCGGCACCCCACAAAATGTCAATAGTGCCAAGGGGGAGAAATCCTGCTCTAGACTTAATTCTTGTTTGCAGGAAATACAGAACATAGAAGAATAAAGGATGCCATTAACAATCAATTAGACCAATACAGAATATAGCATATTGTACCACTGAACCTATCTGATTGTTTAAAACACCACTTTCAGGGGAAATAATGAGAGAATCTATTCTAAACTAAAAGCAATTAGGAAGATATAACAGCAGACGCATTAACAAAACTAGACTGGAGGCTGCTTTACAATAATGCCTATAAAAGACATTCTAGGAAAAAGCTAATTTATGAATTAGCTATTGATAATATTAATAATTTATTAATTTATTCAGTTTGAACATTATGATCATGTAGGTAAATGCCATTATTCTAGGGAGATGCACGTTAACACGTTTGAGACAGGCATCATGATGACTGCCCCATGTGTTGAAATAGTATACCTACAACAGACAATAACCTTAAAAGATAAAAGATAGTGCTGATTTTAACATTTATTAAAGTTAGAAATATACTTTTTTAAAGAACATAGATAAAGAAAAACATATTGCAATAGTAGCCTGTGTAGGAAATGGTATGGAAAAAATATGCAGAAAATATAAAATGAATGATTGAGCACAAAGAGAAAGGCTTTGTAGAAACCAGTGGTGATCGTGTGCCATAAACTAAAGCAGATTGCCTAAGAAAGTTGTCTGTGTCTGGGTGCTAAATAAGTAAAAAGTAAACCTAGTTATTAAACATAAATATGAACGTATGCCTTGGGTATTAAGATATCACCATCACTCCCAGGGTCCTGCTTGCAGAATTTTATTTATACTCTGGCACAGATAGACAAGTTCTAGATAAAACATGTTTTCCCACTGCACACTATAAATATGTATTGATTTTGATGTTTCAAGCTTGTATTTACCTGGTAAGGTTAAAACTTCAGGACGCGGGAAAAAAAATATTGTGTTAGTTGTGACATCAGCATTAAAGGTACACTTGAGTGAAGATTTACATCCGTAGCCTAAGTTTTCTCTTCTAGGAGTGGAAAAACATTTTGCAAGTGCGGGTTAGTTGAAAGGATCGATGACTCAAATATGTCAGTGAGCCAAAGTCCAACACGGACATTTGTCCAAATTCAAAAACAAATGTCAATGCCTATGGATCGATTACATAAGACTCTTCAGCTCACCTGACCTTTTTACAGAAAGGTTCTTAACATTTATGGCAGAGGATAGGATTTCCCAAACGATTAGATAAAGGTCAGAGTATACACTTGAGTGTCGTTTGAAATTTAGTTTTCAATAATTATGTATGATCAGAATTCAAAACCATTTGTAGTGAAAATTTTAAGTGGCTCTTGTCTAGAACCTGGCATATATCCTTTGAGCTTCCTATTACGCTTGCTTTTACCTCAATGCTCCACCTCACTGCTGCGCTCCACATTCTCTCACCTCCACAAAGTAAAATCGATGGGAGAAGGAAGAATCTCCTTCCCTCTCTTGCCAGCAGTCCTAGTGTCAAATAAAGGAGTAGGTTAAAATGACAACTGCTTCTACTCAACCTAGATTGATGGATAGAGCATACATGAGGAAAAGCCTTTGTGGGGGCCAAGATGTTTAACTATAAAAAGAGGAAATATAGAATGAGTATTGAAAAATTTCAGGACCTAGAAGCTAAAAAAGCAGTGGTCAGGACTGTGGGATTGTCTTATAAGTCATTGGTACTGAAATAAGTAAAGAAAGGCTTGAACTCTAAATGTCAAGCAAACGACTAGCTTCTGAGAGCACATTATTAAAGGAGTATAGAATCACTTTGCTGGGGTCCATTGAAATGAGTGAATGTCAAACTAGATACATGGAGTAAACACCAACATTATTAAGCAAGGCAGTAGAAAGTATATGGTAAAGGATTCCTTTGACCAATTAAAATGGTTACTATGTAGTCAGTGACAAGATTTAATGAAATCTTTTCTAGAACAAAAATTTCAATGGACTCAGAAAAATAAGTGCATTCACTCTATTTGAAAAACAAACATTGAACATATAAAATGATTCATTATCTTCACAATATATCAAGAATATTTTTAAGCTTATAAAATAATTTAGGTTTCTACTTAAGGAAGTTCAATTGAAGATTTCTTCCATGTTAAAATTGAGTTCAACAATAGGTTCAAGATCACTTTTTTGTTGCTGTTAATATCCAAATACTTCATCTTCCAAATAAATAGGTGGCATTTACTGAAAATTTAATGGTTGTATGTAATTTATAAATCATCACCCTGATTTTAATGTGAAGGCCTATTATCTCCATACCATGGCTGAACATAATATATGGTATTATTTGTCCTATTATATATCGTTTCATTAATTATAATGTCTATTATTTTTGAGAATGTCTAGTGAGATAAGCACAGTCTTAAGCTGTTTGCCTTTGTTAATTCACTTACGCTTCTTTTATTTATATTTTATATATTCTCCCAAAGTTCTGGGATTACAGGAGTGAGCCACTGCCCCTGGCCAGGTATTCCATCTTAACATTGTGAAAAAATATATATATATTTACAGGTGACCAATGTGGTACACTATAATTGCATTTATTTTGCTATTATAATTTTATGTTTCCTGAAGTTATGAAGTGCCTCATAGTTTCTTGCTTAGTTTTCAATGTAGTTACTAATCTGGAACATTTCAATGGAAGTATATTTCCTAGAAATACTGACATACCCAGAACATAATATGAGTGTCACTTCTGTTTTATTTTGAGACATCTTTTACCTGGAATCAACCTGCATCATAATCCTGGAAATATTCTTGAAGTCTTTTCTATTTAGTTCTACTTCGTAATTCATGTTTCCTATGTCATTTTGCGAACTGCAAAGAGGTTACAACAGTTGATAATTTTTGGAGATTTTATAGGTCTTATAATGAATTATTCTAATCTATATTATTATTGTAAATTGAGTCTGTGTAGAATTCTAAGATGTAAATCACTTTCTTCAGAATTTTAAACATTTACCTACATTGTTTTATAATTTCTGGAGTTGCTTGTTGAGAAGTCTGATAATTTTTCTGATTTCTGATTATCTATATGTGCTCATTTATTTATCACTGCTTCCTTTCAGGCAATTTATTGTATTCCAGTGTTATGAACTTTAATGAAATGAACTTTGCTCTGTCTTTTTGGTATTATTATGCTACTTACTTGGATGGATATATTCATCTAAACCATCATGACCTTCATTTGGAAGAATTTTGTTTTTCTAATTCTCTCGCTTGTAAACTTCTTTTTTAAGGATCTGTTAATTTGGGGGACTAACTGCTAAATTAATGTTTAAGAAACTCCCTTTTTTATTACATCCTTGTCTTTGTGGTTTACTTTCTGGGTGACTCATTCAACTTTCAACTCCAAATTATATATTTAATTTTCCTTTGTGCTATCATGTATCCATGTCCTAAGAGCAGTATTTTTGTTTTCTCCATGTTACAATTTATGTAACATTTTGTTATTATTTTGAGGGTATTTTGAGGGTAATCAGTGTTTTTGCTCTTCGGATATTAGATGTAGGGCTTTTAATCTACTTCTGCTGCCAGAATTATTTTTTAAAAATAAATTGCATTGTATATATTGTATGCTACATGGTGTTATAACGTACATAGAGAGTGGCAAGGCTACTGTAGTTAAGCAAATTAGCATATCCATCACCTCACACAGTTACCTATTTTTTGTTCATTTATTTTGTGGCAAGAACAGTTAAAATGTATAGCTACATTCCAAACACTGGGATTGAAGAGAAAGTAGGAAACAGTATCTATATTTAATTTTCCAGATGTAAAAAGTTAATTCTCCTCTTTGGCTCCTCTTGAAAATGTGGCAATCCTTTTATTGTGTTTGTAAAGGTAAGTAATTCTGTATACGAGGTAGTGAGAAAAAACATTTAAATGAAATATGAGCCTGGAATAATAGTTACATTCTTGGTTTATTTAGGAGCTAAAATGAATAAATTGGTTACATGTCTACAATAACTTAACCCAGTTTCTATCAAACATGATCATATATCACTCTAGAATCTAGAAATAAATCAATGGATAGTGTAGGAAATAATCAATCCTTTTAAATGTGGAGACTGATGTGAAGGGGAAAACATAGGATATTTTATTAAAACTATCAGTTGTCACTGGCTTTGCTCGTTTCTTTGTCAGGTTTTGGGCTTGAAGTGAATGAGAAGTATCAAGACTTCCTTAGGAGAAGGAACATGTTGCTAAAGTCATTGCAAGAAAAGAGATTGGATTCTCTGACACAGATCATCTCTCATTTTATTTCTCAAAGCTATAAGGCATTATTGCATACTGTCTGAGTGGTAACAATAATTGTCTTGTTTGTTTATTTATTTATTTATATTTTCATTCGTGTGGCTAAAGTGCAGCATGCAAAGTCAGCTTTTGCATTGCAAATTATCATTGGCTCTTTAAGGACATTTGATTTTTAAAATCTTATTAAAACAATAGTTAAAATATTTTAAAAATATTTTTAAAAAGAAGTGTTCCTATTATTATTTAGCTGCATTATATCAAAAGATGTATTATAACTCCTTTTGCTTGATTTATGTGTTTTTGCTTAGGAGTCTAGCATCGGAGAATTATATTCTCAAAAATGTACAAATAAATTTATAACAATACAATGAACAAATACATAAAATGTTTAGTTAATTTTTGGTGGTGTAAAGCAGCATCACATAGTGGTCAGGGGTGTGAGGTTTAATGAGAGAGAGAGAGAGACAGAGAGAGAATGGGAAAGGTAAATTATAAGGAATTGGCTCATGTAATCATAGAAGCTAAGTCCCAAGATTTGCAGACAGCAAGCTGGAAACTCAAGATGTTCTGATGTTTCAGTCCAAATCCAAAGGTTAGAGCAGATCAAGGCTCCAGTTCAAGCAGTTAGGCATCAGTAGTTCCCTTGTTCTCAGCCTTTTTGTTCTATTTAGGTCTTCAATTGTTTGGATGAAATCTACCCACATTAGGGAAGGCAATCTACTTTACTCAGTGCACCCATGCAAGTGTTAACTGCATCCCGAAGCATCCTCACAGACACACCCCACACCCAGAATAATATTTGGACAAATGTCTGGGCACCCTATGGCCTAGCCAAGCTGACACATAAAATTAACCATCACATTATCTTATAAAATTGATATGTTGATTAAATGAAATCTAATGTTTTAAGTCCTTACAAGGCACATGAGACCTACAAAGTATTCATAAACATTAGCTCTAAATATCTAGTGATACTCAATCTGAACAGAGTATTTTAATAGATCTTTATGCATCTTTCATTAATTCTCAGTATTTAAGACAAGGATGTACATATTAAATAGTTTTGCTTCTTTGAAGGGAAAGCTTCTTGGCCTAATTCTTTTTCCTTTCATCCCTGTTCATCTCCAAATGACATCTTCCACTCATTGGTTAATAAAATAATTGCAAAGCATAATTGTTTTGATTTATCACTGGTCTGAGTTATTTCTTCAGTAAAGCAATTATTGTCTTGGTGATTTCTAGAAAGCCTAAAATCAGAGACTCAAATATGAACAGAAGATACTTTTTCTATTTTTCAGGGCACTTGAATCATTGCTAACTACACAGAAAGAAATGCCTCAACCTATAAAACCCAATTCCAGAACAGTTGTTTTGAACTCGAACAGATCAATACTGAAAATAAAAACCAATACGGTACATCACTGTTAGAAATAATTGTTCCAATAACTACTTGTGACTACTAGGATTAAAAAGTACATCAAGCAATGTTTTACTAATGCATACATTTATGGAAGCTATTTAATTAACAACATTTTCTACTGCTTAAATATTCAAATGCAGGAGAATTTCTAATAGTATTTGAGAGAAACAATTTACTCCATTAAAGAAGTAACTCAATTCAACAAAAGGTTTAGAGGACAGTGAATTTCTCCAATTCACCCCAAAAGTAGAGTTGTTATATGAAAATGGGGCTTATCTTCATGACTTAGTTGCCCAGTCACTAGTTTTCTTGATAGTTCTGTCCTTCAAATAATTACACTTGCCAGTCTATACTTGTGACTGTCTTAGTCCATTCAGGCTAAAAAATATCATAACCTGGGTAGCTTATAAACAGTAGAAATTTATTTCTCACAGTTCTGGAGCCTGGAATCCGAGATTAAGTTGCCAGTAGATTTTGTATCTGGTGAGGACCTGCTTTCTGGTTCATAGACAGCGCCTTCTCCCTATGTATTCACATGGTACAGGCTTGAGCTAGCTGTCTGGGGTCTCTTTTTTAACGGCATTAATTCTAATTGTCCTCATAACCTAATCAACTCCTAAAGGTCCCACCTCCTAATACCATCACCTTGGAAGTCAGGATGTCAGTTTGGGAAACACACAGCCATTCAGACCATACTAGTGACCAACATGTTTTGAGTGCATCAAACGTAGTCATATCTAGGCCGGGCATGGTGGCTCATTCCTGTAATCCCAGCACTTTGGGAGGCTGAGACAAGTGGATCACTTGTTTTAGGAGTTCAGGACCAGCCTGGCCAACATGGTGAGACCCCTGTCTCTATTAAAAACAAAAAATGCAAAAATTAGCCAGGCCTAGTGGTGTGCACCTGTCGTCCCAGCTACTTGGGAGACTGAGGTGAAAGAATTGCCTGAGCCCAGGAGGCAGAGGTTGCAGTGAGCCCAGATTGTGCCACTGTACTCCAGCTTAGGTGACAGAGTGAGATCCCATCTCAAAACAAACAAAAAAGGAGTCAAATATAGAAGAAAACATATTCCAAATGAATATAGACAGCTTTGCCCTTCCTCCATTCTTATTTTACTTTTTCTTTTGACCTTCTAGAAAGTTAAAATAGAAAGTTCTCTTTTTTGATATGTGCTTTGTCCTTATCTTTCCCTCATTCATTCAGCTAATGGCCATTGTTTGAGCGATTGTGAGCCACGCACTATTGCAGAATGAAGCTAAGAACTCCACCACCTAAACTGTCAGGCCCTTTCCTTCCCTTTTTATGCCATACTCATATTAACCACGGATTTCAGCAGAAGAGAAATGTAATTGTTTGTTTGATTTAAGGCATATGTTTTCAGAAGGTGTCAGTTCATAGGAAAACATGTTTTCTAAGAAAAGCATTTGATGACAATGATGGAAAGGTTCTAAGTCAATGACCTCTCGTGTAAAACAGAAAATTTCTCTCTACTGGAAATCAGAATCCTTGTTAAACACAACCATAAGAGTGTTAGTAAAGCAGTTTTGGATTGGAAGCATTTGAGAGTAACAATTGATATGATGACATAAAAGAAATTAGCATTAGTGTAGATTTGCTAAGTTGACTTCTGACCTCATGGGAAGCAGTAAATAGGGTCTTAGAAGAATTGCACAGAACTTACAGGAAAAGTTCAAATGTATGTGTTTGTGTCCTAAGGAAGATAAGAGCTGGAGGACATCATATTAAAGATCTCAAGTAGCTTGAAGGTGTCGAACCCTAGATGTGTTGAGATTGGCACTAAAATGTGCACAGTTTCCAAAGAAGGGAGGTGGGCTATTCCTAAGACAAGCTAATATTTACAGTTGTAATTGATACAGTCCCTTCTTTTCCCACTCACATCACAATCATCATTGAGCTCTTCTCTATGTAATAGAAGACAGCAAGAAACTTGAAGGTGGCAAAAAAACCTCAGATTGTAATTTAATCGTCAACCCAAGTTAGCTCAAAATCTTTTCAGAAGATGTAGCTACTAAGAAAAGCTACTACTGATGTGCTATCAAAGATTATTTTCAGTATTTTATTTTGAACTATATAGTTTAAATGTTTTGAAAGAAATACCTGTTACTCAAGGCGCCTAATATTTCCTGAATAAATGATAACAGGCTTTCACTGGTTATTCAACCTTCTATTTATCAGATTTCTATAAATGCAGAATAAGTAACAGTTTTATTCTTGAAAAAATTGAATATTTAGACTTGTATTTATCTAAATGACCAGAAAGTATATTTAACTGTGACAGCTTGATTCTGTTTTCCCAGACTGTTATTTTTCTCCAATGGTTTATTCATATCAAGTCTTATTTTATATATTCTGTTTCCTGAGTTTTGTCAATATAAACCCAGAATGTTTAAATCTATATCACTAACAGACTTCTGAATTAACCTGCTTGCATTCCTCAATATCCTGCTCCAAAATCATATAACCATTTCTAATATATTCATCATATTCTCAGTAATTGAAATCTCTTTGCTAGAACATGTAAAGTCAATAAGAGGAATGAAGATACAGGAGATTTAAATCAATTCAGATCAACACTTACTGTGGCAATCTCTAAAAATTAAATTATGACACCGGAGTTCTAATTATACAATATCCTTCATGTCAAAGATAAGGCTATTTAACTATGTCAGTAAATAAAATATCTGGTATTTTATCTAAAATTTCTGACTAGGTCAATCCCCCTAGCCTCAGTCACATTTGCTGTATAGCTCCCAAACTGTTGACAACTTACACTAAAAGGTATGATCCCTGATGAATACTGTACCCCTTGCTGAAGGCTGTTCTCTGAAGGCAAGTCCATTTCACGTCCCACACCATTGAGTTACCAGAACACAGCATAGCAGATACCATACAATATTTGCAGAACTAAAGATTAAATTTATAATTTAAGAAAACATCCTGAAAATATTTTTATTTTCATTTTTAGCACAAAACCAAAACATTTTTCTTCCCTCTGCATACCTTAAAAACATCTAGTGGTGAATTGCTCCCAGTCAGAACATACTGCTCTTCCAGTGATCAAAATACCCCCAAAATCAACACACTTTCTGATATCTACACTAATGTTAGAAGAAAAGGAGAAGTGTTTCCTTCTTTGTCAATATTCCCATGTACCACCCTTTCCTACAACATTTTCTCTAAATTCTGCAGCGTCCTCCCTTCTTAAATGCTACCGCCCTTTTCAGATATTGTTCTTACCTTCTTTTTTTTGTTTGTTTTGTGTTTTTTGTCTTGCTCCGTCACCCAGGCTGGAGTACACTGGCATGATCTTAGCTCACTGCAACCTCTGCCTCCCAAGTTCAAGCGATTCTCCTGCCTCAGCCTCCTGAGTAGCTTGGATTACAGGGGTCCCCCAACATGCCTAGATAATTTTCATATTTTTATTAGAGACAGGGTTTCACCATGTGACAGGGTTCATCATGGTCTCGAACTCCT
The DNA here is from genome assembly GCF_024542745.1 of Macaca thibetana thibetana. Lineage (NCBI taxonomy): Eukaryota > Metazoa > Chordata > Mammalia > Primates > Cercopithecidae > Macaca > Macaca thibetana. Next base: position 11,022,288 of record NC_065595.1, read on the forward strand.
GAGCTCAGGGAATCCACCTACCTTGCCCTCCCAAAATGCTGGGATTACAGGTGTGAGCCACCACGCCCAGCCTTGTTCTTACCTTTCTACCTGCCTCTTCACTTTGCCTGGCTAACTGCTCTTCACCTTACCCATCTCATTCACTATATCTCCTCTTTATCCCCACACAAATAACTGTGCTTCACCTGTAAGGCTATATAACATATTGCATTTAATTGACTTGGATTGTTTGTGTCTGTGGCCATCAATACATCACTTTGTAGAATCTTTAGTGCTTAACATGGGAGATTGTTGATTAATATTTGTGGAGTAAATAATTGGGTTGTATAATGAATGAACATATGAACTTATTTTTGTTGTCATTTGGTTTCGTTTTTTACTTCACTATTACTGCATTTTACCTATTCAGACAGAATCTAATTGACTTTCACATGGAGAAAGAACCTTTCTAAGCCCCCATAGATAATACAATCTTCCTGGGTGTGAAAAAAATTGTATAACAAAATACTTATGTTTTATCTTGCATAAGCAAAATAAATAGGGTTGCTTATATAATCACTACTTAAAAATTTCAAAAAAAATTAGGATGTTTGAATTAAATTTTCATTTTTGGCTGTCGATTCATAGGCAGTTGAAAGAAAAGATAAATTCCATGTGCCTTTTACCCTGAGCCCTCCAATGGTAAAAGCCATATGAAATTTATCTTTGGGACCCAAGAGACCTGGATCTAAGTTCTTATCCTAGTATTGATTGAGTGCCTACTATTGTGTACAATTTTTAGTACTTTACAGTTATGAATGAATGGATCCTTTAGATAGGCTGTTAAACAGCAGTACATTAGTACAATACCAAAGTCAGACATTGACAATTATGCAAAGAATTTGACACAGTGAAATGCAGAATGCTTCCATCACCACAAGGATGCATCATGTGGCTGTTTTTTAGCCACAGCACCCACTCCCTTCACTCCTGTATTCCTGAAAACCATTAATAGGTTCTTCATTTCTAAATGCTGAATATATATATGATTATATGTAATCATATATACAAATAAATCATGTATATATAAATAAATCATATATATACATAATCATGGACTCTGTAGTCTTTAGGGATATTTTTCACTCACAATACTTCAAGAGATTCACCCAGATGGTTGCATGTATCAAGAGTTCATTCTGTTTTGTTGCTGAGAAGTAGTTCAAAGTATGGATGTAATTGCTTGTTTAATTATTCACCCCATGAAGATCACCTGTGTTGTTTCTAAGTTTTGGCATTTACGTATAAAATACTCAAGATTTACCTATAAGTTTTGTGTGAATATAAGCTTCTATTTTTATGAAGTAAATACCTAGGAGTCCAATTGCTTGATCATATGGTAGCTGCAATTTTGAAGACTGTCAAACTATTTTCCAATGTGATTGTATCATTTTACATTCCCTCTAGCAATAGGTGAGTAATTCAATAGCTGTGCTATTACCACCATTTAGTATTGTCGCTATTTTGATTTTAGCCATTCTGATAGGTGTATAGTTTTGTCCCATCGTGGTTTTAATTTCCATTTTCCTGATGACTAATATGTTGAACACCTTTTCATATGCTTATTTACCAAAGACAATTTATCTTAGTTTTCCTCATCAGAGAATGATCTGAAAGATATTTTCACTGGATATAGTATTTTGAGTTGACAGCTCTTTTAGAACCTAAATAATTGTATGTCACTTCTTTCTGACTTCCAGAGTTTCTGATGTGACAAGCCCTGTTATTTGGATTTTTTCCCCTGTGTATATACTGTAATTTACCTTTTAGGTGCTGTTAAGATTATTTTTTCTTATTTTCCATAAGTTTGACTATGATGTGTCTTAATATCAGCCTTTTCGGGTTTATGCTGTCTGGGATTCACTAAAATTCTTGACTCTAGATTTGACCCTTTCATTTGCTTTAATGAAAATTCCTATTTTTTATTTGTTTCATGCATATGCACAATTGCTCACTAAAGTATTTTAATAATGCCCTCTCTAAGATCCTTCCCAAATAATTAACACATCTTTATCATTTCAGTGTTGGCATCTATCAATTGTTTTCTTTCATTCACTTCAAACTATTGTGGTTCTAGGTATGATGAGTAATATCCAATTGTATCCTGGATACTTTGTGAAATATGTCATGAGATTTGGATTTTATCTAACATTGTGTTTTGGGTGGGTTCTTATGAAACCACAATTGAGAGTGAAAGGATAGCATTGTCTTGTTACTTCCAGATGTATGTAGAAGTCCAGGTTCTACAGCTGGCCTTAGCTAACAGGCATGGGGTGAGGCCACAGTGTTCTGTGATTTGGGCTGGATTCAAGCATTATTGTCCTAAAAGTTTTCGTCTTGCTACATTGACTCTTCCTTAGTACGTTGGCTAGAGCAAGCAGACTTAGGTTGTGTTTCATTTTAGGTATTTTTGTGTGTTTATCTGTACCTATTGGTGTTTCCAGATTTCTGGCTTCTTCAGTTCTAATTTTGGAATATATGTGACAAAAACCCAGAAAACTCAACAGCATGCCATTTCTCAATTCTCAGGTCCCCTGGGTGATATACCTCTTCTCTCCAACTTTGAGTCTTTTTCAATATTTGCTTTACACATAATATTCAGAGATTTTAGTCTTACTTAGTGAGAATGTAAATTGATACAATTTTTCTAATAGAACACTTGGAAATGTGTAAAAGAAGATTTAAAAAATAAATATTCCAATGACCAAGCCACACTATTTTCTAGGAATATATCATAAGCCATTTTTAAATATCCAGTGATTTATATACATATGCATACTCACTGTAGTGCTGATTATATATCTAAAAATAATAAACTAATTTTTTAAATAAGTTATTAAATTTAATTAAATTATAGTACTTTTATGTAAACATAAGTAGTTGTGACACATTTATATAAACAAGTTGCAAAAGAACATATTTCTATACAATATTTGTTTGGCATCTGCATGATACTAACATGGTAGATATATTTTATTATGCATTTGTCAAAAGCCATAGAACGTACAACACAGAGTGAACCTTAATGTAAACTATGACTGTGGTTGATAATGTCTCAGTTTGTTTCTCAGTTATAACAAACAAACATGCAGCACTGATGAAGGATGTTGGTTGTGGAGGAGTCTCTGGGGGAAAGGGGAAGTATGTGCAAACTGTCTACTTTCTGCTCAATTTTGCTGTGAACCTAAAACTTGTCTTAAAAAAAAGTGTATACATAATGTTCTTGGCTTTTGAGGAGAGTTATAATAAATATCTAGATGTGCCTTCCTCCTTTTTTGCCATTAACTATTAAATAAGCTTTTATACAACATGTTGTACAATGTTTAATGAAAGATGATTCTCAGAGCTGAGGGTCAAGAAAAAGAGGTATCTATCCTGATCATTTGTTTCCTCTTAGAAAACAAAAGTTACGAACACCACCAATTTTTCTCTTTGACTTAACGAAGATTTGTATTCAACAGTTCAGCCTTTCTCATAATGGACCTCTTGATATATGCCATCTCACCCCAACACCACTTTTAGGACTCATAGAAGAGCTGTCATGGGATGGCATTGATGTAATGAGGAAGAACACAAGGAGTATATAATTCTCCTAAGCAGCTTAGCTATAAGTTTCAATACTAGAGCACTCTGTCTCAGAAAACTGTTTTCTTGCAGTACATATATTTTCCAAAATCCTGTTTCATGACTATTATTAATATTATTATTACTATTATTTTAATCTGGAGACTGACACACAGAGATGCTTACAGCATTGACCAGAATAAAGTAATCAGGAGGTAATGGACCCATTTCTAGCTCCAAAATCTGTATATTTCCCATTGCACTATATTCATCTGATGTAAATATACTCTGGTGTCGGTTCAGAATTTGAAGAGTTATATAAGGAAGAAAACCTAATACAAATCAGTTTTCTACCAGCCTACAGTTGCATTAAATTCATTTCAGTCTGTAAATTGCTCTTACGCATTTGTTTCCAAGCTATTTTCCCAGAATTATCTGTTCCAAGACAAATGATTTGTGATTTTCCATTTTTAATGCCATCATGCTATTTTCTATGAAGTACAAATAACTCACTCCCTTCTCCTTTCTATAAACGCAATAATTCTGCTTTTACCTACAGAACAGTAAAAAACACTCAGAGTTTACACATTTGTGGAAATTCATTTATTGTTGGTGGTGGCAGGAGTGGAAAAATAAATGTTTCTTAGGTGGTGTATCTAAGAAATGAAATAACTACAACAAAAGTGAATTTATTTTATCTCTCACTGTTGTTAGCTGCCAACAGCAATGTTAATTCCACCAGAAATTGCATGACACATATTTTGTATGGCATTGATTCTGAAAGTAAATGAACATACATGATCCAGCAGCTGGTTGGCATTTAACAACAGTCAGTTATGTTTTAATATATATGGCACTCTTTACCCAATGTCTTACCTCTGCTCTTAACTCACAAATCACTCTGTCTTTGCTGTTTTGAGATTTGGATTCTTCCTTTACATTGCCTGACAGTTCTTCCATTTCATCATTATGTTGAACAAGACAAATGTCAAACTGAAAAAGAAAGTTGAAATTATAATCACAGGATGCTATAAAGGGTGGTTACAGGATAATCCACATTAGTCTTTCATTTAGCTTTAGTGTTGTTTTGCTTTTTTCCTATGTGGATTCTGGCAGGCTTGTTGCTGTTGATGTAATGATTGTGGTTGAACCATTTATTGTTATACTTGTAGTTCAAAAATGCTAACCTCTAAAAAAAAAATAAGCAAATCTCTGTAAATTCCAATTCATCGGTTGAAAACTAGGCAGAACTCAGTTACCTCCACAAACTCTGAAACAATTGACCAGCTGGTTTCTAAGCTTACCAATTAACCCTTATCTTTTCATCCTGAATATTAGTACCTCAGTATTCTTTGTAATCTTTTTTATGTCTATTTAATAGTATATTAATTTTAATGGAGACAAACTTGGGCAATGGAAAAAAGGGTATATACATACTGCTTGGGCTGATAAAATATATGAAAAACATCTGTAAAATCTGTCAATAAATTTCCATAGAAAATGACTGCAGAAAAAATAAAAGGTGAGAAAAGTCCTACAAATGCAAACAATGATTATTTTCCCACAATCGTTCTTAAAATTAAAAATTTTCAGCAGAACCATGAAATTTGATAAATATATAAAATATGTAGTTGCACACATATATGCTGTTTTCATTATATTGACATATATTTTAACCTATGTAGGTAAATGTTTCCATCATCCATATTACATAATATGTGTGTAATTTTATAACAAATTAAAATACAAAAGCCAATGTTACACTATCTGTTTAAAAATAAAAAGTAGTACTGATAATGTTGTTATTAATAATAGTAATATTAAGCAGGTGCTAGTCCCCAAGAACTGAACTTGATATATATTGCCTTAGTTAATGCTAACAGTAATCCTATATGTTAGGCATTGTTATTATTATCCCTCCACTAGAGAAAAGTGAACCCTATATATACATACATATATATATATACACACACACATATATATATATATATATATATATATATTTTTTTTTTTTTTTGGAGACAGAATCCCGCTCTGTTGCCCAGCCTGGAGAACAGTGAACTCGGCTCACTGCAAGCTCCACCTCCCGGGTTCATGCCATTCTCCTGCTTCAGCCTCCCGAGTAGCTGGGACTACAGGCACCCACCACCACACTCGGCTAATTTTTTGTATTTTTAGTAGAAATGGGGTTTCACCGTGTTAGCCAGTATGGTCTCAATCTCCTGACCTCGTGATCTTTCCGCCTCGAGGTGAACCATATTTTTAAGAGACTTAAGTAACTTTCCTAAATTCACAAAGATAATAACTGGAGGAAGCAAATTTTAAGAAAGTACTTGCCAAATGCATTACCTGAGTTTTAAACCATTATTGCATCTATAATTATAGACCTAAAGGCCACTGAAATAATTGTCTCAAAGGCAATACACTGATAGGAAGAGATAGTAAAGGAAACAGCAGAAAATGTCATAGTCTAAGTATACTAGAAATCAACTACAATAATGGTAGAAGCTGATTTCCCAACACACTACAGAGAGACTCCATGTTCAGAGCTGGTAACATAAAGAGAGCACACAGAAGGCAAGGAAGAGGACAAGAGAAGATACCACAGAGTTCTTTGAAAGTCTGAGTAGGCAAGTCTAGCTCACTATCATGGTAGTTAAATAGACAATGTGGCATTAATCCCTAGCCAGAAGAATATAAATTACTTTGCTAAATAAAACAGAGGATAGTAGAAGTAAAATAAAAGCAACCAGTTTTGGTTTAGGTTTACCAAAAGAATATCGAATTCATTTGGGTAATTGAATGCTCCCCGTTTAACTTCTGAAATCTCGTCATTAAACCACAGGGAATTAAATCCATCAATAAACCTTTCAATTGCCAACAGAACTCTCAATGAACTGCACCACTCAAAAGAGAGAGGAGGCAGGAAAGCAAATTTTTATAAACAACAGCAAAGGAAACCCACATCAAATACCTCAAATAAATCCACATCATTCATCATTGTGAGTGGAAAAATCAAAGATCTCTGGGCATGTGAAGAACATAAGAGTGGCATAAAACAAAACAAAACAAAACAAGAAAAACAGGAATAGTCAAGATTACGATTAAGAAACAGAATGTCTATAGAGGAAAGAAAAAAATGGAAGAAAAGGGAGGCCACATGGAGAAGGTGAAGGACAGAGGCTCTTAAAATAACTGAAGGAAGAGATCATGGTGGTTTTTGATCAGAATAATGGTGGAAATGGAGAGAAGTAACTGGAACCAATGTAAGATATAAAAGAGGATACTAGTTTTAAAAAACTACTGTCATCACTATCTTCAAGAAAAAAATAAGAATATATTACACTCATAAATTAAGGACACAGCAAATTCAAAAATTTAAATAATAAAATATAGTCCTCTAGGAAATTTATTAAATAGGTCAAGAAAATACATTTATTTGGGAAGTAAAGTTCAATGCTGGAGTGCACTGAAATTTGGTCCTGCTGCCTGCTGTGTTTCTGATCTACTCCATTGGATGGTTCCCGTGTACCTACTTCATTTGTACTAATTGCAAAGCTGGCAAATTTTAAGTGTCTGTCTCCAGCCTATAGTTTTCCATTGAACTTTGAATGCACATGTCCAGCTTCCTACTCAACACCTCTAAAGGGCATCCCACACTTAACACACTGGAAAGCCAAATTCAGAAGTTCTCCCTTAAAACTGTTTCTCTGTCAGTCTTTGTCACCTCAGTAAATATCGATACCATCCTTCCCAAAATTATTGAATATGTTAAGTTCTTTATTTCTCTATGCCACATCCAAACTAAACTAACTAAATCAGCTTACCCTTCACAAAACATAATAAATCCAGTTACTTCTCTCCATTTCCACCATTATTCTGATCAAAAACCACCATGATCTCTTCCTTCAGTTATTTTAATAGCCTCCATTCTTTCTGCTTCTGCATGGAGCCTCATACTTCCTTTCTCAAGATAGCAACCAAATAAAGCTTTTTAAAAAGCAATTCAGATCATGAAACTCTCCTGCTCAATTTTCTTCAATAGCTTTTCAATCAACTTACTATATAAATCAAAGTCATTATCCACATGATCTGATAACTCCTCAGCCCTCATCTCCTACTCCTGGTCCTCATTCTACTCCAGACCTTCTATCTTCCTCACTGTTATTTGTATATTCTAGGCATGGAGGAGTAAAAAAATAAATAAAAATAATAAGTAATAAAATATTATACAACTAAAGCCACTAAAACAATATAGCAGGGAAAATTGATGAACAGATTGATTAAACAACTATACTTTCTCCTTAAAAAACAATTACTTTGAACATTTAAAAATTATGCTTTGTACACAAAATAACCTTAATTTTGTTACTTGCCTCTTCAAATTTAGGTTTAGATTAATGGATTTGTAATGAAAATCTATTTAGCAGCTGAGAAGTTTAAAGCAGTGGACATATAGATGCTAACAATGATTAATTTAGTGGAATTATGAATGTCATCCACAACTGATATATCGCATTCGTTAAGTTGACAGTGACAGAAATAGAAAGTACTCTATGAGGTGAATTACTCAGCATTAGAAAGCATTTTCCAAGTTCCTGTCCTTTTATTTAATATTTGTTTAGTTTATTCTCTGGTAAACCTTCTCTTTTTTCTGTGTTTGTACCATAATATAACTCCAAAATCACTGTTTAAAAATCCTCTGTTTTTATTGCAGTGTTTATGAAAATTTAAACCAGGCAATTTGCCATATCCTTGATCTCAGAAATATCTGCTATAATTCACTTCTGGAAAATTATCAGTACCATATATAAATGTGTATTCTATATTCAGATAAGCATGGAATGGAAAAAAACTGAAGATGATCTCCAAGAAACAAAAGTATTGTGTAACATAAAGTATTTTCTTATTCATATATAGTAGAAAAAGAAAAATAATTACAAAAAGGCAAAAAAAGTAACATACCCTATTGTCATTTTGCTTCACATTTTAACCTTCAAAATGATCTAAAAGGATTAAGTAGTTAATGCAGACTCCAAAGTTCTGCTCTTTGGAAATCATTCACCAAATATTTAAGTCAATATTATTAGCCATGTATAATTATTCAATATCCCCTAAACACCAAATCTAGCATTTCTCCCATAACTTTCAACAAATAATCTTTCAACTTCTTTCATGGAGAAATAGGAGCTAAGGACCTCCTACTTCCTGTGATGAAATATACAAATTTGCATGTCTCTACAGAAATCTTTTACTCTTTTAAAGAACTTAAATATCTCTTCTAAAGTCAAAGTCTAATCACTTCAGTTGTACTTAGAATTTCATACCTTCAGGGTACTTGGCAAACTCATTCTAAGAGTTGTTTATCTCGTGTATCTTGAAATTTTCTTGGTTTCTTCCCCATTAACATGTAATTGCTCAATACTTTCCATTTCGGTTGGGGATGAGGGAGTGTGGGAGATCAAGGGTCGAAAGATAATCTTTTCTTTATTATTATTATGATTATACTTTAAGTTCTGGGATACATGTGCAGAATGTGCAGGTTTGTCACATAGGTATACATGTTTCATGGTGATTTGCTGCTCGCTCCCCTTGCCCGCCCCCCAACGACCCCCTGACAGGCTCCGGAGTGCGATGTTCCCCTCCCTGTGTCCATGTGATCTCATTGTTCAATTCCCACTTATGGGTGAGAACATGCGGTGTTTGGTTTTCTGTTCCTGTGTTAGTTTGCTGAGAATGATGGTTTCCAGAGGCCTCAGAAATAACACCACACGTCTACAACCATCTGATCTTTGAAAAACCTGACAAAAACCAGCAATTGGGAAAGGATTCCCTATTTAATAAATGGTGCTGGGAAAACTGGCTGGCCATATGCAGAAAACTGAAACCAGACCCTTTCTTACATCTTATACAAAAATTAACTCAAGATGGATTAAAGACTTAAACATAAAACCTAAACCATAAAAAAACTAGAAGAAAACCTAGCTAATACCATTCAGGACATAGGCATGGGAAAAGACTTCATGACTACAACCCCAAAAGCAATTGCAACGAAAACCAAAATTGACAAATGAGATATAATTAAACTAAAGAGCTTCTGAACAGCAAAACAAACTATCATCAGAGTGAACAGGCAACCTACAGAATGGGAGAAAATTTTTACAATCTACCCATCTGATCAATGTCTAATATCCAGAATCTACAAGGAACTTAAACAGATTAACAAAAAGGATAATATTTTATCCAGTCTTGGAGCTTCCACTCAAGTTCTTTGTTTCCTCTTACCATCAAGTGCCTTGAAAGAGTTGCTGCACTTAACTTTCTCACTCGCTTCTGCTACCAGCATTCCTCATACTTTCCACCACACAATATTCAGTTCTGCCCTTACTTGAATCCTTGGCAGAATTATACACTGTTGACAATGCCCTTGTTCAAAGACTCTCTTCCTTGGGCTTATACAAAGAATAGTTTTCCTGCTTCCCGATGTTTAACGTGGGTCTTTTCTATTTCCTAAGTGTCTCGGCTGGGTTGAGAAATAAAGGGAAAGAGCACAAGAGAGAGAAATGTAATGCTGGGTGTCCAGGGGAGACATCACATGTCGGCAGGATCGGTGATGTTCCCCTAGCGGTAAAACCAGCAAGTTTTTATTAGGGATTTTCAAAAGGGGAGGGAGTGCACGAATAGGGTGTGGGTCACAGAGATCACATACTTCACAAGGTAATAAAATATCACAAAGCAAATGGAGGCAGGGTGAGATCACAGGACCACCAGATGAGGAGAAATTAAAATTGCTAATGAAGTTTCAGGCACGCATTGTCACTGATAACATCTTATCAGGAAACAGGTTTGAGAGCAGATAACCTGTCTGACCACAATTTATTAGGCAGGAATTTTCCTCCACCTGATAAGCCTGGGAGCGCCACAGGAGACTGGGGTTTATTTCATCCCTTTGGCTTCAACCATAAAAGATGGCTCCCTTTGAGAGGGCTGTCTATAGGCCTACCCTCCAGGTGCATTCTCTTTCTCAGGGATGTTCCTTACTGAGAAAAAGAATTCAGCGATATTTCTCCTATTTGCTTATGAAAGAGGAGAAATATAGCTCTGTTCCGTCTGGCTCACCAGCGGCCAGTTCAAAGTTACCTCTCTTGTTCCCCGAACATCGCTGTTATCTTGTTCTTTTTTTAAGATACCCAGATTTCATATAGTTCAAACACACAAGCTCTACAACCAACTTGTGCAGTTGATACAATCACAGGGTCCTGAGGCGACATTCATCCTCCTCATCTTACAAAGAAGATGATGGGATTAAGAGATTAAAGTAAAGACAGGCATAGGAAATCACAAGGATATTCACTGGGGAAGTGATAAGTGTCCATGAAATCTTCACAATTTATGTTCAGAGATTACAGTAAAGACAGGTGTAAGAAATTATAAAAGTATTAATTTTGGGAACTAATAATTGTCCATGAAATCTTCACAATTTATGTTCTTTTGCCGAGGCTTCAGCCGGTCCCTCCATTCGGGTCCCTGACTTCCCGCAACACCCTCCTGCTTGGATTTCTGTGCAGTTTCTCCTTTTCTCTCTGTCTTGCTTGGTGTCAATCCTCAGTGCTCCAACCCAGAGTCATCCCACCTACTGTCATGGCTTAAGCCATCATCTCTCTGTTCATTGTTCAACTTTCCTTTCTACATTCACAAATCCATAATCCTACCAAACACTTCCAACTCAACCTCAACATATTCAGAACTAAATTCACTGTCTTTTTCCCTTACATTTTTCTTCTTGTTGTTGTGTTCTCTTGGTGAATGTCCACCTGGCTGATAAGGTCAGAAATCTTCTCTTTCTGTGTCACCTCCCCTGAATCTTCATGCATTTGCAACATTCGTTTAATCACCAATCATTATCACTTCCTTCACCTGCATATTTCTCAACATACCTCCTCCACCACCAAGCTCAGGACACGTGAATATTTCTATCTAGATTACTGTAACAGGCTCATAACAGTTTCCTCATCATGCTCACCCCCCAAATCTTTTCTTCACACTTAAGTTTGGGTCATTTTTTGAAATTGTGATCAGATTGACCTTGGTCAATAAATTTTGTTAGCTCTCCCGATTGCCTTCATGTTGGTACACATGTTTTTAATGTGGTTCTTGAGATAAGTATTGAATATCAATTAGCGTAAGGGTATATGAGCAAGTATTTTACATTTGGTCAGGTTTTGGTAGCGATATATCCTTATGAAAGCTGTGGAATGTAAGGAGGAAATATGTCCAAAGAGTAGATTCAAATGCAGTGGGACCAGAAATATGTGACAGCAAGGTTAAGATTCCAAATAACATGTATTATTTATCAATGCAAAGAGAAGTCTTCAAATGGGAATATAAGCCACAAAGAAGTATTTTATGCCTTAGATCATTGCTTCAAAAAATTTAGCCACAATCCCTTAAAGTAGATTTTACCTAATTCCCTCCCTTAACTTTAGAGAATGGTAGAAAATACATTGAAGAATGTTTAGCTTTAACAAATAAAAAAGTTATTGTATTCTTCAAGTCAAAATAAGGATGTCAAATCACTTATCTCAATGGTCTTTTGTTCTCTTACCAATGTATTTTTTAATTTTTAAAGTTTTTGTTAAAATGGTTTATTTATTTGAACTCAAAAATAAAATTTTTAGTGAATTTTAAATATTTACTTTTCATAAAATGAGTATTTTAACTCAGTTTTAGAAAAAAAAATGGTATATGGACTTGGAAGCATGAAATTAAGAAGTTGGTTTTTCTGGAAATGCAATAAAAGGAAATATCATTGAGAAATAATATATTCAATGGTAGTTGTCTGGATTTCTGTCTTATGCCAGAAGCGATATATTTTCTCCCCAAAATGGCATCTCCAAAGCCCTCTTTATCTCCCTCCAGCTGGGATAGATTAATTCCCTTCCACTCTCTCCTCTCTCTTCTTTCTATAACACTGTGTAGGTGTTAAAGGCATGGGTTATGACCAATGAACAGAATTGTCCTTTAGGCCAACAACCCATAGGCAGTGGCACCAAAAGTCTGACCCCCAGCCCCCAGGACAGAGGCCACAGAGCTGTCTGTTTCCACTGTCTCAGGGAGAAGGAGCCAAAAGCTGACTCAGCACAAATCAAAGCCCAGTTGGAGAGAGAATAAGTGCTTCTATGCCCAGAGTAGGCAAGTTGTGGGCAGGAAAAGGGAAGATTTTGCAGCCACTCCATATTTAGAAACAAGGGTAAAACTGGACCCTTTTCCACCACTATGATCTACTGCTACTGAGCTCCAGGGGATCTGAAAGCCCAAAAGGATCTAAATAAATCAGGAGAACTTGGCCCAGACTGGAGATAAGAGTGACAAATGGGAAGATACGTGAACTTAATAGTGTGTGGAAAGATGACGTTGGGAACATCAGCTCTTCATATAGCTGCCAGCCCTAAAGACGACAACACAGTAAGAACCAAGACAGCCACTCTAGACTGATGTAGCTGGGCTTCAAGGCTATTCCCAGATACCACATCAAGTGTGAGATCGCACTCCAGGTGTGATACATGAGAGGGAAGAGGAGTACAAACTTAGCTGTGGTGGATCGGTGCTGGCCCCAGACACAGGGACTTCACAAGTTTCAAATAATACTCAAAGTTCCCGGGGAGCAAAAGGGCCGATACCAAAAAGACAGACCCATGCACTCAAAGCAATACCAGTGCCATGGTGGCAAATGGACATCGCCATGGGAATAGACCAACTGTAGATAGTGCTATGGGAAGATAAAGGGCAGTTTGAACCTATGTTCTTATTCCAGAGCCACTCCATCTCTTTTTTGACTGAGGTTTCCAAAGGAGCAGCTTTTCTGATATAGAGCAGAGGGCTAAATTGGGCTCCGAGGCAATGACAGCCAACATGTGTTCGCAAGAGTACAACCATCTTGCATCTGGCCTGGACAAAAGTCTACATGTTGACATTTTAAATAGAATGATTATATCACACTTTACTGTAAGCAATGACATCTTAAAAACATAGAAATGTGATATTTGGTATCATCTACTTACAATTTTATATTGTTATTTTATTCCCTCAATTTTTATTATCCCATTGCCTCCAGATTATCATACCATGATATGTGAAATGTTTACACTTGAGAAAGTTTTTACTCTATAATATGCAATAAAACTGTGGGTATAAAGTATGTATGTATCTATTATTACTATAACACCCCAAATATTTTTAAAAGTTTCTTTTGGAATGAATTACCCTAATAATTGTTATGTGTACACAATTGCTTAAAAATAAACAAGATAGTACAGATTTTGATAATTATTAAATATAAACTAATCATTTACTAGAAATGCATCTCTTAATGAGATAGGTGACCTTTTTTCAATTAATTTGTGTGTTTATGGATGAAATTAGTTACTGATAGAATGACATAAGAATTATTCTTTTGTTAATGTAGGCATTAAGAAAATTGATCACACATGTTAGATAGACATGGAAGAAGTTTTATTTAATCAGAGTCGTTGTGTTTTATTAACTATCCTTCTAAATACATGACAAAGACACATTTTTATCTAATATCAAAATTTATTTGTTATTATTTATAAGCTGACCAGTCTGGTAGGTCATATTCCTATATTCTTATAAAGAGAAAATTAGAAACCACCTGAAATGCCAAAGATCTGTGACCCATTGATTAGTTTATTTCTCAACAACAATATTTCAACATATCTCTCTGAGCTCCAAGGGATCTGATATCTCTCTATTAAGTACCCCAAGTGTTTTTCCACTCTCACAAAATGCTTCAAAATAATACTGAGAAAAAGAGACGAGTATACCCTTCATTTGAAAAGTGGATGGAAGGTAATATAGGAAAGGAAAACTTGCTTGCAAAGTACTTCCTTAGGCAGATTAATTTATGAATAACTATGTATGGAAGTTGTGAATCTGGAATTAAAAAACATATACCTATTCCTGTGAGGAATCATAGGGAGATGGCAGTGGTATGATGATGGTAATTATTCTAAAGTCTGCAAGTCTCTCCATAAAACCAGTCGGAGCAGTGAACTTAACAAAACCAAAATTGTAGATGCCTATAACAAAATGAGGTGAAAAGTTATCCCTGTGAACCCTAAGACATAAGTAGGTTAAGAAAATCTACTGACACCTCAGGAATTGCAGAAGATCAGCATCTATTTGTGAACATATAAGAAAAGGAGGACGTGAGAATATGGGAACCCTTCAGTTGGCAATCGTCATGCCTTGGCAAGTGTGTCAGGCCAATGTGAGAACAGTAAATACAATTAGGAGAGTTCACACATTTTTACACAACCTGATTTGTGAGTGAATGGAATAGGCTAGTGGTAAACCCTAAAGAACTAGGAAAGTGTTAATCCTTTATACTTTCATAAACAAAACAAAGCAAAACAGAAAACATCAAGCTTCCTTCAAAAACACACCCTCTACTGAGAAGAGAATACTGATAATAGATGGGAATAATGGCAATATTGATGGGATAGTGGCAATACAAGCAGAGAAAAGAAATAATCCAGAGTCAGGCATTTTTGGAGAGAACAAGAAATATTTGGAAAGAACAAGGAATATTTTGGATATTCCATGAAAATATTAAGAATAGTCAGCTCTCAAGCAGTGAAGCCAGAAAATGTTTCTAGATTCAATCTTTTTATTATCAGTACAAAAATTAATTCATGCCATAATGAGCAACAGAAGACAATCATAGTTGAATCATATATGATCTTATTAAGGACAAAAAGATAAAAATAATGTTTTAAAGATAGTGAAAGTATGCTACTGACAATGAAGCAGTGGAAGATATATGCCCACTATAGAAAAAGAAAAACAGAACTAATTTTTAATGCAATTGAACAACATTATTAAAACAATAAATAGTATGATGCAGGAAAACCAGGAATTAGAAAAATGTAACAGTACCCAGGAAAGAATTAGAAATAAAAGAAAAAATCATTACACTTCAGGTCAGGTTTTATTTTCATGGAAAATGAAAAAGCAGGCAGCAGTAGGATCCCAATATCAGTATTTTAAATGAGCTGACTGTACACAAAAATCTCAGTATGCTTCTCTCTGGGTGACCTTTCTTGTTTTCTTCTTTGTACTTTTCTGTCTCTTCTATATTGAAAGAATAGAAAATAGAAGAAAAGAAAAATTGTTTCAGAATAAACTAGAAGGAACAGAAGACCAAATTAGTGCAACAGATGATTCCTTGAGGAAAGATGAAAAGAAATAAAATGCTAAAATCCAAAAATAATGAGGATAGATTAAAAAGGGCTTTAGAAACTATGACCAATAAAGGGAGGCAAAAATAATTCAATATATTTACAATTTCTCCCAGTCTTTCCACTGAAATGGCCTAGAAATAATGACCATCTCAGTATCTATGCACATATGTATGCACAGATTGTGGTCTTAAGATGTTTCCCACTGAAAGAACCCTGGACTCTAAAGAGTTTGCTTTATCCAGGTCTGAAACAGGGTGATTCCAGTATATCTTGTCATTCTATGAAGTGAGAAATCTATAAAAAAATTGATGTATTATTACTAATACATCAATTGCACTCAATAGACAATATAAAGAGGTTCCTGCTTTCTAAATATGGTAGCTTTTGAATATCAGTAAGGATAATACAGTAGTAGAATGAAATACATCCAATAAGTTTAAATCCATGTCTTAATATTGATACTAAAAAAAGAAAAATTTATCAAATTTGATCAACATTGAAGAATGGTAGCGATCCAATTCATTATTTTGTTACTTGGTTAAAGAAATGGCGGGGTTGGGGAGAATGTAAATTTATTATGTGTCCTGACTTATTTAAATGAACAAAATATTATATGAGATGAAGTTCTCTTTATTTAAATATTCCAAATAATAGCTTGGGCAGAAATAATTGAGCTGGAAAATTACAGCTTTGCAACTCCTGATTCATCTATGGTTCTAGGCAATGAGTATCAGTCTACTAATACCACAGTCAGACGCAATCATATATCATGTGCTTCCTAATACAGAAACACACTGACACATTTCTATGAATAAGTCTTGAAATTGAATCAAACCAAACTCTTTAAATTCGACTTTCATTTTGTAGGAGACACAGAGGATGGAGTAAAATAGCAAACAGTACTACAGTACAGGGTATTGCACATTAAAACTCTACGGGATAAATGATCTAGTTTTTTAATGAATAAATTATAAAAAGAGAAAAAGGAGAAATGGAGAAATAGATATAAATATATATATATATATAAACCACACTTTAAAATATATATCCAATCAAGATGGCTGCGCTATATTTGATTTCTGATTCAAATAAAGTAAATAATTTTAAAATCATATTTCTTAGTAAATTGAAATTTTGAACACTAAATATTTAATATTAGCAAATCATTTTTCATTTTTTTGGTTTAAAATGTTATTGTTATATTTAGTGATAAATAAGTCTTTATGTTTTGAGATACATGCTGTAATACTTCCAGACAGAATAATGTAAGGTAGAAATGCAGATGGGAATAATATAGACAAAAAATACTGTTCATGAGATTAAAATTATTAAATATGGCTGATGGAAATGTTGGGGTTCATTATAGTATTCTTTGTATTTTTGTACACAGGCAAAGTTTTCCATAATAAAACATTTTAAAAAGTAAACTCTATGCCCACTTTATTTATAGGCATAGTTGCAGAGTAGCCCAGCATAAAGATTTCTGGTTTATCTTAAAGAGCAAGATCTATTAGTCTAAAGTCTTTTTGCCTGTTAGTGATTCACTAAGAGAATCTGCCACCTCTTGAAGACATTATTACTCTTTGACATAGAACTTTGTAACATATATGTAATAGGAGGCTAACTTTTTGCTTCTATATATGGTTGTGAGGGTGCAGATGAATATGGATGGCAGTTCATCCAAGGGTTGAACTACTGAATCATAAAATTTTTATAAATAAAAAATATGAAAAGTAATACATCCTTACTGTGTCTATTATAAATCATTGAAAGGGTTATTTTAAATCAGTACTGCCATTCTGTAATCCCTAACTCAATGGAGTCAAAGTGAAGGTTCAGTGCCTGTTTCAACAATCCAAGGTTACACATTTTAGCCGATGGCTGATTTTTGTCCACAGAGTCACTGAAAGGCCAGGAAAAAGCCAATTAGAGTTCCAAATAATTATTTATTTTACTTAACAGACATATCCACAAGGTAACAAAGGATATCACATGGTCAACAGATAATTCATTATGACTTGCTCAGAATATTGATCTGAGAAATGTAATTTGTAGTTTATCAAGAAGTTATCTAGCATATATTTCAGATAAGGAAATACAAGATGGTGTGTGGTTCTTTATGTGATTGTTTATCAATCTATAACATATACATTTAGAGAGAGTTGATTATATAAATTTGTTCAATCACTAGGAGGAGGTTATTTTGTAAAATTATTGGCAAATACCTAGATCCTTTAGAAATCAATCACTTTCTATTATTCCATTTTTAATCTAAAAATATGCCTGATTTTCCCTTGAATTTTGAGTTATTTATTTCTAACAGCTTCAGATACTGAATCACAACAAATAATTTTATTTCTTAGTCATAGTCTTCAAATGAAATGTCTAGCAAAGTGCTCACCAAGATGAGCACCATCAGAGAGAGAACCCTCAGGGGCTGCAGAGTATTCAACAGGGTGGTGATCAGTGCATACTTTTAAGAAAACTAACATCTGAAAGAATTAAAAGTAACAACCTCTAGGATTCACACAAGGCCAGTTATAATCATCCCCATTCTCAACAGCCAGAGTGGAAGACCTCATAATTCACAGTCCATTGGGTAAAGTACTCCATCCAAATGGTTTTGTCTCAGTACTCAGTAGGTAAAATAGCCCTAGGCTAAATGCTACTCTGGTCTCATCTAACAAGACTTAAAAGCTTGAAGACATGAAAGATACGTTTCCAAGTAATGGAATTAGGACTCAGAACAAAGGTTAAGAATAATTACAAAATGACGAAAATATTTAACACTCAACAAGATAAAATTCATAATGACAAGCATCCAATCAAAACTTACACATCATGAAATAAATAGAAAAATACAACACATAATGCAGGAAAAAAAAAAAAAAAACATTTAAACTGCTCCAGAAAAAGAAAGTACAAGTGATAAAATAAGCATGGTAGTCATCAAAAGAAACTTAATGTTCCTCTTAGCTTGACAAAACTTCAGACAGGTTTACTTGTGACTGTAGCTCCCGATTTCCCTTTTCTTGGAGCATGTATTTTTAAAAAGAAAAACAAAAACTTGCAAATTATTTATCTGCCCCTTTAAGGAATAAATATTTTCCCAGTTTCTTGACAGTTTTATATCCCAGAAATATTTATTCCAAAGATCTGAAAGCCATCTCCTTAAAATTTATATATTAAAAAAGATAGCAATTCTAGTTCTCCCTTTCTCTGCAGCAAGGTAGAAATCTTACTTCAATGGGTGCCTGTTAGAAAACATAGATGACCAAATCACAGAGAATAACATTGGAAAACTGGGGCATACCTCAAAGTGATGGATACAACCCATTGATCAAAACTCCCTAACATCCTCCAGCACTTTCCCAATAGCCCACCCTAGTGAGACCTCAATGCCTGCCAATGGGCAGATGGTAGAACAACTTCAAGCCACCTAATATACTGTAAATAGAGTTCCTGGCAAAGAGGAGGGGAAGTTAAATATTTGAAAAATATAATGACCAGAAATTTTCCAAATATAATAAAAAGTAGAAACCTGAAGATCCAAGAATTTTAACAAACTCCAAGCATAAGAAATAGGAAGGTGGTATCAGTGTACATTACAATCAAATTGCTTAAACCAGTGATCAAGAAAAAAGTGTTAACAGCCAGGGAAAAAAAGACAATTTGATATGCATATCAATGATGAATCTCTATGCAGGTATGCTAAGTACCAGAAGATAGAAGAAAAAAGTAAACACTGTAGAATTACACTTTTATACAATTCTAGAAAATGCAAACTAATCTATGGTGACAGAAAATAGATCTGTTGCTGATGCTGATGCTGATGCTAAATGCTACTCTGGTGTCATCTAACAAGACTTAAAAGCTTCAAGACATGAAATATACGCTTCCAAGTAATGGAATTAGGACTCAGAACAAAGGTTAAGAACAATTATAAAACGATGAAAATATTTAACACTCAACAAGATAAAATTCATAATGACAAGCATCTAATCAAAACTTATTAGGGCTCATCATGTGCAGACATCACAGGTAACAAAAGTGATTAGATGCCTTAAGGTCTATGGCAATATGTTCCTCTCCAGATTTGAGACACCTTCCTGAAGACAGTGGGGAGAATCCCAGATAGATTAAATCAAAACCTGAGATTAGATTTCCTGAAGTAGATTAGCATGAGGGCATTCGTCATACCTTAAACTGAGGTATTAAAAAATACTAGACTAAAAATCAAAGCTTCAGAGTCTAATGATACATGCACAGAGTTGTTTACTGAAAAATCGTGCACAGGGACAAAAGACGGAAAAAAGAATAATGTTCACCATTAGGAAAATAATTCAATAAATTGTGGAATCATCACGTTGTGAAACATTCTGAAGCCATTCAATGTCACTAGTTTCCTTGGAATTTTGGCCATGAGATGTTGAGTAAGAAAACCATTCATGTGATCCAGTACATGAAAATTACAAAATACTATAGGTATCTGTACGTATTTGTCTTTAGTTATATGTACACATATACTATGAGTATATAAGTATATAGTTATTCATACATATTGGCATATGGTTTTGTATTGAGCATTAGGAAGATAAAGGAATCTGCAGAGAGTGATACAAGGTAAGTGGAGCAGGAAAGAAAGCAAAAATGTGTATGCAAAATAAACTCTACAATACTTATTTAATGTAGAATAATAGCTATAAATTTATATAAATGCTTTTTGTTCATATATACATATCATTATTTAAAAGAAAATAAAGAAAAAATAAAAAATGGATCATTATATTTGCTGTATATGTGTGTATATATATACTGTATGTGTGTGTATGCTGTATAAGTATGTGTATAAATGTGTCCATTCATGCATATATATACACACAATATATGTGTATATATATGCATATATATCCATAATATTTGAATCAATCACAGCTATAAAATAAATAAATCATGATTGTGATTTTAGGAAAATGCTGTGTAGAAACATCTTCAAGGTATATATTTGAAAGTGATACCACTTTAATTTATCACTTATAAACTTTTTAAACTTCACAGATTATTCTATGAGCTCCCTCTGTCTTCCCGCTCCACGACCCTGAGTCCTTCAGCTAATACAGAAGCTGAAATAATAGGATATGAAAGTTAGTGGGGCTGTGCACAGTGGCTCACACCCTTAATCCCAGCATTTTGGGAGGCCAATGTGGGAAGATCACTAGAGGCCAGGAGTTGGAGACCAGCCTGGGTAACACAGTGAGAAACACCCTTTTCCAAAAATTTTAAAAATTATAAATTAGCCAGTTGTGGTGGTGCATGCCTGTAGTCTCAGCTAATCTAGAGGCTGAGGTGGGAGGATCACTCGAGCCAGGGAGTTTAAAGCTTCAGTGAGCTAGGATTGTGCCACTGCACTCCAGTGTGAGCAACAGAGCAAGACTGTGTCTCTTAAGGGAAGAAAAAAATGATATTCGGAAGAAAAGCATGTTTTACATTTTTCCTATAGACAAATAGAGTTTTAAAAGAATTAACACTATTTACTTCTTAATTAAATATTGCCTAAAGCTGTACAATAATTACTGCAATATAAAACTAAAGAAAAATATTCACGTTTGGGAATATTTTATGAAGTTAAAGTATGTGATTTAATTTTATCAAGTAAAAAAGAAATATTGCCAACTATGGTCACAATGAAAGATCTTACATTTCTGGAAAGCCTTAGAAATTAAAATGTGTTTTTTTCTCTCTCATTCCTTCTCCACCAAACACAAGAAAGTGGCCTATATTCCTGCCAAATCTAAAGTTTTCATTTAAGAAAAATAATATTTAAAAAATTTTTTTCTTGCCTCAGACATGACTAACACACACCTGAATGTTAACATTTTTCCTATGAGAAAGAGAAAATTACACTATTTAATATATATTTTAAAAAGCTATTTGGTTTTTTAAAAAAACATTATGTATGTTCTATATTGAGTTGTGACAGAAAAAAGTGCTATCATAGCAGATTACAGAAACTCTGAAAACCTACCTAAAGTGAAAGTCACAAAATTCCATTTATATGAAATGCCCAGAATAGAGAAATCTACAGCATAAAATTAGTTAATGGTATTCTCAGGCTCTTGGGGCTGCAGAGAAATAAGAAGTGACTATTAATGTACACTGAGTTCTTCTTGGACTGATGAAAATATTCTACAGTTGATTATGGTATTAGTTATACAACTCCGTAAATACATTAAAAGCCACTTAACTGTATTTTTAAGTGGGTGAATTGTATGGTATGAGAATTATATTTCAATAAATCTGTTAAAATATGTAAAGAGCAGAGGTTGTTTTATTCAAAAGGAATACAGCATTTATGCCTTCTAACTAAATTTTAAGTCTTAAAGAGCTTCTGCTTGGAGCATTCTTAATCAAATGATCTGAAACATAACAAGAGCTTTCACATCTTAATTCGTCTTATTGACACCCCTATCTTAGGAAGAGTCAAAAACCCTACTCTCTCACCTCTTTACGTATTCATAAATTAACATTGAGTGTGTGGTTCAAAGAGGAATTTCCTAACCTCAAACTCTGTGTATCAATCTTGCAATGGGGCTTGAACATGATGCTGCTTACTTTTTATGCAAATAAATTAGTCTTGGAAACACTGTTTCTTATAAAATCTTTTGCGAATGGGGTGTCTTAAAATGTGTTAACACATTCCCTAACTCTCCCATCACGTATGACATTCCTGAAGCCTTTAGGAATAGGAGTCTGACCTGTGCAAATATTTTCTGCAACCAAATCACTGACAAAATTTCACTTTCTTTTTTAGGGACTTTGTGCCTTTTCCTGTGAACAATGCAAACACAAAGCAGCAGCAAAAGCCAATAACGTAGAAAAAACAAAAGAACAATAATGAATAGGATAAAATAAGCAGTGCTAATTCTCAGCAACTTTCCTTCCCATGTTCCTAAAGCATTCTTTATTTACTCGCATTAAGCCCATTTTCAAGCATCTGCTGATCACTTCTTACTAAGAGTCAGACCCCGAGATAGCAGGAGCCCACAAAGACTTAAAAAATATATAAAAACTAAAACTAAAAAAAAAAAAAAAAAAATGGTTTCTGTCCTCAGGGTGGTTTATACCCTACAGGCAAAGAGGCATGTATTACAAGTGTGTATAATCACTTCCGCGCCTGGTAAATTCAAGTTTTGCTTTTTAGAACCTACAGAATTTTTGTTTTTAATATTTCTGATCTGAGATTGATTGAATCCATGGATGCAAAACTCATGGAGGAGATATATACCTTATTTAACTTATTGTTAATATTGATTATTGGGTTAACTTAAAAACAATTTTTATATGTGTTGTAGAAAAGGTATTATGCTGCCGGGCGTGGTGGCTCACGCCTGTAATCCTTGCACTTTGGGAGGCCGAGGCGGGTGGGTCACCTGAGGTTGGGAGTTCCAGACCAGCCTAACCAACATGGAGAATCCCCATCTCTACTAAAAATACAAAAATTAACCGGACGTAGTGGCGGGCTCCTGTAGTCCCAGCTACTCGGGAGGCTGAGGCAGGAGAATGGCGTGAACCCAGGAGGCGGAGGTTCCGGTGAGCTGAGATGGCGCCACTGCACTCCAGCCTGGGCTACAAGAGCGAAACTCTCTCTCAAAAAGAGAAAGAAGAAAAAAAGAAAAGGTGTTATGCTAACATAAAGATACCTATATTTGTTTGATTTTATTTTCATTTTTGAACTAAACCATTTTTTTATTCTACAAAGGAGAAGTACAATTCCTCCTCTGCACAGGTGGGCTCACAGTGAAGCTAAAAACGTTTGAGTTTCAGGGCACCTCTCTTGTCTAGTTCTCTAACAGGAGCTTGACAGAGGTCCTAGCAGAATGTAAATATGATCACACGTGTGCGGAAGTGCAAACACACACTTGGTTATAAGTGTGTGTGCTTACAGCACGTGTGCAATGGGTCACAGTACTATGAAGAAGAGGGCCGCCTAATGGAGTCTTGGGGGTTAACCTAAAGGAATACAGACGACCATAAACAACGGTTTCATGGAGTCAGATTTTCTTTTTTTTTTTTACAATTTGGGGATAAAGAAAAATTGGGAATAAAAGTAAATATTTGAAATGAGAAAACAATTTGCAAATTTTAGAAAACTCACAAATACCATTAAGAAATCACAGAAAACATAATAAAATCTAGAAAACATAATAAAAGTTCTAGTAATAATTTTAAAATGACTAATACTTTTTCCTAGCTTTTTGGCTTTATACTTTTTCCTAGCTTTTTGGCTTTATATACTCTAATCAACTTTTAGTACGAGAGTGATATAGTAATACCATTTTTCATAGATAGCATTTAGTCTTTTTTCCAGACTTTTTCCAAAAGTTGATCATTTTTTGAGAATGAAATTGAGAGAAGTAAGCTCACAATGTAACACAAAGGTCCATTTCTTATTTGGAATATTCACTCTTTGAAGTTTCTATCCCCCAAATGTAGGTATTCTTTAAAAGGTATATTTTATGTAATTTTCATTTAAAAGTATGGTGCATTATCAAGTACATTTTAGAAATGGGAGAACTTTAATATTGACTAAATATATATCAGAAACAAATAAAAAATACATTTCACTATCTACAAACTGTATGTAGTCTCAACTCAACATCAACTTGGAAAGATCACAAATATTTCCGCAGCTCATTGATGTCAATCAGAGAAGAAAGCAAGAATATTGGGTGAGAAGTCAGAGTGGAAACAGACACAGATATTAACATGTGTGTCTCAGTTATCTTATGAAAATTGCACAAAAACACATGTGATCATATGTACATCCTGCTAGGACTTCTGTCATAGTCATACTAGAGGTCTGGATAAGAAAGGGGACCTGAAACTCAAACTGTTTTAGTTTCACTGTGAACCTACCAAGGAGGAATTGCACCTCTTCTCCTTTGTAAAACCAAAAATGGTTTCGTTCAAAAACAAAATTAAAAATAAATCAACCAAATATCAAGTATTGTTATGCTAGCACAATATCTTTTCAACAATACATATAAAAATTATTTTAAGTCAAACTAGTAATCAATATAAATAGTAAGTTAAATAAAGTATATACTTCCATATCCATGAGTTTTGCATCCATGGATTCAATCTATCTAATATCCGAAATATTCAGAAAAAAAAATTCTATAGAGTTCTGAAAAGCAAAACTTGAATTTGCCAGGTGCCAGAATGCTATGTTGACTCCACATGCATGAAATGTTGTGTAGGAATTATAAGTAACCTAGAAAATGGTGTATTAAGAATTATAAGTAATCTAGATACAATGTAAGTATATGAGAGGCTGTGCATAGGTCATATGAAAATACTATGCCATTTTATGTAAGGGACTTGAACATCTATGGATTTTCGTATCTGCAGAAGATCCTGGAAACAATCCCCCACAGATACCAAGGGATGACTATTTCATTTCAAATTTGAAATTACAAACTAGAAGCACACATAGCTCTTTCACTGCCAATAATAAACCTAGTCAAAGAAGAAAAAAATGAGTGGGAAGAAGCTGGCATTGCAGCAAGTACACTTAGGTCAAGTTGTGGCTCTTTCAGTAAGATTGTTGCATGAGTCAAGCTTCTGCAGAGAAATAGAGCCAATAGGATGTGTGTGTGCGTGCATGTGTGTGTGTGTGCGTGTGTTCATGTATGGACATATAAACACATTTATATATATTTAGAGATATTATATCTGTAATTGTATGTTAAGAGATTATAAGTACACACAGATCTAAGATCTGCAACTGGCAAACTGGGGACTCAGGAGAGTTGATGGTGTAATTACAATCTGAAGTCAGAAAAAAATAAACAAATAAACAATGTCCAAGCTCAAAGGCAATCAGGCAGGAGGAGTTTCCTCTTACATATGGAGGCTCAGGCTCTGTTCTGTTTGGACCTTTGACTGATTGGATGGGTGCCACTTGCCCTGGGGAGGGCAATCAACTTTACTCAACCTATGGATTCAAATGTCAATCACATGGCCTAGTCAAGTTGTCACATAAAATTAACAGTCATAGTTGGTCTTTGGGATCTCCATAATATCCTCTAGCTTTGCAATCTGATATCTCAAAGCAGCGGGTCTCAATGTATATGTAAAAATAATTAGCTTCTCCAAAGCAAAGAAATCAGAGAAGCATCTCTAATCAGTTAGAAAAAAAATCCCCAAAAATGTATTTAAAACAACAAAGAACTTCTCAGTTGAATCTAATGGATTCTGTTAATTCAGTACAACTGCATTAAAGAATTTTTAACTGTTTTAAATAACATTCAGATTATCCATGTGAGAAACCTTATGAGATTCCATGAGAACTTCATTTTGTACACATTAGATGTGTTAATATAGATAAAGAATTATATCTTCCTCTAGCTTTGATCATAACTTCAGAACTACATTACAAAGAAGTATTGCCTCATGTGACAATTACACAATCTAAAATGCATTTCAAAGAATACCTTCAGTTCAAGGATGACATTGTATGTCTTCAAATCTCCCAGATGATCTCTGGAAAAATAATAGCTAAAACTGCCTTATGATTTCTTAACTCTCATTAAATCTATAGCTACTAATTAGGACACTCACAACCCGGGAGAGGTGATGGTGGTGCTGTGAGTCTTCTCCAAGTCCATAGTCCCTTCTCATTAGAGCAGCTAAACCAAGTTCATTTCACAAGTAGCACTTGTGATACTTTGACCTGCTATCCTGGATACAATCCTGGTGCTGC
Source organism: Macaca thibetana thibetana (assembly GCF_024542745.1). Classification (NCBI taxonomy): domain Eukaryota; kingdom Metazoa; phylum Chordata; class Mammalia; order Primates; family Cercopithecidae; genus Macaca; species Macaca thibetana. The sequence goes on from NC_065595.1 coordinate 11,048,919, forward strand.
CTCATTCAAGTGCTGTTCTCTGGAGGGTGACCAGTAGTCCACGAACTTTTCTAAAGCAAGAATTTAGCTCAGCAAGATATAATGATTAACTAAGAAGTGGCTGAAAACCAGAAACATGATACTTGCATCTTAAGAAAATCTGTTGGCTGGAATGTTGATTTGATATGAATGTTAATATTCCAGTAGCCCACATTCGATCAAAAAGGTGGTGGCTTCATGGGATTTTTTTGTGTCTTTTTTTTTCTTTCCTGTTTTGGGTTGCTGTTTGTTTTGTTTTATTTCAATTCCCTGAATGTTTTTACCATTATCTTGTCTCATCCAAAGGAATCAAAATTTCTCCGTTCATTGATGCATGGCTCATTTTCATGACTGTGTTTATGCCATTTAGTGCCTAAATATTATTATTCAGGATACACTAGTGAACTATACACATAGAATTTTTAAAATTTCAGATTTCATGTGTCTTATACAAAATATTTGTAATTTTTATTGGTGAGTTTGTACACATATCTTTTGGAAGTTGATTATTATTCTTCAAAGAATTTGTGTGGTTATGAAATACTAATGTTAACATCCATTAACCATAATAAACTACCCTTTAACTTAAGATAGTTAAAACTGGCAGAAATATAGAAGTGCATCATAATTTATACCATATTTAATTCCGATGTTCTAACAAGGAAAAAGAATACTCTCCATTTTTCAACCATATTCCCCATATAATCAATTTTATCTCACTGTATATAAACACGCCAAACTCTAACAAATTATCAAATCCTGACCTTAGATTCCTTGCGCTTAAATTATATACTTGAGAAAAAAGGCCAGGCACTGTGACTCACACCTGTAATCCCAGCACTGTGGAAGGCCAAAGCAGGAGGTTTGCTTGAGCCCAGGAGTCCTAGGTTACAGCGAGCTATGATTATGCCACTGCAATCCAGCCTGGGTAATATAACGAGAATCTGTCTCATGAAAAAAGCAGGCAAACAAATAAATAAAATAAAAGGGGATGTTTTTACAGTAAAAATTGACATATAATGTATATGAAAAGAATGGAAAATTTTAAATTTATCATTTCACATATATTTATAACAGAGAAAGGATTTTTTTTTTAATGGGAGAATATACCTTTGTTTTCAGTCTGATTTTTCATTCCCTTGTGTACAATCAATACCTTTGATGTCCGTGCATGGTGGGGGAGAGGGAAGTGGCCATACCTCCCGGGAGAAGAAAAGAAGGCAGGAGACCTGGTCCGATCTCCCTTTCAACACGAAAACTGGTCTTCTAGGTAAAATGACTAATGCCATTTAATAAGAGGAGGATCTTTATGGAATTGTCTTAAGTGAATGTGTCTGTAAAGACTTCTGTTAAGAGAAAATAAAACAGAAGCTTTGGATTTATGAACATTAGTCTCTGGAAACTATCCCATCATCTGAAATATAAAATAAAGATATTCCATAGACCAAATGCTCCCCACGGTATAAAACATTGCCATTGTGTGAGGTAATTACCTGTGTAACTCACTTAGAGACCTCATTCTTTATATATTTTTAGTCTACTTTTATCATTATCCTCAACCTATTAACTGTCTAGACTAATTAAATATGAGTTGTTTCCTTTTCATTGTGTTTTAAATTTTAAAATGATATTGCTTAACTTAACCTCTCTTTTTTCTTCATCATTTGATGTTACTACAAGTAGATTCTGAAAAGCCTAAATTTATTTCATAATCTTTATAATAGACTTAGAGTTAAGTAAGTCATCTCAGTGTTCTGAGAGTTACCTTGACAATGCCTATAAATTATCCCCTAGTAGTTTAACTAATTCCGACTTATGTAATTCAGTGATTATATTATTCTTAATTACGTTTGTTTAAAAGGTCTTGAAGGTACTTATATCAGTAAAGTGGTATCCCACATGCTTCATTTTTATATTCATTTGCAGAATTCTACCATGGTGTTTTATCTGCCTCACTCTTTGGCCTGATAAGCTAATTTATGTCATGCAGAGAACAAGCTGAACAGATTTTCATGATGGATAAGACTTCATTTCAGTACCCTGGAAAATCTAAAATCCTTAGGGATGGAGGGCAGTGGACTCATTTACTAATAAAAGACAAGTCCAGGAAGTCAACTACTCACCTTACACTATCCCATAGCCTCTGTTTAGAAATGTAAGCATTTATAGCTATTAAGAAAAGTATTAGTACAGTACTTCATTCATTTACTATTCATCACAAATATTAAGCACATTTATTCATCATTGAGTATGGAGAGGTGAATAAGCAGACATGATCTATATCCTCATGAAGCTGACAGTTCAATGGGGAAGGCAACAGTAAACAAATATAAAAATAACCACACAGTTTGATAAAGTCTTTTAAAATATTACTTGTTGCTTTGAAAAAAAAATAGGAAAGGAAACATACTTTGGACAGAGACTTTTTTTTAATGAAGTGATGTACAAACTGAGGTTAATCACAAGGTGTGGCTGGCATAGGAGGGGAAAGAGGTGTGAGGTGTGTGATATTTTCAACAAGGAAAACAGCATGGACCCAGCCATTGAGCAGGAAGAAGTTTGGTTCCTTTGATTAGATGAGTAAAAGCCAGGGTAGCAAGAGGTAAGCATGGGCAGGGGGAAATGACAAAGAAAGGACAAAAGAGGTGTTGCAGAAATGAAGCCATGTAGGCCATGATGAATGGTACAAGGAGAAAACCTTCTCCACTCAAAACACCCATCCCTGTGGATGGCCAGCTGTCCTCACAACACTCTTCAGACTCCAACCAAGTATCTTTCCCTCCAACCACCCAGAAGGAAGAGGGAATTGGCTGGTTGGTGAGTTTAAAAGAGGAAACTCATCACAGGTAGCTCTTATCCTTCCTCTCTCCCCATTTCTTTGGGAAATATATACCTTGAGAAGCACTCACTCTTCAGTCTTTCTCAAGGACATAGGGCAAGTTCCTTGGGGGGAGAAACAAAAGCCTTCCACTTCCCAGCTCTCCAGAGGTAAGCCAAACTCTCAATATGAGAGATTTGGATTAGAAGGCCCACTCTCCCTTAAATATAAGCCAAAGTCCTCAAAATGTATTTATCCACACTAATGAAAGCGTATCTTAATTAATGCATTTATTAATAAGATATGACATTAGTAAGTATGACTATACCATGTAACGTATTGACTCTTGCTGCAGAAACTAGTTAGATGCTTACCAAATCCATTTTCTTTTTCTTTTGGGGTATACAATTTAAATGCATTGCTCAACATGCCTTGCAATGAGGTATTGCTATACAAATGAGTACTCATCTGTGAATTATAAGTGGAAATAATGCATGCTACTCTCAAGCCTGGCCCATATAAATTATCCTTGCATAATCTTCCCTTCTCTCTTTTTTCTAATCTCTGATCAGATGGACTAGTGTCCAACTGAGTGAACCTCTGAGAACCTGAAGGACAGCAGAGTCACTGGATAGATGGAGAAAGCTGCCCTCCAAACACAGATAGGGCTGTATGTGAGTCAACAGTAATCACCTATTGGGTGTTACTGGGATTTAGTGTATTGCTTGTTACAGCAGTTAGGGTAGGAAAGAGTGGTGTCAGTGGGCATCCACTGAACCATCAGCCTGTGATGGTTTCGGCAGGTGAATGTGAACTTCCTTAGACTGCTGAATTACTTGGAAGGCAGCTATCTACTAAGTAATAGATAATTCACTGAAGTGTTTCCAACAATGGGCTAATACAATCCGATGTAATTTCTTAGAAATATCATGCTGCTTAGTGGGTGTAAAATGAATTTAAATAGGTCAACAGTGTTAGTAAATAGACCTGGAAGGAAAAAACAAGGAGATGATAATGGCCCTGTCTGGAGAAGTAGCAGGGATGGAAAGAATGATGTGAGATACAGTTTGGAGGCAGAATTGATAAGATACATTAATTTGTATAGCCACTTCAGTGGAATAATTTATTTAAGCCACAGGAATAGCAATAAGAGTCAATGTTTCAAAATTAGCACTGAGCTCAGAAGTGCACTAATATTCCACCATACACCTATTTCTAATAACTGTCTTCAACGACCCTGCCTTGATGTATGCAGAATAGCTCCCATATGCCACATGTTTTAAAAAGGTAAGGTGTGAGTGTAGAATTTTAGCTACATACAATTTAGTAATTCTAATTTTCTGTTTTCTCCCAAATCAGAAAGGTATTTTGAGGTGTTTAAAATAAGGCTTCAATGTAAGACATAAAGGGGCCCAACAATGCCTGTGTCTCTATAAGTATTCGTACATATTTTTGAGGGAATATTATAAATTATAAGCTGCTAGGCACATTATGATCACAAAAAGATGACTTATTAAGAAAATATATTAGAACATCCCAAGCAAATGCTCACAATTTTCAAAGAGAATTAAAAGTTACTTTTTAAATTTTTGTTACCTTGAGACTAATTTTTAAATGTTAGCAAGTATTCTCACATATGGCAGAGAATCTCTTCCATTATGGAAAGAATCGGAGTCACTGATTGTTAAAATGAGGAACCAGAATTATGAGTATTCAATGTTACTTACATGAATGTTTGATCCTCTAGACCATGAAATTTCATATAAATGATCCTTTTCACACACTCAGAATTCATAATCTAATTCTGAATCAATATAGACAGACTTGCAAAGGAAAAGCTGAATAAGTATTAAATTCAGCATGGAAACAGCATTTTGGATATAATTACCTCTACTATACATTATTTTGGTTGTATTTTAAACACTTAGATTTTGCAATTAAATTCTTATCTTTTCTCTTCTCTATATGTCAATAATTGAAGAATGATTTCCCTCTAAAAGCATACCAGACTTTCAAATGCATTTTTACAAATCTAGGTCTATTAAGCACATCTGTTTCCAACTTTAACAATTGCTAATCTTTCCATCACCAGTTCTTAGACAGGCATGTATTTGCTTTTAACATTTTTGGCATCTACAACAGAAATTACACTTGTATTCAAATATTCATAGAGATGATGAGCTATGATAAATGCAAAGGTCATTATCAGAATCTTTGAGGAAAAAGGGAGTAAGAAAGAATAATTTACATGAAATTTTAAAGAACGAATCATGACACACCTTCTGATTGTCAATCAACTGTATAGAGACTTTGAATATTTTACGCTTATACTTGTGCTACAATACTATTTCTAAATGTAGCCTAAAATTATTGTCTATTATAACCCATTATAAGAAATGATTAAACAAGGAATATATAAATAAACTCCTTCTAAGTAGTCTTGTTTGTTTAGTTTTTAAACATTTTTAAAAATTTAACCTTATTTTACAAAAACAATTTAAACATGTGTATACAACACATTTCTCCAAAAAAAAAAAAAAACCTAAGAACATCAGAAATGTTTGTTAGGAATGAAAAGACATATTTAAAAAATTTTTCCATATAAATAATTCAAACAGTGTTTGATCTTTATATTTATAAATTTTCAATGTCTACAAAATTTTACATTCATTGAGTTCATTATTCAACTTTGTGGTTCATTTAACTGACATATGCACTCAAAAGACAAATGTTTCACAATTTTGAGGTTTCTCCTGTTCTGAAACCCTGTCAGCATTTTATCTATCGAAAGTATCATATATGTATTAATAAATACTTTTGAATGGTCATCAAATACAGATCTACCTTACACTGTATAACATCATACTTTTATTTTTTCTCTCACTTACTTTGCTACCAAAAATCATGTCTGAACAGAAAACATTAAGCATTTTCAAATATACGTATTGCTTTTTAAACCAACTCAAAAACTTGACTTCTTCAGTATATTTGCTACATAAATGTTACTCAAATAAAGGCTTACGAAACTAAGATTATCAAGTCTGTACTGCACACTAGTGGCAAGAGGTAGTAAATGCATTCTTTTTTTAACAAATTTTCCACTAATTGCATCTTAAATATTAATTTTTTCAGTCAAAATTAGAACCCATTATATTATAGAGCACATAAACACATATTCTAAACATAATGTGTTCTTGTGTCATGAACTATTTTTCCAGTATACATCAATGCATTTTGAATGTCATACCCAGAGAGAGGTTCCTGTGCATGTAAATACTATGGATCCATATATCCATGTATATGTTTGTGCATACATGTATACGTGTGTATGTATATTTATACTGCACACCCACTAAATGTTAACTCATGTGAAAATAGTCATATTTTGCCCATTATTTTTCTTTTCTTTACTCATTATTCTTTCCCACACACTTATGTAATACCATGCTTTAGTACACATAACATGTACAATTAATATTACTTAAATAATAAACGATAATAAATCATCAAAATGGGAAAGGTTCATGATGGCATTTTATTGATGGAAATGCAAAAGAAAAGTATTCTGGCAAGTGGCTGATCCCAAATAACTACAATGTTGATATGAAAAGAACCTCAATACGCCTGAGATAAATTGATATTATCAGACTGCTTCATGAAAGAATAAGATAAAGTCACTTATGATAGATGGTGTGCTATCAGAGGATATCTTTAACCATCTGCTCTAATGTGCCTAGAATGGATAATTAATTGTGTCATGTAGCTAATCATTAACCATTTAACTACCACTATGTATATCAAAATATCATTTTTATATCATAAATTTATGCAATGAGATTTTTGAAAATAAATAATTACCAATATAAAACTGCCACAAATGTATAAATACAAACAAGATGTCATATATATTGTCTGAATTTGACTAAGCTCACTATTGACAAGTGATTTCAAATATTGCTCTTGTAGAGGAAATTCCAGTATTTAACCTCCCTTCCTCTGGTCTGTTGTGCCTTTCTGCCCACTTGTTTACATATCCAAAGAGAGAAAAAGCTAGGCTTCATTTCTTCCTTTACATCATATTCCCTCATACCTCTTTCACATGTTCTGGCTTTGATTCTTTCAGTTCTTCATACTTCCACTTCCATAGAGACAAAGCCGACTCCAGCCTCTCTATTTCTTTTTCCAAAGCTGTGCGCATTCTAAATAATTTTAAAATTAAAAGAAAAAAAGTCAGCTTCAATTGTAAAATAATTTCAAGGATGCATTCAATTTTATAGCCATTTTCCTAATTTTTGATATTTGTATCTGATCATAATGAGAGAAAACATTTTGCAACTTATTAAAAAATTATAAATATTGAATAAAACGTTTTTAGTTTATTATTCTGACAATGAACTTTACAGTAGATTACGTATATTTAATTTGGCTTTGCCAGTATTAACATTCTACTTGATTTCTTCCATGTATTTCATGCATGCCTCTCAATTCCTCTCACTCATAATATTTTCTTACATAGGAGGATATACATGTTTCTAATTTTAACATGGTATTCTATCCATCTTCATATTGTGGCTGTATGTGAATGAAAAAAATCATTTGAAATGACACAGAATTCCAACAGGCCACCTAACAATCTTAAAAAATAGTCATTTATTGGGGATCTAAAAATAATTTTAAGTATTTCAAATTTGGTTGTAAAAAAGAAATTTCACTGGGATCCTTATTTAAATTATTCTAAATAACTGAAATTAATTTCTCTATTTGTAGAACTAGCAACAGAACTAGGATTAAAATTTAGTCCTTTAGGCCGGGAACGGTGGCTCACGCCGATAATCCCAGCACTTTGGGAGGCCGAGGAGGGCGGATCACGAGGTCAGGAGATCGAGACCATCCTGGCGAACACGGTGAAACCCCGTCTGTACAAAAAATTAGCCGGGCGTGATGGTGGCGCCGGTGGTCCCAGCTACTCGGGAGGCTGAGGCAGGAGAATGGCGGGAACCCGGGAGGCGGAGCTTGCAGTGAGCCGAGATCGCGCCACTCACTCCAGCCTGGGGGACAAAGCGAGACTCGGCTTCAAAAAAAAAAAGAAAAAATAAATAAAAAATTTTGTCCTTTAATACACCAACCACTGGATTTTTGTTCTTTTTTTTTTTTTTTGCCCACAATGTCTGTTAGAGTCATTGATAATTGTTTTATTTCTGGTTGTAATGAACACATATTGACCTTTGAAGCTGGCCTGTTCTTATCTGTAAGGTAGATTTGATTACTATTCAAAAATACTCGCGGATCACGAGGTCAGGAGATCGAGACCATCCTGGCAAACACGGTGAAACCCCGTCTCTACTAAAAAATTACAAAACAAAAAAAAACAAAAAAAAACAAAAAAAACTAGCCGGGCGTGGTGGTGGCGCCTGTGGTCCCATCTACCCGGGAGGCTGAGGCAGGAGAATGGCGGGAACCCGGGAGGCGGAGCTTGCAGTGAGCTGAGATCCGGCCCCTGCACTCCCGCCTGGGCTACAGAGCGAGACTCTGTCTCAAAAATAAATAAATAAATAAATAAATACTCATTGATTTTCCTCCATTTCCACGGACAGAGTTGTTTTCCTCATTCCTCAATTCTAGGATTTGACAATGAGATATTAGCAGAGATGACAGAAACAAAAGTTTGAAAAGAACTTGTATGTTTGAGCACCAGGTAAATACACTTTGATTGTTATATGACACTGAGATTTTGTGATTGTTAGTCACATAGTTATTGTATTCATAATTAACTAATATACAGCTCTATTTCAGTGATATTAAATGTGACTAGAAAGATCTTAGGAACATATTCACAGAGCTAGAAGACGCAGGCAGAATCAAAATTGAATGTCATTTACATATTAATAAGAAATATGATTCTTCTTGGTAACAATACTATGATAATTCAAAGTAGTGTCAGACTGTAAATACATTAGTTTACTCCAATCGAATGGAGAAGCAGTCTATTAAAAAGTTATATAATTATATTTACATAAATCAAGCCATAAAATTGAAAGAGGATATAAAAGAATTAGTTAGAGCTTAGCTTAACCTCAAAAGAGACAGGTTGCAAAAAAAAAAATGGTGCAAAGCACCACTTACAGTACTCTGATCCGGAATCCCTTATTAACATAGCAAATATATTAAACAAAATTAACAAACAAAAAGATTCAACTTGAAAGTTTAGGTCTTACGAACACTGAATATGAATGTTTATAATCCAGATTAACCACAGCAGTCACAATTTCAGATAGAAAAGTAGACCTAGCCAGCTGAGGACACCCAAGTTGCTTATTATGATATAATTTGTGTTTCAGTAGTTGTGTTTGAGATGACGAGAGGAAGAGAATTAAATATAGAAATAATAAACAAATCAGTATTAGTATTTTGTGTTAGATTTAGAAATTATGTGTACAAATCATTGTAAGATGAACTATATTGCATATCTAACATTTGAGTGCATTTTAAGTTGTGGGTGATAAATTAGAATATTTAAAAGATATTGAATATTGACTTAGACCTGTGAATTTATATTGAAAATTATAATAAAATTGTACTAAGTTTGTAACTTCATTGGAATGTTTAAGATAAGAATCACCATATTTATAATTTTAATTTTTTAGATTTTCTTGAGTAGGACGTGGGAATGTCTTGTCGGTAACTGAAAAACTTGAAAAGCAAATGGCATATGTTAAATTAATAAAATAATTTTATAAAAGATTTTAATTAACTGTATTTGTGTAATGAAGCATATATTTATGTTTCTCCTTAAAATTAATTTTGAGAATTATTTTATTTATAATAGAATAATGGAAACATACTTGAAAATTACCTAGAGTTAAAATCATACATGTTGTGAAATCAAATGTCTGCTTTTGATGTTATACTTTAGTGAATCAAATGATAATTTAGAAACTCAAAATAAATTCAAAAATTTTTGAAGAAAGTAATATTTACCTCAAGTGTACATCATAAAGAAAATATCTGATATGTATTTGTTTCCTAAAGGAAAATTATGCATTTTTATTATGAAAAAGGTTACAATTTGGTTAGGGGAGTGAGAAAAAAAGGAATTCATAAAAAATTATTTAATGACAATGGGATACTTAAATTGTTTTAGTATTTAGATAGCCCCATCATAAACTTTTGTGTCTCTGTGCCAGCATTAAGGACATTGCGTGTCTAAATTTATGCAGCAGAGGGCACTCTATAAGTCCTTAATTTTCTAGCCTAATCATTTTATTCTGTGTTTCAGAGAGATTTTCAAAGTTGATGAATAATATAGTTAAATTTATAATTGAGATGTATATTATTGTCAGCGCATTTGAGCTACAAGAAGGCAAACACTTAATATTTACTCTAAAATGTTGCATATTTTATGTACACATTCTTCATGAGAATGAAATTAAAAAGGCAAAGCTTAGCAAAAATGTAGTATCTTTAATATGATGATATAAACTTTAAAAAAATCATATTGCTAAAATATATAAAGTTTGTAGAATCTAAATATAAAATATGAACCAAAATTATTTTTATGAAAAGTTGTGATTATATTTCCATGCATTTTTTGATGCTTTGTTTACTGTCACAATTCCACAATAATTGGAAATAAAATTTAAATTTCTAGACAATAATATTACTCAAATATTTCTCAGGGATGAAAAGTCCTAAAAATTAATATCTAGGTATAAATATTAATCATTGTTGAACTGTGGGAAATTTCACTGGAAAAAATTGAATCATTATTTTCTGAAAGGGTGTATTAATATAAAAATGTTCTTACCAAATCAAATGATTGTCTTGTAATAACATGCAGATATTCATTTTTATAACAGTTCAAAATTTAGAGATAGTATTAAACTGTTAACAAGTTTTTACAAATATACTTTAAACAACATATATGTCATTTTGCAATTGCACTTCCTACTATTCATAATTACATCTTTCAGCACTGAGTGTTAGCACTCGGCTGTTGCGAACAGCCAAGCCATATACAATTAATTTAATTAGAAAAGATAAGTATTTAAAGAATATTGTTAAGCTCCGATCTCCAGGAGAATCATAGAACAAGGTTTGCAGATGAAGCAGACAGGGACGAAGACCCACTCTCATGCCACAAAACTGGTCCCATGAAGACCCCACTGCCTGTAACCTCCTCTGTCTGTTGCCTGTACACTGTCCTGGTATTATGGTCTGGCAAGCAAACATATTCAAATTAGCTAATTTGAGTGGAAAAGGATGTTGTAGCTCAAAAAATTTCTGGGGAATACATGCAGCCAGGAACACTGATGAGAAAGCCATCGAAATCTTCCTGTAAGCACACTATTTCGGCCACCATTAAGGTACAGACATCACAGCGGGACCTCAAGATCACCAATATGGGACAGTGGGTGGTGTCACTAGGCACCAGAGGCCACCGCTGCCTCTGGAAACGAGTTTCTTTACTGCTGCTGCTTCCCCCTCAGCCATGGATTCTAGATGCTGTCTACTGCCTTGGGGTACTGGCTTGGCTTAAAACTCTAGGCGGCCACCTCTGATACACTATTCCTAAGTCAAGTGTCTGTACCCTCATTACAAAGGAAACCGTGGTAGAGACTTACTGGTATTTTTATAGTCTATGCACAGGTGTAGACTCTGTTTCATTTGGTAGCAAATTGCCGAAACACAAAATAGACACTGGAGAGTCAAAAGATGGTAAAGATTTATTGAATATTCCATGAGTGACAATAAAGAAACAAAATAAGCTTGACTTTCTAATACTTACAAATTTTACAATAAACAGTATTAACTAGATTTGCATGTCAATGTATTCATTAATTGAGGAATATATATATATGCTTTATATATATATATGTAAAGTAGAAATCTGTTTCATACACAGACCAAAAATAATAACCTTTGAAGCATTTTTAATTTGCTGAAACTTCTCACCTAGATTTTAAATCTCATTATGAAAAAAAGTTGAACATTTAATGAAGCAAAACAAAATAATTGAAGCATACTACTTTTCTTATATATAAAATAAATTAAGAAGATAAAATGGGCTGGGCACAGTGGCTCACACCTGTAAACCCAGCGCTTTGGGAAGCCAAGGAAGGTAGATCACTTGAGGCCAGGGGTTCCAGACCAGCCTGAGCAATATGGCAAAACCCTGTCTCTACTAAAAATACAAAAAAAAAAAAAAAAATTAGCCAGGCGTGGTGGCACAGGCTGTAATTCCAGCTACTTGGGAGGCTGAGGTGGGAGGATTGCACCACTGCACTCTAGCCTGGGCAACAGAGCGAGACTGTCTCAAAAAGAAAAGAAAAAAAAAAAGATGAAATGGAAAAGGAGGACTGAAGCTCCGCTTAAAGGACACAGAACAAACATTTTATAAGTGATAAAGGAGGTCTCTGCAGTGAAATTTCAAAACTGATTCTGAATGTTAGAACAGTTCAAAATATTTTATCTCAGTCTCTGTTACTTGAGATTCGGTATTGCCAACCTCAGCTTCCTAAATTTTTAGGTACACATAGCTCTCTAAGAGGATCAGCTTTCCTGGCCTTCCTCTAAATTTTCTACCTGGGAAGTCTTTATGAAAGTCATCAGAAATATATAAATTCTCAGTATATGAGAAACTTTTAATGCTGGAGAATTATTCATAAAACTGAACAGTACTCAGAGTGCAAATAAAACAATAAAGTTTCTTCTATTTGATGAAGAGGTTCTAGTCAAGGACAATGGAAAAAATGAGTCCCTGAGTTTTCTGAGCTGATTTCTGTGCACTAGTTAAGAAGAGAATTTTCCCACTAGATGGGAATGCAGAAAAAAATACATTCACATCTCAATTCAAGCCACCCACTCACTGATATTCCAGGAAGAAGAATTTAAAAGATTAGATGGATTTATAAGTAATAGCATATCCTATATTCTTGGAAAATGTTCTCTTGCGATAGCAAAAAAGACTGTGATTGCCTCATGCGGATTGCATGCAAATGTTGATTCATGGACACAGGAACCATGACTCATCAAGTCCGTGGGATTGTTTCTTAAAAGAGGAGAGTAGGAAGACAAGGCCATGGAAAGCCTCCTTTTTTCTCTTATTCTTTGACCTGTCTATGGATTATAGACTGAAGTCACTGAGAACTGGAGAATGTACTTACTCTGAGAATTGTTCATGTATTCCAAGAAAGTAAAAAGTACATGTTGTGTATATGTACATGGATAAGCGTGTTAAGACAGAACATGCATGTTTTTAAAACTGACACTTTAGAATAGGAAAGTTTACATCTAGAAAAACACAGCTCTGCACTTCTCCCATTAGACTGCATCAGGGAAGTAATATCGTACGAGTGCTGGAGAGAAGTCTATAATTACCAAAAGTTAAATCCTTCAAGAAGTAAAAGCACAGAAATTAGAATGTGACTGAAATGTATAGGTCTAGATAAAATTGTCAGTATATGTACAAGCCTAAAAATTAAATTCAATTTTATTCTTTTTTCTACTGATGTTGGTTGCCTCTACTAGGAATTTACACTTGATAGGGTAATAAGTATTTATTCTGTACATAAATGCTTGCATGATCACAATCTATTAATCTAGTGAAATACAGATGAAGAGTCTGAAAAAGGGAATCGGTGGCACTAGTAAATTTCAGAGGAACTAATGAGAAACTTCTGGCAGAAAATAAGTGGTAAAGAAGTTACTGTATCTGTGAATGGCTAGTATGCATATTTATCCCGATTTCAGTCCATTCAAACCAGGAAAATTAAAACTGTTATATAACATATGCTTATATAATACATTGTGTGTATATATGCATACATATCCTTCTCGCTTTTCTGGTTCTGCCCATTAAGGCTTTTATAACTAAGAGATAAAAGTAATTATTTTTAGATTTTGGAACCACATTTATATATTAGATATTCCACATTGTGCTAATAAAATTGTAAACTGATTGCAAAGAAACAAAAATCCATATTGAATATTTCATATTACTATCCTCTTTCCCAGATGTTATTTGTTCTTGATCTTTATGAGAATTCACTGAGAAAGGCTATGACAGACTGTATTTTGCAAAGACCGTTGCCACAATGACTGCATCCCACACGCCCTTATTATACAATTGTTTTGACACTCCTTCCGTTGAAAGTGCTTCTCTCTCTTTGATCTGAGTCAGCCTTTGAGATTCCCACCACCGATAATGGGTCTGAAGTGATGCTACGTGACTTTTGAGGCAGAGTCATTCAAATGGCGTTCTTCTCTCTGTGTTCTTAAGATGTTCACTTGCAGCCTAGCCCCAGTGTTGTGAGGAAGCCAAGCACCCCTTTAAATAGCCCCAGTGCAGGTGTCCCAACTGAGGCCTAGATGAGAACTGAGGCCAGACGTATGAGTGAGAGAGGCTGCAGCCCCCAGCCTTCCAGGCATGGCCAGCCTTTGAGCCATTGCAACTGAAGGCACAAGTGAGAGATTCGATGTCCACGCCAAGGCATGCTCAAGATTCTTGAACAGAAGACATGGTGGTTGCTGTTGATACGTTTTAATGATAATTGTTTGGAAAAGTTTGTTTCAAGACAATAGATAACTGGAACATAACAGCACTACAGCTATTTTCACAAAGGGGCAACAGCCGACATCACATAGTTGGAATACATCAGAACAAAGATGAAGATCCAGGCCAATTAATCACAAGCCTGATGCCCTTAGTGGTCCATGTATCAGACAACTTTTTCTGTAATCAATATCTCACAAAATTGTGATTTTTCTGCTATTAGTATTAACATATTTATTCATTTTTTATTTACCAAGTCCAAGATGCTGTAACAATTAAATAACACACTGGATATTTTAACCTTGTACATTAAGAATTCAGATACAATTAAAGTGAATCTACCAGAGATGATAAAAACATAGTCATGATAAAAGTCAACTTAAAAGAATGAAAAACACTAACAAGTTATATACTACTTTTTAAAATTCAAAATATGAATATCTGTCAAACTAATTTCTTTAAATCCTAAAACTTAATGACTAAACATGGATAAAATACATTATCAAATGACCAATCTATCAGTATTAACAATTTTAAGTGGTTTGAAAGTTAGACTTGGTTAAGGGAGACAATAATTAGCACTTACTCTCTTTCCTTCCATAAGATTTTTTGGAATTCATCCAAATGCACCTGCAAAGCTGAAATTTCAGTTACTTCATTTTCCAAAGGCAGATTTATTGCTTTCAGTCTCAGCCCAGCTTTCATTTCACCATTTCCAGAACCACCATTGTTGAATAAGTCAACACCATCTAGATTGGGTTTCATTTCCTCACTTAATTTTAGAGAATCAATAACCACACCTTCTTCCTGAAAAAAAAAAAAAATTTAAACCTCTTGGAGAAAAATCGTGATGATAATACATTTTCATAAAGAAACACATGTTATGATACAACAACAAATTGATATTTTTATTTCATTATCATTCCCTAAAAGCGTTGTGTGGCCACACTTACTTGCATTCTTCTTCAAACTTATTTTTTTCTATGTTCTACCTCTTTACAAATAAATACATTTCTCAAAAGTTCTGCTTTAACTCTGTTTGTTCTCTTTTTCTAATCACACTAAAAATAATCATGCACAAACTTGAACAGCTGTAAATAATTTTTAATGAGTTGATGAATTCCTCTTTCAAGTTTCTTTTGTCATAAGACACTTACAGTTTCAAAGTAATTATTTTTTAACATTTTTGAAAGACAAGATAGAATTTTCAGGAAGCTCTTGAATATTTTAAAAAGCTTGCTTATCGCTTTATTTTAGTTCCCCTTTTTTTAATTCATGAGCCACATCTCAAATAGAATTTAATGGGGCACTTTAATAAACATGGGCATCAATACTAGAGCAACAACTGCATCAACACTCTTAGAGCGTAACTCAAAAACCTCACAGGGCTCATGCTGTTGGTATTTGCCTACAATTTAAATTTGCCCTGGTTTATAAGTTTAAAATGAAAGACAATTTCAAATAAAATCTCAATGAATAGTCAAGTTCAAGTAAAATCTCGATGATACTTCACTTTTATTTTATTTTTTAAGTAGTATGTGAATGCCAGGTTACCCAGTATGAATCATTCCTTAATTCTCTCAAGAATGATCATTGCAATCATCTATACTATAATATTTTGACAAACAATAAAATAAGATGTGTTGTTTGAGGATACATATACATATCTTTCTTGTTGGGTATAGAGTTGGCAAAGATACTGGTCAAAATTTTAAGGAAAAAACTGATTGAAGCTTCTTCAACAGGTAATATTTATTTTCCTACCATCAGAAGGAATATCTGGAAGGATATTTTGCAAATAAATACATTTTTAATAAATAAGTATTATGTTTGATTTGTTCTTGACATTAATGTTAAGGAGATATTTCAGAAGAAATCCCAAAATATTGAGAATTTTCCATCATAATACATGTGAAGAGAATCCTTCATTTTCTCAAATGCAGAGGCTAGTAACTTGTAATAATAAAAACGTTTTGTGGATTTAGAGAACTTGATGTGAGCTATGTTCCCTTATCCTCATCATTGCATTCTTCTAACGCATACATTAATACAGTTGAGTTTTGAGAATATATGTGATTTTCCAAAAGATACACACAAAGCCCAGATTATCAGCTTTGAACATTTTTAAAAGAAAACGTAGAAGACCAAATAAGCAGAAGTAATCATTGTATTGCAATCTTCTTAATTTTTTTTATTTATAGTTAAATCTAGGTTTTACCTACCATAAATTATATACATTATAGAATGGCTTAAAATACTAAATGCAATGGTAGAGGTGCAGGATATTAACTAATGTGTGTTAGAGAAGGAATTAAGTAGAAAGAGGTAACAAAATAAACTGAAACTATAATAAGAGGTAACAGGAGTTCCCAAAGTATGTTCTTTGGGTTGTTAATATTATTTACCAAGTTAAAATAAAAGAAAAAGAAAAAACAGGGTGGTGGTTCATGGATGAATAAGTGTATAAACTGAGAGACTTTTTAAAGTTCCATGTGTTTTGTACAGAATTCTCAGAAACTGAGATTCTAAGTATAGCAAGAAATTCCATCAGTGGTCCATATAAAGCATTTCCTAAGGTACCCTATTTGCCTGCAGTACCCATTTTATAAGTAGTTAATCATGAGGCTTCAGTCCCAAACATTGAGAACTATTCAAACTACATATGGATTGTTTACAATTTAGACATAATTAAGGCAAATGGAAAGAAATGTCTCCAAATATTTTCTTTTCAGATGAAAAATGCTGAGTTAAATTTTTCTATAAAGATTAGTAAAACCACTAGGATGGGCTGAACTTGTGTTTCCTCAAAATTTATTTGTTAAAGTCCTAATCCCCAGTACCATAGAATGTGACTGTTGGTGGAGACAGGGCCTTTAAGGAGGTGATTTAGTTAAATTAGGCTCATTAGGTGACCTTTCAAGAAGAACTTAAGACACAGACATGTGTACAAAGAAAAGACCATATGAAGACACAGGGAGAAAATGGCTTTCTATAAGCCAAGGAGAGAGGCCTCAGAAGAAACCAACCCTGCTAGCACCTTGATCTTGTACTTCTAGCTTCTATAATTATAAGAAAATGAATTTCTGTTGCTTAAACCACTGTGATTATGGTACGTTTTTACGGTAGCCCTGGCAGACTAGTATAGTCACCACTGGATTTGTCACTTCCTTCCTCCTCCCCATCACTATCTATGACCTTCAGATATTCACATAGTCTCTGGATTTTTTTCTTACCTTATTATTTGTGTCCTCCTTTGTAGAAAATTGTCTTTTTACCAAACACTCTCTGATGGACTCATACATTTGTGAACTCACTTGAAATTGGTCTCTATGTTCACAGGCTTCTTCTGTGAAACCAGGAAGCTTCAGATCCTGGGTGTCTTTAGCTTCTAATGCCTCCTTCTGAGGTGGCAAACTCGGTTTCTTTTTCAGTGTACTCAATTCTTTCATCGCCATCTCTAGTTTTATTCTGAGTTGTCTTCCTTCCTCCCTGGCACTGTTCCTTTCAGCTCGAACTTTACTCCATTTTTCCCTCCAGTTGGCAGTGCAATCTGACCACCACCGCATGGTCTTTTCCATCTGAGCAGCTCTGGCCTTGACTTCTTCAAGCTCCCGCAGGCGAAGTTCTTCACAAATATCCCATTTGTTGGTGCTACATGAGTGTGCACAGAAATTGTGAGCAGCATGAGATTGTAGCCCATGAAGTGGGAAGCAGGTGTCCCTGGGGGGTGAGGCAGGTGTCACCATGTCACCACGTGACTTAATTGATGATTGCTGCATCTGGAAGATCTGTGTTTCTTCAATTAATCGATGAATGGAATCTAAATTCATATTCATCTTTGAGACCTGAGAAAAGATAAAGGACATAATTTCATGCTGAAATTTCCCTTGTAAATACAGGAATAAGACCTACATTTTTGTTGTTTTTGAAATTTGATGAAAACAATGCCACTTTTTTTTTTTTTTTTTTTTTTTTTGGAGACAGAGTCTTGATCATGCAGTAGCATGATCTCGGCTCACTACAACCTCTGCCTCCAGGGTTCAAGCAATTCCCTTGCCTCAGCCTCCTGAGTAGCTGGGACTACAGGCACGCACCACCAGGCCCAGCTAATTTTTGTTGTATTTTAGTAGAGATGGCGTTTCACCATGTTGGTCAGGATGTTCTTGATCTCCTGACCTCGTGATCCACCCACCTCAGCCTCCTGAAGTGCTAGGATTACAGGTGTGAGCCACCACGCCCGGCTGCACTTTTTCAATATTGCATATTTTTCCAATGTAACTAAAAATATAGAGGAATTTAAACACTTGTAACTGTCCACTAAGAAATAGAATATTCTCATATTCAATTTTGCCAAAAAATACAAATAAAAATATAAAGATGCAATTGAAGATAGCATATGACATAAATAATTCATTTTGACAAATCCAGTCCTATTTAGGTCATATCTATTGCAACATTGTCCACTACAAAATACAAATTGTAATATTTATTGTCCACTAACTACTTAATGGTTTTCTTTATCCCTGCTAAGCCTCAATTTGTTCAGGCAGAATGCACAACCTATTGATGTATAGGCAAATAAGCCTCTATTTCAATGCCAGAGGTTAAATCATAGCCTACATTTTCCATGATGCCCTTCATCTGTTGACTATTGACTAGTCTCAAGGCAGCCATATGGCCTGACTCTGGCTGCTGGGATGTGAGATGAAGTGTGCTGAGATTTCCCATCCAGAAAAATACGAGAACATCACAATGAGGAACTCTCTTTCCTCTTCCTTCCTTGTGTTTGAATAAGGACATAGTTCTGGAAGAAGGTGAGTATAACAGCCTTCTTATGACATTCAAAATGGTGAACCATGAAGATAAGAGCCTGATTTAAGGTGTGAATTATGGCATGACAACGTAGAATGCATACCTCTGATTTCTTTGCTATTTGAGCAGAATAACCTATATTTATTTAAGTTATGATGGTTGAGTTTTCTGTTATTTTCAAGCAAAAGCACATCTAACATATACATGAATTAATTTCTCACTGTGGTTAATACTGTGATAAGATCAAAAATAAAATATTATGAAAAACACATGTTTCTTGTGTGTCAAAGGTTTTACAGTCTGGTGGGTGAGAGAAGCACAGTTAAGTTTTAAAGATACATAATTTACATTATAACAAATACATGTATTTGTTCAATAATTTTGTTTAGTATGCAGTATGTGTCAAGTCAGTGTTAGATTAGTAGGTATGGTCAAGGTAATCTAAGGAGTACTGATGAAGTTGTGACTACCACTTAGAAATGAGGAAACTTTACAGCGTAGATAACACGACACAGAGTCTTAGCCCAATGCAAAGCTTCGTAAAGAAATTAAAATCAACTTTCCATATAAATACCAAACACAAATTAATTTGTAAAGGCATACCATATGTAACAATACATATACCCAATTCTTTTTTTTTTTTTTTTTGAGACGGAGTCTCGCTGTGTCGCCCAGGCTGGAGTGCAGTGGCCGGATCTCAGCTCACTGCAAGCTCCGCCTCCCGGGTTTTTACGCCATTCTCCTGCCTCAGCCTCCCGAGTAGCCGGGACTACAGGCGCCCGCCACCTCGCCCGGCTAGTTTTTTTTTTGTATTTTTTAGTAGAGACGGGGTTTCACCGTGTTAGCCAGGATGGTCTCGAACTCCTGACTTCGTGATCCGCCCGTCTCGGCCTCCCAAAGTGCTGGGATTACAGGCTTGAGCCACCGCGCCCGGCCTCATATACCCAATTCTTTATTCAACATTGTAATATAGGTATATTGAGAATATAGTAAGTAGAATTTTTGCTTTAAAAAAGTGCTCAAAACATGCAGCTTAATTTGTAAATTAATAAAGTTCCATGGCTGTAAATAATTACCCATTTTTATTCTCAGATATGCTTTTCTGGTGTAAATAATCTTATATAATATTTTATGTGCATGACATTTAATCCTCTCACTTTTTTTCATTTGCTTTTATATAGTTACAGATCATAAATCGCCTCCTTATGACCCATCTATTTAATCAACTGAATGGGTTTCATTACTATAACTAACTTACAAAATAAGCCTTTAATCATTGGGAAAAAAGACTACATAATATTTTAAAAGATGAATATTAAGGCTATCTTATTAAGAGATCTTATAATATTAAACTTAATTAATATTAACTTTTAATAGTAGAGAAGAAAACATTTTAACAAGTGTTACATAGAGATGTCAAACCACTTCACTCTTCATTATAATACTTGTTATAATAATATAGACACATGGTTGTAATTATTTTTGTTAGCATTGGTATATGTCCAATCATGTTTCAATTATTGCTGATTTGGAGTATTTTGTTCCCTTCATATATTATAATTCAGAGGGCAATAAGAATACAACTGACCAAACTCCAACACCAATATAAAAAAGAAAAGAACAAAAGGAACTCTTAATTAGAAACAGTGTATATATATATATACACACATATATACACACATACACACACACACACAAACATAAATACATATATATATTTACTATTCACTGTTTAATGATATTTCTTTTGGTTGAAATTCCAAAGTGAAGACAGAGAATTTAATTCAGCATATTAAACTTAAAATTATCCTTGCTAGTTTTCAAAATAAATCAGTATCATAAAATTGTAATGTCTTTAAATGTCTCATTAACTTTTATTTCACTAGTGTTTTGAAGACTCTATAATTGGATTCTGGTACATTGAGATCTTGCCTACCAATTAACTGTGTATTTTTTCACATCTGACTAAATAAAAATGAGTTGGGCTTAATCAGTCAGTCCTTGAACTTGAAGAGTATTTCCTGTTTTAAAAAGTTTTCTCAGGCAAGGAAAACTTGCTTGAGATGAGGGTGGTTAACACACATATGCATGCACTAAAGTCTTCATTTCCCTATACAAATGTGTGCACTCTTCATATTTTAGCTCAGACAACTATGAAAGTATTTGCCAGTGGTTGTAGAACAGGGCCACTGATAATGTGGGAAAATACTTTAATGCTGTTGACTCTGGTTTCTTGTACTGATTTTTGCGTTGTAAAAATGCTTATACAATCAGTCCACCGTGATTCCTGCAAATATTTTTGAATGTAGTACATAACCAAATAAAATCTTAAGGGTCTACAAAGTATATATAATATTACTAACAAAATTATTTGTTGCCAAAGGAGAACTTAATGTGTCAGATAGTGGACTCCAGCCTCTATTGGGTAGAGTCTTACTCTGCCACTTTTTAGACAATGATCTTGCACCAATTACATAAACTGCCTTTCACTAAATATCCTTAGTATAGAAGGAGACAAGAATAGCATGGGCCTCATTGAATTCTTGTGACTATTAAAAGGGAAAATGCCTGCAGACTGGTTAACTCTAGCTATCCTGTAGGCAAGGCATACATTTTTGTTATACAAGTCATTAGTATGTCACCTTGACATACTAATTTACCATTTACTTTTTTGTATGTTTCTCCCTCTGTCTTTTGAAAGAGAAATGATGTACTTAAAAAACATGAAAAGCATAGGAAAAATGAAATCTACAAAAGTGCTCTGTATTTCGTGTAACAAAGTTGCAGTTCCAATTTCTATATAATATTGATATTAATCAATGAAATAGTCAGTACTATTATTATCCCCATTTTAATGATAAAGAAACTAGGATTTAGGCTCTGATGTATCCAGCCAAGTCATACAGTTAGAAAGGGTCAACCCAGTTTGGAAACTGAGGAAATTTGAATCCAGAGCTACCACCTCTTCATATAAAAATTCTACAGCTTTAAAATATCAACTGTTTTCACTATAAATCTTTTAGAGTATTTCAGGAATACATTTGGCATACTTCCACTTTGGATACTTTTATGCTAAAATATCTCCTATTAAATTACACAACAATTAGTCTTCTCATCCTGACACTGTCCTTTGAGTTCATTCAATCTCCTGATCACAGCTCAAAGGGACTGTGAGGTCCAGGCCTGTCCAACCCTCTGGCCTCCTCTTTGTCACTTCATCTTCCACATCCCCTGTGTCGGCTACCCTGGATGTGTCCATTCCTTGCACAACCTCACCTCCACCTTCTCCTTGGTGCAACCTGTTTGCTCTGCAGGAGCACGCTCCCCTCTCTCCACAGACCCTCTTTCCCCTGGCTTCTCATCCTTCAGGTAGCAGGTTATACTTTCCTACTAACTAAACCTGTGATCCGAGAATTCTAGATCCCTTAGTGGCCCTTTGTCTAAGGGTGTCCAAGGGAGAGGACACAGTCACGGGTTCTTAGTTTCTGTTTCTGACTGGGCTACCAAAACCCCTTCCTCATCCCTCTTTTCCACCTATCACTAGAAACAGAAGCTAAAAACCAAGGTTTCCTGCTGCTGAAAGCCTAAAACAAAACAAAACACAACAACAACAACAAAATAAGGTGGGTTGAATATCCACCGCTGACCTGCTCCTAGAAAGTGAACAAAATAGACATC
This sequence comes from Macaca thibetana thibetana, assembly GCF_024542745.1. Taxonomy (NCBI): domain Eukaryota; kingdom Metazoa; phylum Chordata; class Mammalia; order Primates; family Cercopithecidae; genus Macaca; species Macaca thibetana. Next base: position 11,071,796 of record NC_065595.1, read on the forward strand.
ACTTCTGCCATCCTGAATGTTGCTAACAATCATGAACAACAAACCAAATGAACAATCACAGTTTTTAACTATATCTTTGAAAGGAGCAGTGTATTGTAATCCAAAAACTCCCTATGTACTTATCGAAGTCTCTCCCAAGTGACACTTGATGTGTTATCTGAAGAAAGAAATGGGCCAGAAAGAAAAGCATTTTTGGCAGAAGTTAAACTTCCATGGCAGGATAAAACAGACATTACAAAGATGTTGTCTTATTGTTTATAGTTATTGCTTTATCTTAATCTATAGAAAATGAAACCTTTGTTGAATTTTTTTTCCTAAGAAGCATAGGACCTGTAATGCACACAAAATAACAAAAGCCATTTGCAGTGAGAAAATGGATTAACACAGATTCAAAGTACAATGCTAAGAAACAATCATTATGATAGATATGATGAAATATAATCTAACAAAAAGAAAAAGAATCAGATTTTAATATTCGGGAAAATAAACACTTTATTGTATTATAAAATGTGGCCTGTCAAACAGGCATAAATGAAGAGTATGAAAATTCATTTCATATAGGTCTAAAGCAAATACATATATATATATAACACACACATATGAATTTTTGCAAGAGTACACAGAATGTTAAATAGAAGACTATAGTTGTGATGATGAGATAAATGAAACCATTACACTAAATGGCCACATGACATCATATGTATGTAGTTCAAGATTTGCTCATGGTTAAATATTCTATTCTAAAAATCCTTACACTGTAGCAAATTATACAGATAGTTTCTGTCTATGCTTGTTGGTGCAAATGAGAGGCTTTTAAATTGTATAGAGACAGAAAATAATTCGTCAAAGCAGGCAACTAATAATATAAAATAAATTTGAACAACTTGCCAATAATTTAAAACTTAGATATTTTACTTTCAAAAGCATTATAACATAAAATGAGCAGAAACACAAAGTTTAAAACATAATTTCATGTTTTCCAAGAGTCTTTATTAAATTTTCAATAGCATTATTTGATCAGATAGAAATTGTCTCTATTTTAAAGAATTGGGATGGAATTAATACAGTAAACAAGACCTTTTGCTAGCTTACTCTTCATTGCTCCCTCTTTAAGCTATTGCTATTACCTGGTGCTATTGAAGCAATGTGTTACTGGTTCAAATCTATGTGATGCCTTTCCTTTAGGCTAGGTTTTCAGTAAAATTATTTGAGAAAAAATCGTGATAAAATATTACATTTCTAAGATAATGTTCAATGATTTTTAAAACTCCAGTTCTTTAAAAATAAACTATTTCAGAGTCTCTCCACATAGTATCTTGATGTCATTGTTGTGTTTTTTATAAGCTTTAAGGGGCTTAAAAATTACATTATAATAATAACCTCATAGATCAGAGAGAAAAAGTGACCAGTCTGACTTCTTTATAATATGAATAAAGAAATACAGAGAGATCCAAAATCCATAATCCGTTTTATAAAGTGTCAATGCATAATTTGTAATGAGTCTTGGAAAAATAAAATTCCTGTTTTCTGGCAGGCTAATCAGCTTGAAGCCTTTATGGTGCTTTGCCTGCCAAGTACAAATTTAGGTTCAGACAATTTAGACTTTCTTGGTGGATACATCATTTAACTACTCTTATGAAGTACTTGGGATGCCAAGCAGGTTCAAGAAAGCTCTGCTTTAAAATATTGCTGAAATTTCTCACCAGTGTACAAATTTTGAGACTTAAAGAGATTATGTCATACATTTGAGCTTAGCAGCCTAAGTATATTTCTATAGTATACAGAATACATATGGAATAAATGTAATATACAGTATTATATATACATATACATGTATATATAATCTGTTCTACATATTTTACCTGTTTGTATGGAAACCTGACAGTCAATTCATCAGCATTTTAAAATATTTATACCCATGCCAGGTTTTAGTTAACAAAGCCACAAACTATCCCAATGTTCTTATGCAATCTAATCCAACTTAATGGTGCCAAATAAAAAAGCCAAAATGTTTCTTGAGACCTTAAGCCAAAAATAAAATTAACATTAGCTCTGCTGGAACTATATAGCCCCACCTAATCTTATTTTTGTATAAGAATGTGCTTAGCAGCTTAGCACTATTTCCAGGTGGCTAACAGACATGGTGCACATTTTATGGGAAATAACACTGCACAAACCTGATATTGTTAAAGGTTCTACCGCTTTCTAAATTTGGGCAGGTGATTGTATCTGAAATTTACATTATTATGTAAACATCATCTTATAGAACCTCATATCGATTAAATGACAATGGTGACAATGTAACTGTTCCCAGAAACACTAAAATGTTAAAAGGAAATTAAAATGAGAGCACATAGCCAATAACTCCAAATGATAATTATTATCAATATCTAATGTGAGAGAAAATCACTCTATGAAATAATTCCTATCACAGTTCCACTACAAATTAGGTGGTACTTAGAGAACGGTGGTTATATCATCAAGATCGGGGAATTTTTTCTATTTGTTATTGTTGTTTTTACATTTAAAAGCCATTTATTTGTTAAAATTATAGATTTTCATTAACATTGAATTCATTGAGATTTCCAAATATTTTTGTGCATTTAAGGTTTCAGGAAACAAAACCACAGATGACCCCAATTTTCCTATGCATTTTCTAAGCAAAATTCCTAAGGCGTTTACCATATTCGCACTTATTCTTAAAGAATCTGTGTGGCTAAGTCACAAGATCTTCACAAGTCTATTTACACTTTGTGGTGAACAGGAGAAAGCTCTTATGTATCAGTAAAATGCGGTAATATTTTCTCACACCCATTTGATAGGATGTGCAAAGCTGCCAACTGCTTTATGTTGGCTGACTGGAAAATTTTCTCAGACTTCATGAAGTTTGAAGAGTGAAACTCAAAGATTGTCCTATTATTTTCAAAAAGCACTTATAATTTTTTTAATCAAAACAAAATTTATTCTTAAAGTCAGTTTTATTTTCCCAACAGTACATTCTATACATTAATAATCCAAATGGGCTAAACTATATTCCACATCAAAAAGCTGAAAAAAAAAATTGGATTCAGAAGCAGACATTTTACAATGTACCTAAGACTTTTATGAGCAATACCTGTGCATGTGTCCAAATACTCCACTTCAGTCATCCCAGTTCTTAAAGCAAAAAGTATTTATGTAAAATCATGCATGATATGGTATGTTAAACTTTATTTTGTATGTATGATCTGGAATTCAATTTTCATTGTAAACAGCATGACCAAAGAGTAAGATTTACACTTAAAAAATATAAATTGAATCAACAAAATTTTTTTAAAAGCCCAGCTTCTTCAAATTCCAAAATTTCTGGTGAATCCGAATGTTGTAGCGAACATGTAGGAAAGATGGGGCAAGATAGTTTTTTCTTTCAGAAAAGAGACAGATCAGACATAAGAAACTTATGCCTTTCACCCAGACTTCAAAAGTAAGAAAGCCAGAAAAGCCACTTTTCAAATATACCCCCTAAGAAGTTGTGTAAGATTGTCATACCTGTCTTGATGATCAAGTCAAGCAATATTTTAAAATTATAACAGTATTTAACTTATGTATTCCGTATATTGATTGGAAGTGACATGACAGAATATATTTAAATAATTTAACTATATTTAAATATATATTTAAATAATTTAACTATATTTAAATAAAAGAAATAATTTAAATATTTTAAAGTAACAAAGTAAAAGAAATAACAATTCAAATATAATTGAAATTGTTTTGAAATATATTTGAAATATATTTGAATTGGTATTTCCTTTATTTTGCTCTTCTTTTTCTAAGTTTCTTGTGGTAGGAACTTAGGTTGAGAACTTTATTTCTTATGTAAGAATTTAGGGCATAATCTTTCTTCTCTGCACTATGTTAACTGTCTTTCAAATATCTGATGTTACAGTATTTTCATTTTATTCAGTTTTGTATTTTTTTTTATTTTCTTGGCGAATTCCTTATTGAACCATGAATTATTTAGACATGTGTTGTCTAATTTTTACTTCTTTAGAGATATTTCTGTTGTGATTTTTAGTTTGATTTCATTACAGAAAGATGACATACTCTGCCCAATTTCAATTATTTTACATTAGTTGAAGGGTTTTTTTTTTTTTTTTTTTTGTTTGTTTTTGGTATAGGATATGTACCTTGGTGAATGTTACATGACACTTGAAAATATGTATGTTCTGCAATTGTATGGTGGAATCTTCTACACATGACAATTAGATCCTATTTGCTGATTATATCGTTCAGATTCTCTATACCTTTGCTGATTTTCTGTGCAGTCATTTTACTAGTTGTTCAGAGAGATTTCTGAAATCCTCAGCTGTAATTCCTGATTTGTCTATTTCTCTTTTCAGTTCTACCTGTTTTTGCTTCATGTGTTTGGAAGTTGTGTTGTTTTGCGTATACTCCTGTAGCATCATTATGTCTTCCTGATTTATTGATCCTTTTATCATCATGAAATTTTCCTCCTTGTCTGTGGTGGGTTTCTATATTTTATTTTGTTTTGTTTTGTTCTGAAGTAACATCTCTGGTATTAACGTAGCCACTCTTAGGTATTTTTTAAAAAACTAGTATTTCCAAGGTATTTTTTTCCATTCTTTTATTTAACATTCTTTTATTTGTGATAGATGACAATCTTAATTGATGATCTGAGGAAGTGAGTTTCTTGTTAAGTTTCTTATTAATAGCATGTGACTTGTTCATGCTTTTTGTTTGTTTGCTTATTTTTGTTTTATACTCCCTGCCCATCTCTGCCTTCTACCTGGTCTATTTAGGCCATTTACATTTACAGTAATTATTGATGTGTTAGAACTTATATCTGCCATTTTATAATTTGTTTTCTTTCTGTCCTCTCTTTCCATCCCTGCTTTTCTTCTTTTGCTTTCCTCTTTGTTATTTGAATTTTTGTGTGGATTCCACCTGGCTGATATAGGTACAGTATTTTTTAGTTTATCACTTGTACAGTTTTCATACTTGTTGTTCTGAGAGTTAAAATACACAAATGTAACAGCCTTATCTCCTGGAAATCAGCATTTCATCTCTTCAAGTGAAGTATGGACAACCCACTTCTGTTTAGGTCATTTTACCTTCTCTATCATTAAATATCACTTTCTTGAGTATAAGATGATTTTATAATTTTTATTTCAATCATTAAATATGATTTATAAAACAAATGAGAAAGATATTCTATCATATATTCATATTTCTATTTGATTGTTTCTTCTTGTTTTTTGATGCTACGGGATTCTTTTATCATTTTGTTTCTCTTTATAGAATTTCCTTTAGCCAATTTTTAAGGGTAGTTCCTGCTATTAATAGCATCTTCTAGTTTTCCTTCATCTGGTATCTTTACTCTCCATTCATTCCCGAAGGATAGTTTTACCAGTTCTACAATTATCACTTGATTTTTTTTCAACACTTAAAAATGTACCATCTCCTTGTAGCCTTTGTGGCTTCAGGTAAGAAATTCACTATCATTTGAACTGATATTCCTAGTGTTGACATTTTGTATTAGAAGTTCAGCATTGGTTATACAGTAACGTAAATACTATGGCATATAAATCTTTCATTTTAACTCTTATCCATGAATTTCAAATATAGATTATAGCTATGTAACAATTAATGTGATCAATCAGGCGCTAATAAGTGCCAATAAAAAGTGAGATTATGGCCATGACTGCAAACCTTGTAATTATATTTTGTTTTATTCTTGAAATGTTTCCTTAACCTCAGAATAATTGGGTAAAATGGTAAAGAAAAAAAGTTCAAATTGATTTTCCCAGTGTGTGTGAATATCATTTTTTAAAATTAAAATATAGACAAACTTCTAAAATGCCCCTCACTTATCCCCCCTTTTGGTATTCACAGCCTTGTCTAATTCCCTTCCTCTCAGTGGGGGCTGGCCCTGTGACCTGCTTCTAATGAATATAATGTTATAAAAGTGGTAAGATGTGACTTCTGAAATCAGGTTATGAAAGAATGAGGTTTCCATGTTGCTAGCATTCTTTCTATTGCCTTTTCTCTTGGTCACTGATGAATCCAAGAGTCATGTTATAAGCAGTTGTTTGGAGAGGCCCACGTGGCAAGGAACTGAGGAAGGCTTCTGGCCACCAGCTCCCAGGAACTAAATCCTGCCCACAACCATTTGTGGAAGCTTGGCAGCAGATCTACCCCATGTTGAGTCTTCAGTCCACTGCAGCTCTGGCTGACACCTTCCCTGAAGCCTATGAGAGAGACCCAGGGCCAGAGGATTCAATTAAGCCACACCTGTATTCCACAGAAATGATATTGCTGCATAAAAAATTACACCAAAATTTAGTTTCTTAGAACACTATATTTATTACCTCACAGTTTCTGTGTCTGCAGTCTATTAAAAGAATGTGAATGGTCAGAAAAATACATTTTAATCTCTTGATATTTAGAAAATAAAAACAAACAAGAGAGAAATATTCTAGGTTTTCATTAGTATATGTTAACCCTCTAAAGAGGTGACAGTAACAGGAAATATAAATTGACGTGAAATGGTGCCTTTAACAATTTAAAATTAGAAAATGAGAACACTGTACAGATTCATTTTCCAAAAGTGCTTTTCAAGAGCACATGACTACTTATAGGTACAAAATACTTGGATTTTGTACTTGGATTTTATACAAGCAGAATTACTGCATTTAATTCATTGCATGATCTTCCGCTGAAGGGTATGTAAAGATGAACATGTTCATTTTTACATCTTGAAGTTTTAATAACTTATTGAATGTTTATTTATTTATTTATTATCATTTTTATTTTTTGAGTCTTGCTGTGTTGCTTAGGCTGAAGTACAGTGGAGAAATCTCAGTTCCCTGCAACTTCTGCCTCCCTGGTTCAAGTGATTCTCCTGCCTTAGCCTCCTGAGTAGCTGGGGCTACAGGCACATACCACATGCCCAACTAATTTTTATATTTTTAGTAGAGACGGAGTTTCGCTATGTTGGCCAGGCGGGTCTCCAACTCCTGGCTTCAAATGATCCGCCCACCTTGGCCTCCTAAAACGCGGGCATTACAGACCGCACCTGGCCTAATTTACTGAAAAATATTTTTAAACCTCAAACGCAAATATTGTTTTACTTTGGAAAAATGGAACTGCCAATGTATTATTTAGCTTTTTCTTTCCCATTTTTTGAGTGCCAAATACAATAGCATGAGAAAAGCTTTCTATTCAAATAGCACCTTAAGTTCAGTAGCGCTTACTCTGAACACATAAAGTGGTATTAAAATCTTTAAGCACGTCAGTTTCATCAGTTTAATTTACTATGAGAATAAATCATTTTAGTGCCTCTCAATATATTTTGTAATATTTACCTTTATATAAGAGTAACTTCTGTAAATCAAATAACAGATAAACTGAACTGCTTGGCATCTAACAATGAAACTTGTGGACAGCAAGAAAGAGAGAAAGATAAAAGAGAAAACTAGTTCAACCATTGTGGAAGACAGTGTGGCGATTCCTCAAGGATCTAGAACTAGAAACACCATTTGACCTAGCCATCCCATTACTGGGTATATACCCAAAGGATTATAAAGCATGCTGCTATAAAGACACGTGCATGCGTATGTTTATTGCGGTACTATTCACAATAGCAAAGACTTGGAACCAACCCAAATGCCCATCAATGACAGACTGGATTAAGAAAGTATGGCACATATACACCATAGAATACTATGCAGTCATAAAAAGGATGAGTTCATGTCCTTTGTAGGGACATGGATACAGCTGGAAACCATCATTCTCAGAAAACCAAACACCGCGTGTTCTCGCTCATAGGTGGGAACTGAACAATGAGATCACTTGGACACAGGAAGAAGAACCTCACACACCGGGGCCTGTTGTGGGGTGTGGGGAGGGGGGAGGGATAACATTAGGAGATATACCTAATGTAAATGATGAGTTAATGGGTGCAGCACACCAATTGGCACAAGTATACATATGTAACAAACCTGCACATTGTGCACATGTACCCTAGAACATAAAGTATAATGAAAAAAAGAAAGAGAGAGAGAGAAATTATCAGGAATTTTCCTGAGTATTTCACATATATTAACCTATTTCCTTCTTGCCAGAATCCAAGAGGTACATATATATTTGTCTCTCTATGCCTTTCCAGTTTTTATTTATGGAGTGCATGTGTGAGTGTGTGATAGTGTGTACCTGTAAGATAGACAAAGACATTTTTCAGATCAGCAAAGATCTATTTTAATCATTGCTATTATTACACATCATTTTTAAAATTGTAATTTCATGGAGACTTTGACTTAACAGAAAACATTTCCAAATACTTGTAATATGTCAGTCTGGCTATTCTGTACTATTCAAATAACAACTTGTGCACATTTCAATATTTTAATTTTTCTGCCTATATTTTATCCAATGAAATGTATTTTAGGAATGTAATTGAAAATCACAGGTTTTAGCTGAAACCATTCCCCTTGAGAACTGGAACAAGATGAGGATGCCCACTCTCACCACTACTATTCAACCTAGTACTGGAAGTCCTGGCAGGAACGATCAGGCAAGAGAAAGAAATAAAAGGCATCCAAATTGAAAAAGAAGTCAAACTCTCTCTCTTCACTAACAATATGATTCTATAATTAGAAAACCCTAAAGACTTTTCCAAAAGGCTCAGAATAGAAAATTCAGAAAAATAACCACACACCTACAACCATCCAATCTATGAAAAAGCCAACAAAAACAAGCAATGGGAAGCGGCCTCCTCATGCAGTACATGTTGCTGGGATAGCTGGCTAGCCATATGCAGAGAATGAAACTGGACCCTTGCTTTTTACTATACACAAACAGTAACTCAAGAAGAATTAAAGGTGTAAATGTAAGCCCTCAAACTATAAAATTCTGAAAAGAATTTTATAAAATAAAAGAATTTCTATAAAAGAAAGGAAAACCTAGGAAATACCCTTCTTGACATCAGCCTTGGCAAATAATTTTTGGCTAAGTCTCCCAAAGCAATTGCAAAAGAAAAACCCTAAAACTGACAAGTGGGACCTAAGTAAATTAAAGAGCTTTTGCACAGCAAAAGAACCTATCAACAGAGTAAACAGACAGCCGGCAGAATGGGAAAAATTATTCACAAACTATGCATCCAGCAAAGGTCTAATATCTAGAATGCTTAAGGAACTTAAATCAACAGGCAGAAAACAAATGGCCCCATTAAAAAGTGGGCGAAGGACATGAACATACATTTCACAAAGAAGACACACAAGAAGCCAACAAACATGTGAAATGACGCTCATTATCACTGACCATCAGGAAATTACAAATCGAAACCACAATGAGATACTATCTCACACCAGTTAGAATGGCCATTATTAAAAAGCCCAAAAACAACGGATGCTGGTGAGGCTGCAGAGTTAAAGGAATGCTCAGACACTGTTGCTGGGGGTGTAAATTACTTCAGTCACCATGCAAAGCAATTCGGAGATTTGCTAAAGAACTTAAAACAAGGCTACCATTCAACAGAGCAATCAATCCCATTACTGGGTATATACCCAAAGGAAAATAGATCATGAAGCCAAAAAGACATGTGCCCTCATAGGCTCATCACTGCTTTTCACAATAGCAAAGACATGGAATCAACCTAGGTATCCATCAGTGGTAGACTGGATAAAAAAAGGTGGCACTTAGGTTACCTGATGGAAAGTCTTGACTGCAAGTTGTCCTGATTCTTGGAATTCTGAATTCTAAGATGCACCAACAAAACAACAAAAGAAAAAAGCAATGAAAGCGCAGATTTATTGAAGCAAACATACACTCTAGAGACAGGGAGCGGGCTCAAGAAAGTGGCTCAAGAGTCCCGATTGCAATGTTCTTTAGTTTTTACTAAGCTAAAAGAATTTGGTAACACCTACATGTACCCTTTAGAGGCCTCCAACTGGTTACAACCTATGCGAATGAAGCATTGGCCCATGACTAATGAGAGGCTGAAGTGGAGGCTTGGCCCACAACCAATCAGAGGCTGAAATGGACCCTGCCCCCGCCACCAATCAAAGGCTGAAGTGAAGGCTTGGCCCCAGACCAATGAGAGGTACTTCCCATTTGTGCTATAGGGGAGTGGAGGGGGTTTGTAGTGGCAGGTGCCTCTGGTTCCTTGTCACTTAGGCATGGAGAGGTGTGGTTTTCTTTTTGGTTCAATTCCAAGAAGTCAGCCTCAGGTTGGCCTTAGGCTCCCTGTCTCCAGACCCTATTCTCCTGCCTCACATATATATCATAAAATACTACACAGCCATAGAAAGAATGAAATATTGTCCTTTGCAGCAACATGGATGGAGCCGGAGGCCATAATCCTAAGCTAATTAATGCAAGAACAGAAAACCAAATACCGCATGTTCTCACTTTTAAGTGGGAGCTAAACATTGAGTATGCATGGACGTAAAAATGGAAACAATAGACATTGTGGACTACTGGGAGGAGGAGAGCTGAAAAACTACCTATTAGGTACTGTACTCTCTACCTGGGTGCAATATACCCATGCAAAAACCTGCACAGGTATCCTGCGTATTTAAAAATAGATGTTGTAAAAAACAAAAATAATAATACTATTAAATAATCACAGTTTTTAAATGCCCAATTTCAAATTAAAACACCAAATTGACATGTTAAACATTTATTCGATTCTACAATATTTCAGGTTTTTTCTTTCTTTTTTTGAAATGGAGTCTTGCTATGTTGCCCAGGCTGGAGTGCAGTGGCGCAGTCTCAGCTCACTGCAACCTATGTCTCCCTAGTTCAAGTGATTCTCCTGCTTCAACATCCTGAGTACCTGGGACTACAGGCGTGCCCCACTGTGACCAGCCAATTTTTGCATTTTTAGTAAAGACAAGGATTCACTATGTTAGCCAGGCTGGCCTCGAACTCCTGACTTCGTGATCCACCTGCCTTGGGTTCCCAAACTGCTGGGATTAAAGGAGTGAGCCACCATGCCCCGCCAATATTTCAGCTTTAAACAATTAAAAAACACAGTTCTCAGAAAACTGCAGTAGTTTTCATAATTTTTAGAAAGTATTCCAATTTATAATTTTACAAGCTTCTAGAACAAAGTGATATTTGACCTAGCACATTTAGCAAATTCTTTATACTCATCATATCCCAAATAGAAGAATACAAATCTTGAAACATTTTTGACATTGAAACTCTTGACTCTTTGCTAAGGGAGTTTTGAAATTATTTTGGAATATTTTATTTTATTTTTCTCTACAATTATATTAAATGGTGTATATATAGTTTATTCGAAATGGTTATTACATGTTTTAAAATTGAAAGAAACTTGTTTCAGTTACTAATTAACGTCTACTGATTTTCCCTCCAGAAAATATATATATGTGTGTGCGTAAATATATATTATATTTTTAATATTATTATATTATGTTATTATTTTATAACATATAATTTTAATTGTTCATGATATATTTTATTATTTATAATATACAATATAATATATTTAATTATTTATAACAAATTTTAATATATTATATTTAATTATTATATTTTATTATATTAAATATTAAATATTTTATTTCTATATTATTTATATTTTATATATATTTATAATGTATATTTACACACACATATTTATAAAATATATATATTTACACACACAGTTATATATACACACATATATTTATATATTTCCATTGGAAGGAAGGAAGAAAGAGAAGAAGAAAAAGAAAGAACTTTGCAACATATTGGGTTTATTATTCTGCTGCCTGTATTTGGCATGGTTTTGCAGTGCATGAGCTGACTTTCCAGACAGGAGAAAACTCTGTATTTTTCATTAAAGGGAAGAATTTTGACTACTCAAAATTTGTTTGATCTCTGTGGTATTTAAATATTGTATGTGAGACTAATTAAAGAATTAAGAAAGAAATTGTATAGTGCATCCAAACAAGTTATTGTAAAATATTAATAAAGATATTATATTTATAAAAGTAATTAATTTCAAAAGTTTTATAAAATATAGCATCTTGGAAAATAAAAGTTATGTATTTTGCCAGAAAGTAGAAAATGATGAGAATAAATGACTGCACTAAATTTAAGACAAGCAGCAAGTATTTATTTTTAGGCATTGCTATTAAGGGCCCAGTGAGGCTAATTTATTTTTAGTGTTTTTAATTTCTGACTTAAGTATGTAGTATTCGTTCTAAATTTTTGTGTAGTGTGAAGGACATGAATTTGCTTTTGGACCACCAAACTCCAATACTTTGGGACATCCTCTATGTAACATAGAAAATGAACCACACTGGGAAGCCAGTTATCCTCATTTAGAACATTCTAACCACATGAATTAGATATAAGTTCAAACAAGAAAAAAGAAATGAGGCAGTCTATCTACTTCTGACTATTAGCTTTCTAAGGAAGACTTCGTAATCATGTCATAGGTTAGGTGTCCCTGCTGTAGTCTCTGAGCACTGGTATCCATACTTCATAAATTTTTATCAGAGTTTGGTCCATGCTTCTAAATTATTCGATTACTGTATCTTCCACACCAGCTATGCTGTGAGCTCAATGCAGGTACTATCCATGCTTCTCTCTGCTCACCATTCCATCTGCAAGGCTAGCACAATGTCTGTTAGAGTGGACATTAAGTAAATATTTATTGTATAAATGAAAGAATAAATGAATGAATGCGAGATATTTAAAAGAAAATAATCTAGCAGAGATTATTTATGAAGAATTCAGAAAGAAGAAATTTTCTTACCAGGAAGAAATGATATCAATTTTCACAAACTTTTCCAGATAAGAAAAAAAGAGTTAACACATGCCAACTCATTTTATGAGGTCAATAAAACCTTGATACCAAGACCTTACCAGGACTTAATTGCAAATCGCTCAAGCTGACATAAATGCCCTAACAGAAGTGTTAGTAAGAGAAATTTGGTGTTTAAAACAATTAATATTATAATAATAATAAATAAATTTAAAAAAAAATAAATAAATAAAACAATTAATATATCATGAAGTTGAATATGCTTCAGAAATATAACTTTGGTTTAGCATTTGATTATCAATCATTGTGATTGACTTAATAAACCATATTAACAAAATAAAGTGGAAACACACCAATACATGAATAACATGCATTTGGTAAAATTCAACATTAGCTTACAATTTGAAAAATTAACCACCTAAAAATAGAAGGGAAAGTCGTTGATATGATAACAGTTTTCTGCAGAATACCTAAAGCACTCGCCTTTAATTTTGAATTATTGATAGCTTCCCCCTGAAAACAGTATGAAAAGGATGTGCCTCCTAATGCCACTACTGTTCAGCATTGTATAAAAGGAGAGGTCTAGCCATTAGTATGATGAGGAAAGGAAATTAAATAGAAGTGAAAGTGAATAAAACTCTCGTTTTGTCCAATATGATTGTGTAAGTAGAAATTCAAAATAATTCACAAACTATTAAAACAATTAAGTGATTTTTAGTAAAGTTACTGAAGTCAATATACACAATTATGTATATTTCTACATTTTAGAAACCAGTATTTAGACATCAAATGTCAAATAGTAATAATTAATACAATTCTATTATAGCATCACATGCATTAGGTAGCTAGGGATGTACCAGAAGATAGGTAAGCTTACATCCTATAAACTACAAACTAAAGAATACTAAAGAATATCTAAAAAAGTGAAGGAACATATTATGTCTGTTTGTGGACTAGAAAGCTCAAAATTGTGAGGATGACATTTATGCCCAAATCAACCTATGCATTCAATAATTCCAGTCAAAACTTCATACATTTTATTTTGTGGAAATTGGTAAGTTGATATCAACACCCATTCGAAAATAGAAAAAGTCAAAGAAAGCCAAAACTTTTTTTAAAAAAAGAACAAATTAAGGGAATTATATTATTGGATATGAATGTGATATAAAGCTACAGTAATTAAGACAATGACTCATTGGCTCAGAAAGAGACAAATAGACAAATGAAAGAGAATTAAGAGTCCAAACACGGATCCACATCTCTGGGGACCTAATTTATGACAGTTCAGTATGTGAAATTATTTGTCCCTTTTTCAACAAAAGGAACTAGCTCAATCATGTCCATATGGAACTAACAGCTACATCACAGCTTATAAAAAAATTCAGTTCCCAATAGAATGCTCCCTAAAAGTGTAAAAACTATAACCCTCCTAGAAGTCATCTAAGAAAAATCATTGGGGATATTGCAGGTAACAAAGATTTTTCTAAACAGGGTATCAAGCATTAACCACTAAGTAAAAATATTTATAGATAGAACTTTATTAAGCCTATGAATTTCTGTTCATAAGAAGAAAGACATCGTCAACAGAATGAAAAGGCAAATAATAGCGTGAGGAACACATTAAGCGTGCATATTTCCACTGAGGACTCATAAAGTCACAAACTGACAAGAAAAAGTTAACCGTATGATTTTTCAATAACATGCTAAAAACTTGAAGACGTACTTCACGAAAGACAATATGCACATAGGCAATAATCACATGGATAGTTCTTACATTATATGTTACCAAGGAAGTGCAAATAAAAACTGCAATGGAAACCCACATCCCGTAAGAATTGTCATAGCAACATTATTCCTAATTGCTCAAAATGGAATGAATCTTTGTCTATAAACTAAAAGCGGATGCAAAAATTTTACCATAGTTACTATGTAACAATAAAAACAGATGAACTAGTGCTACAGTTGGAGGAATCTCACAAACAAACTGCGAAGTAAAACAAGCTGGCACAAAATAATACATACTGTACAATCCCCATTATAACAAGTTCAAAAAGAGGAAAAGCTACTCATGAAAACTCAGAACAGTGTTTACCCTCAGTTGGAGTGGTAATGACAGGAGGAAGTCATGAAGAAGGCTTCTAGAATGCCAACAATATTCTATTGGGTATTGGGTATCTTGATCTGGGTATTGGCTACTTGGATGTATTCTTTTTAAAAATTCATTGAGGTGCATATGTTTAAATTTATTAACTTTACATAAAGTCATTAACATTGAATCTCATTTAAATAATCAGAAAGCAGCCAGTTGCTAAGCACTATCCTTACAAATACTACGTCTTTCCAAATTTCTAGCTGTCAAGTAGCTTCCAGATTAAGCAGGAGAATAGACATGATAAACAGAATACTATCACAATATACTAACGTGTTCTCCCATGGAAGTACAAAGATACCACAGGGGCAGCACAGGGCCCGAAATTCACAGATCTCAGCAAGTTGTAGCTCAATTCAGCTATGCTGGAAAGGAGACATGTTCCTCCAAAAGAAAATACCCTACACAAACTCAATGAGTCTCAATACGTTGTTGTAAAATAATGTAGTTTAATAGGGAGATTTTGAATGGACTTAAAATACAAAATAGTAATGAAATGTGTACATATAACATATATAATGAAAATGTTAGCTTTTCTTCTAATCATGTGCCTTTACTACAAGGAGTATATCACAAAATACTAGTGGATGCATGCTTTATCTTACCACCCAAATTAAATTATCCAGATATTTCCTTGTCTTATGAAGTTAATACTCATTAAAACAAGTATGTTCAGATAAAGAGGATTTCATTATCATATATTCCTTCTGTTAATAGAAATGAGGCATGAGTCTCAGCAGATGATGTGGAAAGCCTTTAGCAAGTCTCATGACCGAGTAGTCAATTTTCCTATGTTTACCCTGCACACCCACACACATGACTGTGAACATTTGCTTAACAACATCTTCATTCACAGTTATCTTTCTCGCGTTTATATAAATGTTCAATCTCAATAGATAACAAACAAGATTCTCTGGGTCTGCTTCAAAATAATGAGCAATAACACAAAGATAATTGAACTTGCAGAAAAAGCCTAACCACTTCCTTCATCTTCTTTGAATATATTTCCATTTGCAAAGAGTTGAGACACAGAAAAACAGAACCAAGATAATTATTTTGCTGTTTGAATGTTAAAATGGAAAATGCAAAAAAATGACGGCATATTTTGGAAGAAGGCTAAATTCAAATGTTGAGTTCCTTTTGTTCATTATGTTTATGAAAGCCAAATTTACTTTTACATTTTGAACACTGTTTGGCAACCTAAAAATCTTTCCTCAGACTCCCAAGTGTCCCACTGAGTTCTGTTGTGTGAAATCTAGAAAACAAACCCGTATTCAAATATATTTTATGCTTTCAGATAATACATACTATTAACAAGTCTAAAGAATTCTCAGGCATATGTAATCATGTGAATCAAGTATTTTATAAAAGTCATCATGAATTGAAATAAAATATAAAAATGCATGCAACATTTTATAACAGTGGATTTTCCTACTAGTAAGAAAACATAAATGGAAAATAGCATAATTTTTGGTCTGACCACCTTGGGACTCCTGTGGCTTGAACACAACTCACTGATTTCTTTCTCTCACAATGCAAAACAATGGAGCAGACAAGAGTATGTTGTGTGAATCATAGCAGAAGTTAGCTTGAATACAAAAACATTTTATTTCCTGTTGTATTATACACTAAGGTAGACGAACTGATCATTGCCGTATTTAATGCTGCTTTTAGACATTATTACTGATCTTAAAATAGTCAATAGCTCTTTAAGAGAAATTTTCTGCAAGACTTTTTGTTCCCTTGGAAAGGGAAAAGGAGACCAGGCGTGGTGGCTCATGCCTATGATCCCAGCACTTTGGGATGCCGAGGCAGGCGGATCGTGAGGTCAGGAGATCGAGACCATCCTGGCCAACACGGTCAAACCTTGCCTCTACTAAAAATACAAAAATTAGCCAGTAGTAGTGGTGGGCGCCTGTAATCCCAGCTGCTTGGGAGGCTGAGGCAGGAGAATCACTTGAACCTGGGAGGTGGAGGTTGCAGTGAGTCAAGATTGTGCCACTGCACTCCAGCCTGGGCAACAGAGCATGACTCCATCCAAAAGGAAATAGGAAGAAGGCTATAGTGAAAAGTGACTTGATTTAACTTTTGAACGGGGAGATATTTTGGAGAAGTTAACTTTTCCCAGACTCAGTTTAAACCATAAAACTGGAGTGATTTTACCTACAGTTTATTGTTAGAATATACGCTACAATATGCACACTCAGATACCCCAGGCACAATGTAGACATTCAATAAATGATCATCCTTACTACATGAAATTCTCTTTCTGTACATGATGAATTTGTGGCTGAAGTTAAAATACAGAGTCTAAAACCAATGTTCATACATTTCTGATTACTAGTACCAAATCTTCAGTGAAGATAGAGGGTATTATCACAAGAATCAATCTTTGAACAATTTATTCCATTTTCTACTTCTCCTTTGGACAATAAAAAATCTGCTACAATGAAATCAGGCATGGGATTAATAAAATTTGGAAAGCAAAGCACTTAAAGATAAAATGAAGAATGAGATACGGGAGTGTGAACAATCCTTTTTCCAAATTATCTAAAGCTATGGGAAAAATGAATTGATATATTGAAATAAACAACTCAAACTGATTTTTCCTTGGTTCCTCTCCAAATGGAATGCACATTTTACAGAGCCCTAGCCCTGTCATCAACTCTTAGCTTACAGTTACAGTACATGAACTGCACGATCCAGATTTTTAAAAAATACATATATCTTATATCTATAAAAAGATGAAAAAAAAGAAGTTAGTGCAAAACTATTTGAAAACCAAACTAGAGTTCAGTGTGTGTGTGTGTGTGTGTAAATGGAGGTGAAGGGTGACTGGTATGAGAGAAATGATGAATCTATACCATATTTCCTGGTCAGTTTGTTCCATTTTCATCTGTGTTCCCATGCTCTGGTTAATCACTTCATTCTGTATTTATGGCATTGAATAATAATTTTAATATATGTGTTTCCATACCAGTCTATAAGCTTCTTAGCAAAGAACTTATATCTTATTTATCCTTGTCTTCACAGTAACTAGGACATGGAAGACATTCAACTAATGAATCTAGAGAGAACTAATTCTATAATTCAATTAAAATGCAGTTTACAACTGCCCCCAATGCATATACGTGCAGTTTATGTATGTCCATTGGGCCATAACAAGTGATCTTATCCCATCCATTTGAATACACAGATTTGTTGGAGATGAAAATATATTTGGTGTCTCCGTGTTTGTATGTGTGTAAATCAAAGAAATGAAAGAAAAAGTAAGAGAAGAATGATTTGAAAGTGATCAGTTACTTGTAATATTTTAGAACTGTTCTCAAAGAAAATTTAGTTTTTAATGACTTAAAATCTCAGAACTAGCAAATAAAAAGCATGTTTATTGTTATATGATTACATAAATTTACATAAAATATATAAAATATCCTCCTTTAACATAGAATAGTAAAGAACTCCTTATGTTACAAGGCAAGACAATCTGCATTCTATTTGTTAATATTCTGTTGAAAATAATTTTTACTGGCAAATATTTGTGGATCAAAAACTTTAGCAGTGATATAGGTGTGTATCAGAAGAAGAAATTTATTCTAATATTTCTGGAGTATTAGTTTTCCTTAGTACAGTTTGTGTTTGGCCTTTAAATATAAACATACTGGAGATTTTTTTTTCGTTTCAATTTGTTTTCATTGCAAATGAAATATTTCGGGAAACATGCTCATTACTATTATTTGTTCTTAAAACACTTCTGGGATCATATACATTTTTTAAAACCCAGGTATTCTTATTGATATTATTTCTAAACATTAAGTATATAGTTTCTGTAATATGATATTCACCTTATCATTTATTGCTCTGTCTTTAGAAATGTTTAGTAAATCAAAAGAAATGTTTAAATAGAGAAAATTGCTATATTTTAATCATTAATTTTCCTTTGAAAATAATATGATTATACATGATAGATTTTAGTTAATGTCTGAATATAACTGACCATTGAATGAAAAACTAACCTACATTTCTGGTCCAAAGTCCTATAATAATGTTTCTCTGAAGGAAGAAGTATTAATTACCCAAATCTATTCATATTGTTTCTTGATGAAACCAGTTTATTTCTATTTCAGTGGCTGATTTATTGAGAGAGATGTTCTAAATTGAATAAATATTTCTGGCTAATAGTGCTCAAAGCCTGTAATTAAGAGAAAAGCCTAGAAAAAAGTGATTAATTGCAAAACAATAATTTGCACAGCTAGAAAATTCCTCCATGTGAAAAAAAACAGATTGAAAAAATGTTTTCCTCCTTTTCCTAGAAATTGGAGTAAAGAAAATACTCATTCTGTTTTCTAAAAGCAAAGCATAAATTTTCCTGCTTTAAGGAGTTTAGATAAAGCCTTTAATACTTCTCACTCTATAGAAAATTAATTCCATTTTTCTCATTTTTTCCTACTGATAAAAGGCACCACTATCCTTTCAGTTTGTGTAAGCCAAAGATTTAGGCTTCCCTTACTAACCATTCTTCATCGTCTTCTATATCCAGTCAATTATAAAGTCTTGCTCATTTTAACTTATAAAAATTTTTATTTGCATTCATGCTTCTCTGTCTCATCCACTTTTAGTCCAAATACTATCACTGACTCTAGGATGTCAGTACTCAATTTCTGTATGTTAATTCTTCAGAAGGAATATTTCTTCCACACACACACACACACAAAGTAGAAGCACCAGCTTGAACTAAAATATGTACCTTCACATTTTTAACACAGGAAATGCTTGAATACTCACTAGGGTCATGATTTCTTTCCCTGCCTCTTTGTATTTTGCTTCCTCTTGATATATTCAAATATATCAACCTGCCCAATTAATATTCAACATCTGAAAGACACACCTTCTGCTACAGAGGTATTTGGTCACTCTAAACTATAGAGGCGCTATTCAAATTTGCTATTTTGTTCTTTAAAATGCTTTTCTATTACTTAAAGTAAACTATTACGTGAAAGTTGTTTTCTATTGCTTTAAAATGACCATAATCCAGTAATCATATATAGCCACAATTTCTAAATGATTACCATGGTCCAGGAATTAAAAGGAAAATTTCTCCTGGAATAGAGTCTTTAGTTGAGAATTAAGTTTCATCACAAAATACATCTTAAAATTTTATCACATTTTATAAAGTAGAATGAAAGCTATTGGATGCTTTAACATAATGTGAATTTTGAATCTATTTTTAAATAAAATTATTCAAATATATTTTCCTGTCAAAATGTTTAATACTCTTAAGGGAAATACGAAAATCTGTTTTTGTTTTCTGTAAACCCAACCATGATGTGTAGCTTTAGCAAGCTTTTTATTTTAACAATAGAATGTTTAACAAGAAAAGATTAGGCACTGATTTGTAATGGTAAAACTCTAACACTGCGAGTATATTTGTTCTTACACAGTTTTATTTCAATCAGCAGTGGTAGGAGAATCTTATACTATTTTTCCAGATGGACAATTTAAAAGGTACCACATTCAGTGACTGAGCTATTTTCCCCTTTAAGTGAACATTCTCAGCATATTAAATCCTACCTCAGCCCAGTATTTGTCTCTTCTGGCTTTGGACATTACCTTCCAGGTTCAGTTTTTCTCCCTACCTCTGAGAGTCAGCCTGCAGTCCTCTGTGCTTCACGCAACCTCAGGATCCTCACCTGTCATTACTGCTATCTCACTATGCTCCCATTCCAGAAAGCCTTCTTCCTTTCAATCTCTTCACTACTTTGTCTATCTTGTTCTATCTCCCTCTTTCTTAAAGACCCTTCTGCCTGCCTAAATTGTTTGCTTTCTTATGTTTTTTGTTTGTTTGTTTTTCGCTCTTGTTGCCCAGGCTGGAGTGCAGTGACAAGAACCTGGTTCACTGCAACCTCTGACTCCCGGGTTCAAGTGATTCTCCTGCCTCAGCCTCCCAAGTAGCTGGAATTACAGGTGCATGCCACCACACCCAGCTAATTTTTGTATTTTTAGTAGAGATGGGGTTTCACCATGTTAGCCAAGCTGGTCTCAAACCCCTGACCCCAGGTGATCTGCCCACCTCACAAAGTGCTGAGATTACAGGCGTGACCCACTGCGCCCAACCTCTTATGTTTTTGTCAACATAGAAAAGAAACTGTTTATTTCAAAGTTTCCATGAAGGCTCTGTATTGTTTTACACCTCAAGGATGTAGAACCAGAAATACCATTTGACCCAGCAATCTCATTACTGTGTATATACCCAAAGGATTATAAATCATTCTGTTATGAAGACACATGCACATGTATGCTTATTGTAGCACTATTCACAATAGCAAAGACTTGGAACCAACCCAAATGCCCATCAATGATAGACTGGATAAAGAAAATGTGGCACATATACACCATGGAATACTATGTGGCCGTAAAAAAGACTGAGTTCATGTCCTTTATAGTGACAAGAATGAAGTTGGAAACCATCATTCTCAGCAAACTAACATAGGACCAGAAAACCAAACACCACATGTTCTCACTCATAAATGGGAGTTGAACAATGAGAACACATGGACATAAGGAGGGGAACATCACACGCTGGGGCCTGTTGGGTGGTGGGGGACAAGGGGAGGGATAGCATTAGGAGAAATACCTAATGTAGATGATGGGTTGATCGGTGCAGCAAACCACCATGGCACGTGTATACCTGGGTAACAAACCTGCACATTCTGCACATGTATCCCAGAACTTAAAGTATAATTTAAAAAAGAAAGAAAAAAGAAAAGAAAAGAAAATTTTTCAAAACAGACTCTCTAAAAATCACGATCCTAGAGAACCCAACCTGTCTGGAAAAAAAGCATTAAGTTTACAATTACCCAAGAGTCACCAGCATTCAGGAATCATTCAAAAGTGATGGAGAATAAGATATGCTAATAACAGAGATATTATTTCCTGGATTAAGGCAGATAGGGAGAAAATTTTTCCTGAATATTTTTCTAATGATATTGTAAACTAATACGTTGATTCATTGTTGTATTTCCATTTTAATCAGATATAAATCACATGTGTGATATCTGCTGAGTCTGAACAGGGCTTACCACCTGCTGAGTGTGTATATGCAAATGATTGTCCATTACATGAAGTTTTTCAGTGAGATTTACAAATAACTTGATTGGTTAAAAAAAAAAAAGACAAGACTAAAATCTATCTGAAAATTGAATTTGTGTAAGACAGTTGCTTACTACCTCTTTCCAAATTTTTTGGTGTTATTAGATTTTGTTTGTTGTATTTTTTAAAACAGCATCTGTTGTACATATGTACTCTATTTAAAGATTAACACTTTCATATCTATCTCTAAATATAAATTTGACTAAAAAATCTTTATGCAAATTAAATTACACATAATGAAAAACAAAAAGTGGTAAAATAATGTTAAGATTTTTAAAGTATACTTATTTTCATTTGTCTTTACTTCGATTGTTTTCCAATTTTGAGTTTTAAAAACATTTCAGTAACTCATGTGAAACAAAAGCAAAACAAGCAACAAACAAATGAGCAAATGCAGGTAAAGCAATGTATTTTAATGGTCATTTTACTATAAGCATTCACACATGTATATAATGATATCTACTCATTCCTGAAAGTTGTTAAAGCTGAATAAGAATAAACATTTATTAGTTTTTGAATCTCGAATTCATTCATTTGACAAATATTTATCAAATTTCTACTATGGTCCAGCCATGAAATTCTAGGCATTGAAGATGTACCAGTGAATCAATAGATGTAAAGGTCCACTCTCATGGAGCTTACTTTTGATTATGTGTAAAATCTGACTCATGGAAATAAGTATGTATTTATTTTAAAAATTATGTAGCTATTTAAATTAAAAGTTTTCAAAATTACGTTTGTTACAAATTATTTAGATGTTAACATTTTTAATAGAACAAAAATAGCGTTAAATTATTAAAAAGAAATTGCTTTGAATATTATAATTTTCAATAGGTTTTCATGTACATCAAAAGCTGGAAAAAATAGAATTCCATAATCTATAACACAAACTATAACACAAACTTAAACTGTGTTTTTAGAGTTTCTCTAAAATTCCTGAATTATCTCCCAAATATCAATATTTATATGGTCAATTCTTCTTCCTTTATGGAAAATGAGGGACTTCTTGGCTGAGAGTAAACTTTACTTTCTAAAATTTCTCAAAATATTTGAGACAGGAAAGCCAGCTGCTTTCACCCACCCGTGGCAACATGTTCAAAGCACAATATTGTAGAAGCTCAATTACGTTTATGAATGCTCCAAATTACTGCAGGCTGGATTTAGTCCTTGAATGATATGCTTTTATTAATGTAATTGCAGAGGATGTTGAGAAAACAAAATTATTCGTGAACATGAAACTTCCCAAGTTTCATAATTATGTTTTTTCTTAAAACACATAATCTATTTTGAAATCACAAGGCTACTTACCTCTGAATAGCAACAGCATAAATTTTAGAATATATACTTCTTATGACATAAATTTTTAAAAATAAAATCATGTAAAATTCATTTTGTATGTAAATAAAACACTTTGTTAGTATATTGTACTATAAAGGCATTAAACCAATCATTTTCTAAAGCCAAAGAGCTTCATAATCTTCAGGAAAACTGAAATAAAAATGTGTAGTAAAAGCAATGAAATAACAATGGAATGATTCAAAAACCAAATGTTATTTTATTATGCAACAAAAAGAAATATTAATACATGCATGTGTATCACCAAAAATTTTAGGAACAGCAGCTAGTAATATTTGACAAAATGCTGGATTCTTTGTCCTGACCACTCTAATCTTATTTACAGAATCATTATATTTATATGAACTCTTCTAAGATAAAAACAATATCTGTCACATGTTTTGTTCTAATCTTTCCATCTTAATAGAATATAAAACAAGTAATCCAATTTTAGATATGTTACTTGAAAAACAAGATAGAATGGTTGTACAATATGTAAGCTACTTCTTATAATTGTGAGATCCAAAATGTTGATTTCACTGGGAAAGTTACATCTATAATATAAAACTTATAGATAAGTTTGTAATCTTGAGAAGGAAAAGACATGGAATCTTAAAAAAAAAAAAAATTAGCTTTTGATTTGAAGATTAGTTGCTTAAATCCTAGTGAAACGTTCATCCCTGCTCATACTTTCTCCATGTTAACAAAAATAAATTAGTAATTTATTCAGACATAGAGGCCCCCAACTCTGCAATCATCTTTTTTTTAAGTGTTGATATTTCTGGTTTTCATCCTTTGACATAGGAGAAGGTAGAAATAAAGAAAAAAACAATTTAACTAGAAAGCAGAATCCTTAACACAACTGCTGATTGATCTGGGATCTGTTTTCATTTGTTTCCTTTCATTTTGACATAGTTGTTTGTCTTAGTAAAGACAAGTAAAGGAACTGGATTAAAAATGTCAAAATAACAGGAAGTGAATACTCAGTGTTTATATTTCTTAAAAGATCTGTCTTTCCGTCCCTGAAACAGAAAATGGATGTCATGTGCAAGGAAAGCTGCAAAGAGTTGAAGACCAGATTAAACTCTTAGATTTCTGAAAGCTTGCTTGCTTTTTATTTTGCCTCCCAATCATGTAAATACTTTCTTCAATTCTTTCCCAAGTAATTCCTATAATGTCATATCTTGAATCTTCCTCAAAATCTCTAGTTTTTACTTGTTTTTCTTAAATATCTCATGATTTCCCAGATCTATACATTGCATTTAATTTACAAAACAAAGAGAAAAAGTACTAAGAATTGTGTGGACTCCTAAATTGAGTTTTATCATTTTTATCATTGCCTGATTTTCATACCTATTAAATTTTCTTAAATTAGTAAATTTTCTTAAATTATAGCAAGCAGAAAATATATTGGTCTCAGTTGTTGCTAGAGGCCACTGTCTTTTACATACTTCTCAGTATCAAAATAACATAAGTATGTAAATATGATAACACGAGAGCTATGGGTAGAACCCAGAGAACACTGGTTCAGAAAACGTGAGGTAAATTCTCTTCCTTGATAAGGACGTTCAAACCCATGTGTGTTCCCCCTTTCAACAAGGAGATAAATATCAATATGAAATATATTCTACGGTTGCTATGAAGATATTTTTGAACCGTTTACATTCTGGAGTGTTAAACCTGTGCTGTCTTAAACGGTAGTCACCTATCAGATGTAGTTAGCAAACACTTGAAATGAAGGTTGCCTGAATTGTGATGTTTGGTGAGTATTAATTAAACACAGCATGAAACGTAAAATGTAAACTATCTCATTAATAACTTCATATTAATTACATTTTGAAGTGATATTTTTGAAAGATTGGATTAAATCAAAAATATTATTAAAATTAATGTCACAAGTTGGTTTTTTAATTTTTTAAATGTAGCTACTTTAAATTGCAAATGTTGCTTGAGTTATATTTCTGTTGGACAAAATAGCTGTAGAGCATTCAAAAAACTTCAAGAACTTTTCTTTTCCGCAGAGAATTTTACAGAAATAGAAAACTGTGTTCTGATTTTTTTCAAACATGTTCAGAATGTTTTGGCAATATTGCTGTCTCTAACACCTAGAGGCTTCCTAAATAGAGAACATTAAGATAACTACTAATAATATTACTTGTAAATATATGCTTGAAAAACATATTGTACTGATAATAAAAATGCACACCAAAGTAGCTATGCCTGCTATTCAAAGGTAAGTGAATGTGACATTCTCGTTCTCTGCCACATGGCCACATAATAGAGAAGAGGTGATGTTGCAACAGTCATGCAAAAATAAAATGAATATCATTTTAAAAATTGGATATGTGTGCTGAACATTCTTATCTAAGCTTTGAAAAATCCCAGTATATTTAAAGCTGTTTAGACAGCATGGGAAAAAAATAATTATTAATTTTAAAAATGTATGTCATTGTTAAAATAGCAGTTGTATTGTAAATAAAAACCTAAAAATAATATTAATTCATGTGTTCTTAACATTATTAATACATATAATTTTATTTTTATCCACAATTTTGGCAAAATGATAAATACCTAACAAATATTATGGGCTTATAATCTGTTGTATTTGAAGACTTCCTTGTCTTGCTTTGATCCCTGGCTGAAGATTGTTCTTTAATACAGTCTGTAGGACTGATCAAAACGTTACATAAGCAGAGAGAAAAGTAAATGAGATCACTGACAACACTGTAGAGTCTTGGCATGGGAATGGATATTAACATTTATCTAATGAAACTAATTATGTTAATAGATTAGGAGAAGTTGGGTATGTTTTCAGGGACAAGAAAAATTTTAATGTCCAAAGTATTTCACATATAGTGTCGTTACAATATCCCCACCTCTCAGCTCCTATTAATTCCAATAATATGACCTCACCCACCCACCGGCTGGATATGCACCTAGATCCCATTACCATGCTAGCATTTCTTTCCATATTAATGATAAGCACTCTGATTACCCTTTACTATTGTCCCCATAACTCTCTTCTTTGACCCAACTATGGCCTCCTATCAATGGATAGTATTGCTTTTTCTCTCTTCCTCATCCGCATCACACCCACTCTCTCCTCCCTATTCTGTCTCCAGTTTTAACAAATTGCTCTGAGCAAGCTTGGCATTCCCGTGACCCTACTTGCTTAGAAACTCTAATGTCAGTGAATTACAGCTATCTTCCTGCTCCATGTCTGCACCTACACACTTGATCATGCTTCGAGAAAACGCACCCTTTTCTATCTGGTGTCACCTCAGTTTCTCAACTCTGAACCTCATATGGGCCTCTAATATAGCCAAGCCAACTCTACCACAGGGAAATTAATCTTTTTCCCTGATTAATTCACAAACATTCTACTGAGTAACTCCATATATTCTCTATCTTCAAAATTTTCATATCTTCTTCAGCTCTGCTTTATCTGTTGAGATTGCAGAAGTTTTTCTATTTCACTTAGAAAAGATAGGTAATTATAAGACAACTGCATTCCACTGGTTCCATCATATCTATGTGTCTAATCGATACCCATACGTCATTCTGTCTGTTTTTACAGAGACTCACTCCATGTTCGTAACACCAAACTTCCCATTTGTATGCTCTACCTGATTTCCTCTAATCCACTCGAGGACATGGCTTCCTCAAATACACTCCTCTCCTGTTTAGCCAGTTTATACCTCTCTCTAGATTAGATTATTCCCATTAGCAAATGTACATGCTGTAATAACCCTCAACATTTAAAAAAAAAAAAAAAAGAATTCGATCCCCACCAGGCAGCCATTCCATATCATTGGCATTTTTTTAAACAAAAATTATTTAAAAGACACTTTCATTTATCTCATTTTCTCTTGAAGTCATGGTATCTTTTTCAACTCTAGTTTGCCACAAAACAGAAAATCGGTGGCTTCTACACTGCAAATCTAATGGTCAACTCCAGGCCTGAAATTCCTGTTTTACTTGACCAGTCAGAAGCCCTGTATGTGATTGTCCATTTCATCATTCACTTTTCTTGGCTTCTGAGGGCATCTTCTGTCGTGGTTCTCCTCCTACTCCCTGGTAGCTGCCCACGTTCTGTCTCAGCTTCACACCTCTGACTGGAGGCCCTCCAACACTGAGACTTCAGGCTGGGGCAATTGCTCTGGGTGAAGGCATCCAAGCCTTTGCCTTCGAATTCATTAATTTTCTGAAATTTCCTAATATCTGTATCTCTGGTCTGAGATGTTCCTTTATCTCTGGGCTCATGTGTCCAGCTGCCCACTTAACATCGCTAAGGATATCGAATCAGCATCTCAGATTTCACATGTTTAAAAACAAACACGTGAACTCCCCTCTCATCTACACCTGCTCCTCCACAGTGTTTCCTGTGCCAATAAATGCACATTTCACTCTTCTAGGTTTACAGACCAAACTTAGGGGTTATCCTTGATTCCTTTACCTTTTCACACTGCACATCACTGTTGGAAACTCTGCCAGTTCTGACAGGAAATATGAAATACAGCCTATGCAGAATTTCAAAAACTCCATCTCTAATAACTCCTCCAAACCACCTTGTTTCTTGCCTGGACTATTGTATTGTATCTGGCCTCCCCACTTCTACCTTTTCCCTACTCCAGTCTACAGCTGAGTGATGCTTTAAACACTCAACTTATGTTACAATATTTCTAGGATCCCAACATTCAAATGGCTTCCCATCAAACTCAGAATAAAGGGGTTGTAGTTTATGATGTTCTCATGGTCTAAACATAAACCACTCTGAACTCTTCATCGGGACCCGTGATTTCCCGACTTGAGGCTCCTACAGTTGGGGTATGAAGAGGCCTTTTAAAAGTAAAATAATATTAGGTTGGTGAACATGGAAACATTGAAAGTAATGGCAAAAACCACAATTACTTTTGCACCACCCTAATATCTTGAAGCTTAAGCTGGATTTACTTCCTCTCCAAGATGCCTCCGCCTGTGCCTCCTTGCCTTGCTCATTCCCAGCAGCTGCCGGCCATCTGGCCGTTCCTTGAAGGGACAGACATTCTTCTGACTTAAGACTTTAGCACATGTGATTTCCTTTGCCTCTACCTCTCTTCTGCCAAGATTCCTCGTGGTTAGGTATCTTACATCCTTCACCCTAACAGAAGGGACATTCCCTGGCCATTTCAAGAGCACAGGCATGTTCTATTCCCTTTTAGCCTGAATTTTCTTTTTTTTCTTCACAGTACTTATCATGACTTAATATATATTTATATAGTATGTATGGATTCTATTGCTTTACTAGCTAGACTAAATGCTTAATGAAAAGAAAGCAGTTTTACTTTTATTCACATCTCTACGTCCATTGCTAGAACAGTGTCTGAGACATGGTAGACATTTATTACTACATGGATAAATCTAAAACGGAGTGACTTAGAACTATTCCTTTTCTTCCAAAAGGCAAGCATTACAAGTTCCACTAAATAAGTCAGTCTTCTCTAAAGAAGGTGGCTTTTGGATATTAAATGCTTGTAGGCTTTTAAAATTAATAACGAAACAGTTTTAAGTGAGGTTAACCCCAATCACACCACTTTAATTGCTGTCAGCAACTTTATTCTCCCAAGTACTTAAATAATACACAAATACGCCTATGATGATGATCTGTATCTACAAAAGATGAAGATTTACACTTATTTGGCCAGAAATACTTTTGAAACAGTGTGGAAAGTGGACAGGATATTTGGAAGAACAAAGCCATGTATCCCTTTCAGAGATAAGAGAACCAAGGGGTTTCAAAAGAATCAGCAGATGGGAGGTGGAGTTTGTCTTCTGCAGTATTTCTACTTCTGATATTGTTTTGGATAAAGATCTATGCTTCTCGAGTGTGTCATTTATATTAATTCAGATAAACATCCTGCTCAGTAATATGGAAGAAACTTATAGCCACAGAGTAAACAATGACGGCCAACTATAGACAATGAATGGACCATGTGAGGTCCAGGAGCAGGGTTTTGCATTCAGTATCTATGCTTAGGCCCCGACCTTCTGTGAGAAGCCTGTATCTGAAATAGCCCTCCTAGTTCTAATCCATGAATACTGGAATTTCTCCCATTAATCTGCATTATCAGGTCAAATGTATTTAGTCCCATACCCAAAACATAAAAGCCAGCATGTAAATTCATATAACATTAACACATTTAGAGGCCATTTGTAGCACGGCATAATTGCGACATCCACATTTTTAATCCATGCAATCATAAATTCCGTAACTTAAGTTTCATTATTACAAAAAGATTGAAAAAGCCTGGGCAGTATCACAAATAGGATGGCAGTTGCTTTGACCCAACTCATTCCTACCATTGACAATACCTGTAAAGTGATTTCAAAACAAAGATAGAGCAGAGCTCACCTGAACCCTCAGCCAATCCCTGGGATTATTCTAGCTCCAAATTAAGAAGAGGTTATAAACAGAACCTTCTAGAATTATATGAAACACCAATGGATTATGGCACTTCCACATCTTTCTCTTTTTTCCTGTGCTACCAAATGTTATAATCCCACTGAACATCTTGTAATTTTCATGCTTTATTGTGAAATACATTTTCTTCTCATTCAGAGAAGAAACCCTTGTTCAAAACCCTTTATGCCAAAAGAAGATAGAAAATTCATGAATATAGGCTGACTAATAAGACTATTTGATCTTCTGCAGATGTCATAAATGTAATATTTTACCTAATGCCTTCACAATCCTAAATTCACTAAGGGAGGAAAGGAAAGATTGTATGAAACACTCAAAAGTATTTACAAATGAAAATGAGTCTAAAGTTGCTACAGGTTTTTCTTCATGGAACTGTTGCCTCTTTACCTGTGTTATATTTCCGAATGTTTACTGCAGCTTAGAAACATATGCTCCCGAGTCAGTGACTAAAAATCCCACTTTTATTTTTGGAAGCTTTAATCCTACCCATTTGAAACAGACGCTATGATAAGATACATTTATAAATTCTGCAGTGAGCATATTTTTTTTTCTCAGTATTAAGGACACCTTTTTCTTTAGCTAGCAAAAAATCCTTCTATCAAAATTTTGACATCAAATATTTTTATGCCTTTACTACACACAACAGCAATTCTTTTAGGAAATATCATTAAATATAAATCAACTCAGATAATATTTAAGTATATAATAATGTTAACAATCCTTTGCAAAGCTATGACTACAATTAAATGGCCTTGAGCACAACTTCCAATACAATATCTAGTTTTCCTTTTTACAATCAAGGTCTCAGGCTCACATTCAATCTCCGTTGAACATCTACAATTAGTCAGGGCACTGAGGATGAAGTACTAGTTATACAAATTGTCTTCTATATAATATATTCTTAGAATGCAACCTAGACCTGTACAAAAACAAAATGTGAAGGTCGGGACCAAATCTTTGCATTTCAACTATCCTCATTTGTTTTCATGTATGGCAAAAAGATACTCCATCAGTAAAGGCTACTTAATGATAGTATGTTTCTAAACTAGTAGATAGCATGTTTATAAAATGATAGCATAGTTTCCATCATATGTACATTGAACAAAAAGTACTCATTATTATGAAATAAGCTATATTTTTATTTCATTGAACAAAGAAGAAGAAAATGAGTGTTATTCCAGACACTAATTCTACTCTGAGAAGAAGTAAAGCAATGTGTTTAAGGTTTGGATATATGAAGAAAAACATGTTAATAAATAAGTTCTATTCTTTTTTACTTTGAATATACTGTATTTTACACTATCTGTTACAATGTGAATTTTATATATGCTTTTCACCCATTGAAATGAAACTTATACAATGCCTTTACTTGATAATAACTTGGTGATTCCATAGTTTTAAGACTATTTGGTCGCTGTGTGTTTGTTGATATCACATATCAAAAAGAAACAGAGGAAAGTCAGTGCATCCCCAGTGTCATTCCTGGCCACCTCACATGTCTCATTTGTGAATAGGTAGTATTCAATGCAAATCAGTGATGACATTTTCTCTGAGAATGCAAAAGATATCTTCTCTAAGTAGATTTAAGAAAATGTAGGAGATAGAAAAGCATAAGTGTTGAATATGAGAGCAGCTAATTTAAATGTAAAAATTACCCCTTATTTGCAGCGTCAGTCTCTCTTCTCTCAATTCCCAAAGGAAATGCGTGGCCCAACTGACAGAATGGTGATTGGTCTGGATTTATAGAATATTGGAATGGATCTTTGGACTGTTGTCTCACTGGCTCCTCCCTGCACCCTATAATCCCGATGTCCACTTCAAACCATTCTGCTTGACTTCTGCCAGATTCACATTCCTAGAATACCAGTACAGCATAGTGGAAATAGCGCTGGAGCCAGAAATACATCTGAAATTCTGGTTCCCTCACTATCTTTATCTGTGGCTTTCAGCAAATCATTGAACATTTCTGAACATCAGGTTCCTTCATGTGCAAAATGAAAATAATGTGTAAAATATTGTTCATTTTATTGCATAGTTATAAAAATTGTGGATATGTATGTAAATCATCTTGCATGCAGCAACTGCTATTATGTATTGGCAAAATGATGATGATGATGGTGATGGTAATGATGATGAAAAGAGGCACAGAAACTCCATCTCTTTTCAGAAACTTGCAATTGGACCCTTTGTATGATATGTAAAGACCAAATTTTTCTGTGTGAAATGTTAAGATGCTCTATAAATTTTTCCTGCTCTATGTATTGAGTACAATGTCTGCTACTCACAAAGACATATTTTTTCTGCTCCAATCAATGAATTACTCACCGTTCTTTTGTGCTATGTGCTAATTCATGTTCAAAACCCTTTTTGCCAATTACTTGTTCAAAGTAGAGTATTCCTCTTGCTTTCAGCACCTATCCAAGTTCTACTAGTTTTTCAACACTCAGTTCAAGAAGTTGAACTTTTCTTTAAAGGCTCTGGCATCTCTTTAGGACTGATATACCTGCTAAAAAGGGAATTTCTGAATATTTTGGCATTATGGCAGAATTCAATTGGTCTTGTAATATCAGCATAAGAGATATGATGACCTGAGATCATTTTTTGTATTTTAAGAATTACAGCCATAGTTTTGTGGCTCTAATAATTAGATAAAACAATCATAAATTATTTTGAAGCCACGCCCATAGTGAGGCCCAAAAACTATGTCCCAGTGATCAAGCAATTATTGACTCCAATGATAACATATGAAGTATGCAAAAGAGAGACAATGAAATGATCTATGATTTCATAAGAACATATGAGATTTTGGAAAATAAAGCAATTCACATAAAGCATTTTTCTGAATATATTCAAATACATCACACAAACCTACATAGATACTGTGTCACTAACTTATAAATATTTCTCTCTAATTTATTGTTTTCATTAAAATATGAAATAGAATTCAGGAATATTTACTGGATATATAAAAATATTTATTGTCAATAACATATTTTACTAACAAGAGAATATTTACTCAAAAGTTGTAATAACACTATTTCCCACAAAAATGATAGCAAAAACACATTCACATTATTTTAGAAAACAGAAAAGCTGGCATTGATGTAAATAAGAACATCAGTAAATACTTTATATATTTTGGTGCCTATGTTACTGACATATTTCTAATTACATTTTTAAAGAATCTTTCTTATATTTAATAAATGTACCCACTTGACACTCAATTGATAATTTATCTTTGCAGAAAACATAAGCAAATGCTTCTCGATGGTTTCCAGAGATTTTTTTCAGTTTTACAATTTATTTCTATATAACTAAACATCATTTTTATTATGCACAGGATTTTATTAGTTTATTCTATATCCCTATCTCCTCCACATTATACACGTAACATGTAAAGAAATCAATATTCATGCTAAGTTTGAAATATACTTTCCATTAATGAATACAATAATTTAGCATGAAGACTCAACAAATGAAAAGAACTCAAGGTACATGAGGCATAGATAGAAAGGTTTTCATAACACTTTTACTTTTTTACTGTAAGAATATAGATTCCTTCAAACACAATGACTAATTCACATTCATTTGGAACTATGAAACAAAATTTTAATATCAACATACACTATTGCTGTCTAAATGTAGAGTTGAAATTCTTACCTGAGTTTGGCTTAGTATACAGTTATTTTTTAAAGACAGGAAATGTATGACAAATTGTCAGGATAATAACACCCACAGTGGAAAAATGAAAGGGGAAAGGAAGAAATCACTTTAAAAAGAAACTCCAAATCCTTCTGCTTCCCAGCTCTACAGTAGTTTTGCTCTGCATCTTGTAAGCAACTGTGTTTGCTCCGAGAACAACACATGCTCTGCCTCAGCAGGAAAATATAAAAATTAAATAGAAAACCACAAGGTTATTAAACACTCTTACCCTCCGGGCTTGCTGGGCTGCTCTAGCGTCTCAGTTGCAGCCACATGTGTAAACAACAGAATTTCCTGCATCCTTTTCTCATCTGTACAGTTCTGGAGTCCTAGCCAACAGGATTATTTCCAGCATTAAGGGCACTCCACACAAACTCAAAAAAGATTCCCATTGGTTGTGAAATTTTATTGAAACCACTACCACAACCCCCTCTTTGGATCACCATTGAGCCAACCAAAATAAAATCATTTTTAATGTTCCCTAAGTATGGTTATCCAAAGCTTTCCATGCAAGCATTTGAAACCTGTACTGTGGATGAAAAAGAAAAAGACACCCACGCCTTCATCCCCAAGTGTACTTAATGTTTAATTACAACAGTATAACTTGTAATAATAATAGAAAAAACTAAAATAGCAAAGCAAAATAAAAGCCTAGAAAGTACCTATCTGCAAAATATTTAAAATAATTATACTGCAGATTACAAGAACAATATAAAATATTCATCCAATCTGATTTGCATTAGATTGCACAAAATCAAAAGCAAAAGAAATCATATTTAATAAAAGATTTGAGTACACAAATTATGAAACAAGAACTGTATATCAAAACCCTTGATCGCGGTCACATTGGCAGGAATGTGAGCTGTAGTCCCTGGGGTGCCCAGTGAAAGCTCCCTGGCTTTTTCCCCTTTCCCTGGGGAAAAAGAATATGAAGTAGCTTTCCAGTGACATGACTCGGCTGTCAGGAAGTGTTCTGATGGGGGTTGTCGGGGGAGGTCAAAGACCGCATAAAAGAGAGCTTCTGTGGTTGAAACTAGCAGTAAAAAATGTCCAAAGTAGAAAAGAAAAAGTCAAAAGGTAACAGGATTGACTTGCTCCTTGTAAGTAGCACAAAAACAACATGTGAAATGTAGGCAATAATGTCTTCGAATTGTTTTATTTTTCACCCTTCCCTAATTTGTAGGCTTATTCTGGTGTTATCGTCTATCTCTACTTAATATTCTTTTCCCACTTACTTTCTGATGCAATGGAAAAGGTGGCCAGCTTCCTATATAAAGCCAACTGACCCATTCGAGCTAAACTTAATCATGATTCTCGCTCCTCTATCTTTGAACATTCCCTCTTGTCCGGATTTTCCCCACGAGATGTTAAATCCCATACATTCCTTGGTCAATTTCATGTATGCCGATGAACTTTACTTTCAATTCAGTCATTTTCACTTTCAGGTACCATTCCTTCCATCATGGCCAAATGATTGAAAGTTCTCCAGCCAAGAATTTTATTTAGTCTTGCATCCATCTGATTTTAATTCATCAAAGTGACTACACACACATACACACACACACACACACATGCATGCACATAAATATTCTATTTATTTTTAATTTTTCCAATTCACCTCAATCCTTCTTCTAGTTGACATCTACACAGCCTTTCATACTGTTCACAACCCTGCCCACATGAAGACACCTCTTATCTTGGCACAACACTCTCCCGGTTTTCCTCTTGACCTCTTTTGCTGGCTCTTCTCGTCCTCTTTGATGATGCCTCATCCTCCATCCATCCATTGGTGCGTGTCACATATGTTCTTAGATAAATTTACATAAAAAAGTGTATATTCTGTCTCTGGATGATGCCACCCATCCTCATAGTTTCAATTACCATCTTTCTTTTTGGATGGCTCCCAAATATCTGCTTTTAGACCCAACGACTGTCTGAATTTTCAGTACTTATACTTGTCAGCCCACTATTCCCCTCACCCAGAAAATGACACAGATACAGCATCAGCTTGTCTAAACTGAAATCATCGTCTCTCGATGGACCTGCTATGTTATCTATATAACTGTCAACCCAGTTTTACAGTTTCTCAAAGAAAAATCCTGGAAGTCACCCTTGACTCCTTCTACTAGTTCCTTTTCATTGTACTTCAATAATTTGCCCAGTCTTCTTTTTTGTTTTTTTGTTTGTTTGTTTTGTTTTTTAAATTTTTTTAAATTTTTTTTTAAATTATACTTTAAGTTCTAGGATACATGTGCATAACGTGCAGGTTTGTTACATATGTATACTTGTGCCATGTTGGTGTGCTGCACCCATCAACTCGTCAGCACCCATCAACTCGTCATTTACATCAGGTATAACTCCCAATGCAATCCCTCCCCCCTCCCCCCTCCCCATGATAGGCCCCGGTGTGTGATGTTCCCCTTCCCGAGTCCAAGTGATCTCATTGTTCAGTTCCCACCTATGAGTGAGAACATGCGGTGTTTGGTTTTCTGTTCTTGCGATAGTTTGCTGAGAATGATGGTTTCCAGCTGCATCCATGTCCCTACAAAGGACACAAACTCATCCTTTTTTATGGCTGCATAGTATTCCATGGTGTATATGTGCCACATTTTCTTAATCCAATCTGTCACTGATGGACATTTGGGTTGATTCCAAGTCTTTGCTATTGTGAATAGTGCCGCAATAAACATACGTGTGCATGTGTCTTTATAGCAGCATGATTTATAATCCTTTGGGTATATACCCAGTAATGGGATGGCTGGGTCATATGGTACTTCTAGTTCTAGATCCTTGAGGAATCGCCATACTGTTTTCCATAATGGTTGAACTAGTTTACAATCCCACCAACAGTGTAAAAGTGTTCCTATTTCTCCACATCCTCTCCAGCACCTGTTGTGTCCTGACTTTTTAATGATTGGCATTCTAACTGGTGTGAGATGGTATCTCATTGTGGTTTTGATTTGCATTTCTCTGATGGCCAGTGATGATGAGCATTTTTTCATGTGTCTGTTGGCTGTATGAATGTCTTCTTTTGAGAAATGTCTGTTAATATCCTTTGCCCACTTTTTGATGGGCCAGTCTTCTTTTCTCACTGCCACTACTCTGGTTCAGACAACCATCATGATCTTTCTAGATCACTGCAGTGTCTCTCTGCCTCTTAAATTGTCTGTCTTCTCCCAGCCTTCTGCTCCATCTCTAAAAAGATACAGTAGTCTATTTCCGGTACTTATGCACTTGAAGTCCCTGAAGGATTTTTAATCTTTTGTCAACTCCCTTTTTTGTAATACATTGGCTTTTCTTGGTTTCTAAAACACAACTTTCCTAGATTATTTTTTCACCTTTCTGACCATGTCATATTTTTATCTCCTCTCTAATTACTTTTCTCTCCTTTCAACAGTGGAACACCTTCAAGAAGCCATCACTGGTCCTATTCTTATTTCACATTTCTGTCTAGGTGAGCACATCTATTTTTGAGGCTTCTTTTGTCACACATATTTGGTGAGTTGAATTGTGTCCTCTAAGAAGATACGTTGAAATCCTAACTCCCTGTACCTATGAAGATGATTATTTGGAAATATGGTCTTTGAAAATGTAATCAAGTTACACTGAGGCCATACTGAGTGAAGGGGAACCATAATCCAAGGACTGGTAGATTCATAAAAAGAGGGAAATGTAGACAAAACACACAGAGGAGAATGCTATGGGAGAGACAGAGACAGCAATTGGAGTGATATGTCTACAAACCAAGGATTGCCAACAATCACCAGAATTAGGAGAGTCAAAAAAGGGTTCTCCCCTAGTGCTTTCAGAAAGAGTATTGCTGGTTGACACTTTGATTTTGGACTTCTGTCCTTCAGAACTATGAGATCAATTGTTTTAAGTGACAAACGTGTGATATTTGTTACAGCAGCCCTAGTAAACCAATAGACATATAATTCTGAAATATATATGGTCTTTCCTTAATAGTTTCTAAAGCTTCAGATCTGTATTTCCAAAGTCTAATGAAATATTCACTAGGAGCCATTCAAATCTTTCAATAATATCCAATCCTCCAAGCTCTTATATTTCTTCCAAATACTCTACTGTACCTTGTAATCTCAATCTTATATAAAAACACTGCCACCCATCGAGTCTTTCAATCTAGAAACCTCTTTGCTATTCCTAAGTTCTTATTCTTCTTCACCATTCAAATTTAATAACTCATCTTTACATTAAAACCTGAGACCTCTCTCTTCACTTTATGTCCTTCTATATCTTTGCATTTGTTTTTGTCTTACCACAACAATTTTTTTTTTACTGGCAAGTTTACAAATTACTGACAGGCAAAACTTGACTATATATGGAGGGCACTCTTATTTACAGCTTTCTCATGTGAAGGCTCTTTTTGCCCTACACAGGCCACATCCATTAGGGTCAGAAAGTGGAGAAGGTGTCCTACTTCATCCTTATTGCCAAGTCTGGCTCACAAATTATTTGTTGATTGATAGCATGGGACCTCTGAGAATAGAAAACAAAATTACCTATGGTCTCCATCCTAGTTTCAAAGGGTACATTGACACCATGGTTATAATACCTCTGTGCACACACACCTCCATTATCCTAACGCTCCATATCCTATAACAATCACTTGGGGGCATATGAAAAAGAAATGAGAAAAATTCAGCTGTGAGGTTTCCAAAATTTGTTGGCAAGTTCATGATGTCTTGAGGTACTCAGCACACATCAGTGAAGGCTATTTTTTTTGGATTCCAGTTTCATTCTATATATTAGATCCACCCTGTGGGTTCTGATATTTACCTACTGAGTATCCTTTCTCCCCTTCCTCCCTACAAAACATTTGTTTATTTTTGTTTGGAGCACAATGTGGTCAATTTTTTTGAAGCCTGTGTTAACAAGCCTCCCATACAAATATACTTGGCTGTGTGGCGCAGTTTTGCCAATGAAACATAAGTGGAAACCTAATGGGTTTAGAAAAGTTTTGTATTTCTAATGCCAGTCTGTTGACTCCTTTCTCCTTTTTCATTCCTTGAACAAGACAAGGAGGCTGGAGACGGGGAAGCTGTTCTTAAATGATAATAAGCTCCTGAAGTCATGATTCAGATGCAAGCTACACATTAAGAACAGAAGAAAAACTCTGAGCTTTAATCAACCTCATGAGAGATTTCAGTGATGGGAGGAAAAGAGAACTTAATCTGGTGAAACCACTGTCATCAGGTTTCTCCTATGTCATTATTTATTAGATTGGGAGTTAGAGGCCAATGGAAAATTGTAATAGTATCTAGCTGGAAACACAATGGAGAATAAATATTAATCAAAACTGATTTACTCTACATTCTTATCACCTTATTGGGAGGTCCAGAAGAAATCATGAAATTGAAAACTCCTACAGCAACCTTTACTGAATGTTACATCTATCTCTCACCATCTCTGTGGGACAGTTCCTGATTCCCATAGAAAAAGTTAATGCTACAGCCAAAGCTATACTGGTGGATTTATTTACCTGTCTATTTTCTCAAAAAGCTATGAATTTCTTAAGGAGATAATGTTGTATTTATATTTTAATATTTTGCAAAAAACAAAGCAAGTAAATTAATGAATAAGACCACAAAGCTGATAGCTGGTTGGTAGCAGAGCTAAGACATATCTTAGTCTCATCATTTAATGGAACAGTAAATGGATAAATGGATGGATGGATGGATGGATGGATGGATGGATGGATGGATGGATGGATGTTCTATGAATTCACTGAAGAAAATAAAAACAATGTCTCAGAATTGGACATGTTATAGAGAAAGTAAATTAGAAAGATATACCATCAAAATATTGAATAAGTATATAGTGATTTTAAAATTATTCTAACATTGTTTTTTATTCTACTTTTATAAATTAAAAGAATTAATAGTACTAACATTAGATACATATATTGACAAACTTTTTTAAAAAATAGAAATACCAATGAAGTCAGACAAATAATTTCCTATGGGCCTTAGTAACTATTTGAATTCAGCTTTAGTTTAAAAATCTTAACTGCTACAATTTTAATGACTTAACAGTATTTGTAAAATTACTCTAAAACAACATGTTACAATGTCAGCAACTGAAAATTTTTTGTAAGGAAGCCAATTTTGGTTTTGATTGAAATGTACTAGGTGATTTGAAATCAGATTACAACCGTACATTCATGAATTCACATAGTGCAGCTGTGATGTTCCAAATGCACTCTTCATTAATCAGGAGAGACCAGCTGGGTAGCCAGCAGCTCTTATTAAACTAACCTGTGCGTGCCCAGATACATCAGTCACATAAGTCCAAATGACAATAAGTGAATCATATTGCATCAATATAGAAAATAATATTTCTTTCCTCCTGCTATTTTAAAAATAGGAATAATTGTCTCTCGATGTCTAAATTTTCTTTATAAAAAGAATATGAACTTTTATGAAAATGTCTAAGCTATAACACAAAACTAACTATATTTATATTTTATCACCTAAAGGAAAAGTTAAGAAAACAATTTAAGAAAAATAAATCTAATCTACAATATCTAACATGCAGAAAAAAAGAAGAGATCTTGATGTCAGACAGACCTGAGTTCAAGCATCGGTTGTGTGTTCTCAAAGAGTTACATCTCTAAGCCTCGGTTCATGTATTTGTAAAACAGATGTAACCTGTAGAAAGATTCTAACAGTTAAGAAATAATGGATATAAAGTGCTAAAAGAGTACCTAACAAACACCTGAATGAATTAAAGGAACGGATTAAAGCTATAATTAGCAATA
The DNA here is from genome assembly GCF_024542745.1 of Macaca thibetana thibetana. Lineage (NCBI taxonomy): Eukaryota > Metazoa > Chordata > Mammalia > Primates > Cercopithecidae > Macaca > Macaca thibetana. The sequence goes on from NC_065595.1 coordinate 11,112,147, forward strand.
GTTGTTTTTAAAAGTAGTTATGTTGACCTAACTATAACATCCACAAAATAATCTAAAATCAATTTTTTATATTGTAAATATGAACAGTAAGTAAATTCAGACATGTCCCAGTCTGACGGTATAACTTATGTTGCTACCTCTCAACCTGGTAGCTTCATGGTTGTGATCTTGTTTTGCCACCCACTACTTAGGCTCTGACCAAAACGGACACATTACTTAAGCTTCTAATAAAAACTGTGAAGTTATCTTTGTGAGGCTGAGAATTTAAGGAAATTTCCTTGGGAATAGCTAATTATTAAAAAGTGGCCTAGAAATAAATAAATCGTCAGATACAGTTGATAAAATTAGGATTAAAAACACAGTCATTAGGTTTTAATTGAGCTCATAGCAGCAGTAAATGGTTAACTGTTCTTTCCTTGGTTAGTAATAGTAGGATGTGCTCAGCTTCTTGGAATGATTTCTCCAACTCAGCGCTGTTGACCTTTGGACCAGATAATGCTTTGTTATGTGAGGCTGTCCTGTGCAGTATAGGGTGTTCAGCAGTATCTCCAGCCCCCACCTACTAGTTATCAGTAGCACATCCAGTTGTGCAAACCAAAAATGTTACCAGACATTGCCAAATGCCCCCTGAGAGGCAAAATCTCTATCAGTTGAGATACATTGTTTATAGTGATGGAGTAGTGAAAAGATGAGGCTACAATTTAGCTCTGCTACTCACCAGCTGTCAGTTGTGTGGTCTTAGGCAGAGTGACTCCATCATTCCAAGTCTCATTTTTATTTTTCATACATACATATATATATATATATGAAAATATATGAGAAAAAATATATATAGTTAGGAAATTAGACTAGATAATTTTGAAAGTTTATCTTACTAAAATGTTAGGTGCTTTAAAATCCATCTCTCTCTCTCACACATACACACACACACACACAAACACTCTACTTACACATTTCAAACATAGTCATTTATGTAGTCTACATTAGGATATCAAACACATAAGGAATAAAAATAAAAAAAATTGTTACAAAACCCATTTTTGTTTGGAGGGAGCAGTCTTACAGTCTTATAATTAATTTTTCTGAATGACTTCTACTCCAGGATTACCACATACACAGAAAGAACAAATACTTCACCTTAATATATCTCAATCAATAAGGCTAAGCACTGCTTTTTTCTCAAAGGAACTCAACATCCACTATACTGATGAAAAGTGCTTTTACTGATCAGGAAACTATATTAAATTGCAATTCCACTTGACCTCACTAAGGAAAGAGTGTCTACAACTTAACAAAAACATTGATTTTACAACATTGATTAAGAAAACGTATCTCATTTCTGAATCTGTAAACTCAAACTATTTGGGCAGCCCTTGCTAAATAATCTCTTTCAAGACAGAACTAATCGTCCTCAATGCATAATTGTTCTGAATAATGTTAATAAATATTCTTGGTAGCAATATTGAACTACCACTTGCTAAGGCATACGGATTAATTCTCTACATAGTGTGAGTTTTATTTTACTCTCTTGAAAGTTTATTATTATTATTTTTTTGCTAATCTCTCCTTTTGATTTCTTAGTACACACATTACCTACACTCTGTGAAATTCAAAAAATGCCATTTCCTTATATCATGAGAGACTGTCATTTTTGGTCATAAATTGCAGCTATAAACAAAACACAATAAAAGTTACCAAAACAGTAATGCTTATAGCATAATCTCTGGCTTTAAAGACAATCTGAACCAAGTTCTAAAAGATCTAGGTTTGTTCTTGATCCTAATATGTTGCTTATGTTAGACCATATATTTTACTGAAGGAGATTTTGGGAAGTAAAAATGTATATATGTAGAAAATTATTATTTTTCTTATGTTACAAGGATCTATATAAATAATGACTGAGTGGTAAAACATGTTCTTTAATAAAAACAATATTGCATGTATTATAATTATAAGGTATGATTTGTAAAGTATTATATTTAATTAGTCATGATATTAACCAGGTTTGATGGCTGATACGGTTTGAATCTGTGTCCCCACCCAAATCTCATGTCAAACTGTAATCCCCAATGTTGGAGGTGGGGTTTGGTGGGAGGTGATTGGATCATGGGGGTGGATCCTTCATGAATGGTTTACAACCATCCCCTTAGTGCTGTTCTCATGATGAGAATTCTCGTGAGATCTGGTTGTTTAAATGTGTGTGTCACTTCCCTCCCTCTCTTCCTCCTGCTCCCACCATGTGAGACACCTCACTTACCCTTTGCCTTCTACCACGACTGGAAGCTTTTCTGAGCACCCCCCAACCACCCACCTGCCCCACAAAACAGAAGCTGCCATGCTTCCTGTACAGCCTGCAGAACTATGAGCCAATTAACCTCTTTTCTTTATAAATTACCCAGTCTCAGGCATTTTTTACAGCAATGTAAGAATGTACTAATACAATGGCTCTTAACAAATATTGAATACTTAGAGCATATGTGAGGTAAGCCAATGCAGCTTAAGGATTTAAAAAATTCATATAAATGAACAGAAAAATGTCATGATTGAAAAAAGCACCATTAGAATTGTTATACAATTTCCTTTTTAGAAAGAGTAAAACACGGAGTTTAGTTTTGAGTATCAACTGTTAAACCTGAGTCAATATACTCAAAAGCACTCATAAATGTTATCAGCAGATTTTAGTTTAATATAATAGGCTCCGTGTCATATGTTTTCTCTCCTATTTCCCATAATATAAAAGTATTGTTCTGGTTTTAAAAATAAACCTCTAACAAGGGTGAAATCAAGGAAGAGTGATTTACGTCTTCTGAGGTAAATCAGACAAGACATTTTTGGGAATTTCTAAACATCAGAAATATATGGGAACTGATGACAGGGACATCTAAGCACAGAAAACGACATCACCCAATATCTGAAAGAGAAGGCTGTCAACAATGTAAGTCAAAAGCATCTGGTAGAAAATCTAAGTGCAGCGTAAGCCCAAACCAATGAAGTATAAACCATTAGGATTATCAGTGCATTGCCTGCCGGACCACAGGACTTGACGTTTTCTCTCTGCTCACACACACAGCAGCTGCTTGGATGGCACAGTCTAATGCTGGAAGAAGTGACATTTAAATGAAGTAGATGATCTCTCTGAGGAAGCTTCCTAGCATGAGCTCAAGGGACAGGGAGAGACACATGACAAAGTTTTAGAAAACTTCAAGATGACAACAAACACTGGAAAATAAAGGAAACGGACAGTCCACTCCTAGTGAAACACACTTAAGGAATCTACTCAAAAATAAGACTTCCTTACTTTTAGATACGGACATCTAGAACCTGGTTACCTGCTTTCCACCCACATATCACAATGGGAAACCTGACTGAAAACAGAAGCCTTCCCAGGCCAGGTCTGCTGGCTAAATAAACTAACAATCGCACCAATCTCCACTGGGTACCAGTTACCTCACCTCCAAAACGAGGCCAGTACATTGTTGAGAAGATGATTGTGAATCTGCAAAAGAGAACCTCCAGCCTGGCAGATAGTAAGCACTCATTAAATGTAAATGGCAGGTATAATAACAATAGTAACAATAATAATAATAATGGCATACGTTCGATTACACTAAAAAAGAATGGCCTCACATACGGTTAAATTTTTGTTTTTGTTTGGTGTTAATTAATCAATCCTGTGATTAAAATATGGTCTTTGTCTTTCAGAAATAATGTTGAATATTTTTACTATATTATGAAACATGATTAGCACACCACCACAAACATGAAAAATGAATACTATTTTCATTCTAAACACTTTCAAGCAAATTTCCCTCAAGATTTCATTTAGTTTTGGTTAATCAATGCTGATTAAATCAAATCTTTTATTTCCAACTACTGGAAATGAGAGAGTGAAGACAGTGTCTCTGAACTGTCGGAGGGTAATATATCCCTGATCCAGATTAAAAAAAAAAAAAACTGAGAATATGAAAACTCTGACGTCAAAGCAGAGGCCATGCAAAAATATTCATTCAGATGTAAAAGAAATATGCAGTGCCACGAGCTAATTAAATAAAGCACTAATATTTCCATGGCATACTTTCCTATACACAGACATAACTTGTATTGACTTCAAAAACCTTTGAGAGAGAAGAAGAAAAGGAATAAATCATTACATATATATACACATATATATATGGTGATTTTATTTCATTATATTCCTACACAACAAGGACAAAGAGGTGTATATGTTGATTTTCCTCATGAACTCTAAAACGCACCACATCAGTAAAAATATAAACTTTTGGGTGATAAGCTGAATAAAAATATATAATTTAATCCAAATCCTAGAAGTACAAAAATGAAAATTTGGACCTATAAACATTATTTACCATCTTTCCAAGAAAATTCAGTGATGATAATGTATTTGACAGGATAGTAAAAGAATAATACTGCTATTGCTTCTTCAAAGAGAAATTACATTCCTATTCATTGAAATCAGAAAATTTCACTTTCTGGTTAAATGATAGAAATTGTTTACACAAGATGGCTGTAATAAAAGTAGCTTCAGTATTTATATTCTTTGCATAATTCTAGAAACCCTCAAAAATACCTCAGTGACTGTTATTCTAGTTATATCTCTTAGATCTTAAAAATCGAAATTTATACATTTCCTCACTTTAATCTATAAAGGCTCAGCAATACATGTTATTATAAAAAAAATTTTTAATACCCATAACCCAATCTTTCTGTCTTCTATTTATTCCACAAATCATTATACAAGCCAAGCCCAGATAAGCTCTAGACAATTTTTAAAATAACAAAATAATAATTATATTTTAATATTTTGATAGCATACAGTCAAAATTAACCTAAGAAATTATTTATCACATTGTCTTTCAAATGTTTTTAAAGTAATGGAGAACTTTTGTTCAAGAGTTAACAATATATTACACAGAAGTCATGGATGTCAAAAGTGAAACTTCTCCCATTAATTCTTGGAGGACAGCCTGGATACCTGCCCACTTGGAAACTCTCTTCACATCTAATTTCCAACAATGGCCATTGGAGGTCATCCATAGATTCCCCAGACTCTAAGGAGCACTTTGGAAAATAATGTACTAAAATTATTATTTTACAGATAAAGAATCTTGAATTCAGCCAAAAAATTCTATATCCAAATTTCTTTCTGTCCACCCACTCATTCTTCTCTTATTAATTTTCTGAGAACTTAAATGTGTTCCTGTTTAAAATTAATATATATTACATAAGTCATAGATGTTTCTTTTCAATAAATCAGAAAATATAAATATGCACAAAGACTACCACTCGTAGTCTCCATAATCAGCTAAGTAATGAAGGCATTTTGTTTTGTACTTTTCATGATGTTGTTAGCCAGTTACTACAGATGATACATACAAAAACCAGATAACTTATGCTTATCTATGCTTATTAGTTGCAAGATGAACTAATCGAAATGTGTTATCATGTATCCCTAAAACTTTAACAGATACAACAGTGTTTTTTCCATCAGAGTTTGTAGAGCATGTGTCTTAATAAGCCCTCCAATTTTCTACTCACTTTTGGCTTATCTGGTGTGATTATAACTATGTCATTGTTCTGACACTAATTTCGTTATCCTCAGACTGTGTTATGACAGAAGGATAGGAGAGTTAACACAGACTTGTGACAAGACTGCCTTCCTGGTGAATGCAAAATGTTTCTGATCCAAGTAACATCAGCCAAAAGGTAGAGTAGGGAACTCTGGGACCCAGAAACACGGAAAAACTTGTTAAAACTGTCAGAATCCACCTATTGGAAACCTCAGCATCATTAGTCATTAGGAAATGTGAATCAAAGCAACAAGGAGCTACTACCTTATTTCCACTGGGATAGCTAAGATCATAAAAACATACATGATTTTAAAATGATTGAAAACAAATTAAAATATATTTCATGACAAGAAAATTCACATTTCGGTGTCTGTGAATAAACTTTATGGAATAAAAAAAATTTTAAAAAGTGTTGATGAAAATGTGGAGGTGAAATCTGTACATGTTGATGGGAGGAATGCAAAATAGTGCAGCTGCTTTGGAAAATAGTCTGGCAGTTCCCCAAAATTAAAACCGTACTGAAATAAACACCTACATTCACACAAGCACTTGTACACAAATGTTTATAGCAGCATTATTCATAATGGCCAAAAAGTAGAAACAAGCCTTACACTGAGGAATGGACAAAGAAATGATGGCACATACATTCAATGGAATATAATTCAACAATAAAAATCAGTAAAGTACTGATGCATACTAAAACATTGAGGAAGCTAGGAAACATGATAAGTAAAAGAAGTCAGTGAAAAAATAATATATTATATAATTCATTTATATAGAATGTGCAGAATCAGCAAATAAATAAGGATAGAAAGTAGGTAATTGTTTGCCTACAGTTGAGGACAGAGAGAAATAAGGAGTGACTGCTGATGCATACAGGGTTTCTTTCTTTATTTTATTTTATCTTGGTTGATAAAAGTGTTCTAAAATTGATTGTGATGATGGTAGTACAATTTTGTGAATATACTGAAATTATTGAATTGTACATTTTAAATAGGTGGATTGTATGGCATGTGAATTGTAGCTCAATAAAATTATTTTCTTTTTAAAAAATCAGCCCATGTGTGAGGCAGCAAGTTTGCCTAAGCTATCAGAGCTCCTTATAATCAACAGCAAGGCTCTGTAGAATCAATAATATAACTCATCTCTACAGTCACCTATATGGTTTAGTTTTTTTCCTTTCCTCACTGTATGATTTTCTGCTTCTCCACTTTAATAGTCTCCAAACATTTTTGATTATGCAACAATCATCAAATTATATTCCATAAGAACCCATAACATAAATAAATGTACTGAATTTATTTATAAAGATAATGACATACTGTTGTGCCAATATGTGATGTATGTTATTGAATTGTTATGAAAATACAAAAGAAAGGTACGATTTTAAAATATAAATGAATCTTTATTATTTTCTTCATGCTTTTCAATTGCCTTAAGCAATCTTGTACTAAGCAATCCTTGTGTTATGCTTAAGCCATCTTTGACTTAAGTAATCCTTAGACTATGTGGCCTTAAGCAACACAGTACAAGGAAAAGATATAATCCGCAGCATCTGTGCTACTAGGTTTCCTATTGGCCTACTTCCTTATAGTTCTCTTCTGATGAGAACTATACATATAATTTCCTGCTGCACTGTCAGCTCACACACCTATAAAAACGCAAACGCATGCGTATGCACATAAATTTCCTGCCAGAGTAAATTTTGAGTATTTTTATTTTTTGTTTATCAAGCTACTGGGGGATGAGGGCAAGGTATTTGGGAACATCTGTCAACCTCGTAGAGAAAAAGGATGGCTGTCCAGTTTTCTGGGTAGTGTGTGTCATTAAACAGGAATGCATAATGAACCTTCTTACTATTATTCAGAATAACCTCTATCCAAATTTAGAATAAGTCAGGTTCGTTTTTCATATACCCACACTATTTACCTTTTAATAGTCTTCACTTCTTCAAAATTCTGGTACTAGGTTGTCAATGTTTTTTTTTTTTTCTTTCTGGTTTTCTTCCTTTCATCATTGTAGACTATAACGAGAAATCACTTTCACCAGAACTCATCACTATTTCTTCATGGTTATGCTTCCCCAAGTCTGAATTCCTTCAAAGCAGTTCCCATGCCCTGTTCACCTTTGTATCCCCAGTTCCCAGCACATTAGCTTGATAAGTATTTGGTTTTCAATAAACGCTCTTTGAATAAGAGTATGATTTATTCAATCAGTTATGCATGTGGGATTTAGGAATTTTTTTAACATAAACATATTTCAATTAACTGAGTGACTTTAGGGAAAGTTTCTCAATTCACTGTGACTTAGTCTTTGTTTACTACTTATTAAAAAAAAAAAATTTGACCTGATGACATCCAAAATCCTGTTTATCTCTGAATCAGCAATATCTGGTGAGATGACAAACTAAAACCAGGTACATCTCACATAAAATGGTGTTGCAGCTACTGAATTATAAATGTAGTATTGTCAGAGCTAAAAGAAGCAATTCCTGGCAATCAAACTTATACAGAAATGGTAGAAATCAAATGTGAATTCCTAAAGAGTAAATTGGTTGATGAAAAAGAAATGGTAAATCTTAGAAAAAGATGGATGGTGTTATTTTTGGGAAATTAAGAAAGTTCCTTTGCTGGCAAAGAGAGATTTTGAACTCAGTAACCAGTAACTTTTGCCATTAATTAAAAGAAATATGCTAGGACAGTTTGGAATATGGAGAGGGAAAATGTTGACTCTCCTCTCGAGTCCCAAGTACATCTGACGGTCATAAAGTTGTTCTTCTGCTGTTAGATTGAAGGTGCTAGTCTTGGGCTATGTCTCCCATTTCCTTGCCTGAAAGTGTTGCCTCTCTTGTGAAACTTATGGATCAGTGGTTTAATGAATACTCTTATGCAAGCTCTATAGTTTCTAAACTAATTTTGAATCTAGTACCTGTAACCTGTCAGCAAGTGATGACTTAGTAATGAGAATCTTCCTTTAAAAATCAAAGAAAATTCTCCATTTGATTCATTGTAATATACTTGTCAAGCTTGAATCTCTTCTCTCCCTTGAAAAGCAATTGCAATCACTGTATCTGACATATTTAGGAAACTGTTCTTAGTTTTTTTTGTTGTTGATGTTGTTTATTTATTCATTTACTTCCAGGCAAGACTCTCTTCGAGTTACTCTTTAATCTGCTTAATTTGAGGCACATAACGTAGTAAGTCATTTATTTGAATAGCTTATCATTTACACCAATTTTAAAATTCCACATGCCATAAAATAGTTTCTTTTTCTGCAAGCATAGAGATCTAAATACCCCCCTTAACCCATACCAACAAAAAGAGTTTAAGTAGCCAGAATAAAAGAAGAAATAACATTTTGCTGATCTGTAAGGAAACTAAGAATTATTAGGTCCAACATGAAGTGAAAGTTAGAAATCAAGGAGAAAAAGAGTGCTAAAGTCAACTTTCATTGTGAAGGTATTTGCCTAAAATTGATAACTTTGACTCCCATTTTGAGGACTCCTCAGGGCCTAAGAGAGAGGAGAGAAAGCCTAGAAACTGACAATGCGGGACCCCAACAGCATAGACCCACATATAAAAGTGGAAATCCAAAATAACTATAACTTGAGATTAAAAGTCAATGATCAGTTCATCTACTGAGAAGAAAGATACAGCAGAGACATGTGCACGTCTTGAGCTTGTATTGAGTGTTGAAGGGAGAAATAGTCCTTTAAAACATGGAAACACAAGTTGAACCTGTTACAAGTTTGCTACTTCACGCTACCTGCTTAATCAAAAAGTTCTCAGCAAATTTATTTTTAAATGGTTTTGAGATGAAAATTTCCCCATGGAACTGATGGAAATAAATTCAACCAAGATCACAAATATTTCCCATAGGTAAAATTCTAAGGGAAATTATCTGCACACCTACACACAGAGACACAATATATAAGTACCACAAAGGATGTGAGTGGTATGTATGTGGGATGTATACAGGAAAAAAATGATAATAAAATAAAAACTACAACAAATTTATGTATTAGAATTGAGACTAACCAAAAATAATTATTTTCGATGTGTATCAATAAGTCTTTTGAACTTTAAAGTTCAGGGGTACATATGCAGGTTTATTTCATAGGTAAACTTGTGTCATGTTTTTTTGTACAGATTATTTCATCACCCAGGTATTAGGCCTATTACCCATCAGTTATTTTTCTTGACCCTCTCCCTCCTTCCACTCTCCACCCTCTGATAGGCCACGGTGTGTGTTGTTCCCTCGTGTTCATGTGTTTTCATCATTTAGCTCCCACTTATGAGTGAGAACATGCGAGATTTTATTTTTTTGTTCCTGAGTTAGTTTGCCAAGGACACTGACCTCCAGCTGCATCCTTGTCTTTGCAAAAGACATGATCTCATTCTTTTTGATGGATGCATAGTATTCCATGGTGTATATGTGCCACATTTTCTCTATTCCATTTTCTATTCATGGACATTTAGGTTGATTCCATGTCTTTGTTATTGTGAAGAGTGCTACAAGGAACACTCACGTGCACGTGTCTTTATAATAGAACAATAATTCTGAAAAATATAGCAAAGTCAAGAAATTATGAAAAATGTCCAAGTGGTTTTTAAATAAATAGGAATTCTAAATATAAAAACTAAATGATTGAAATTTTAAAAATTAATTGGAAATGGTTAATAAGCAGAGTATACCCAACTGAGGTGACAATTTGTGAACTTGAAAATATAAGCCAAAGAAAAACCCAGAATATACTCCACAGATAAAAGAGATGGAAACTATGAAATAGAGGTTAAGAAATGTACAGGACAATGGGGAAATATAAAACACTCATCTAATCATAATGACCAACAATGGACACAGAGAACAAAGAGAAGAAATAATCAAAGATATATTACAATAGAATTAGAGTATCATCACTCTGAGTATCACGAATTAATAAGAAATCCAGCGGCTGGGCTTGGTGGCTCACGCCTGTAATCCCAGCACTTTTGGAGGCCAAAGCAGGCAGATCACGAGGTCAGGAGATTGAGACCATCCTGGCCAACATGGTGAAACCCCATGTCTACTAAAAATACAAAAATTAGCTGGGTGTGGTGGCGGGCACCTGTAGTCCCAGCTACTCAGGAGGCTAAGGCAGGAGAATTGTTTGAACCCAGGAGGAAGAAGTTGCAGTGAGCCAAGGTTGCGCCACTGCACTCCAACCTGGTAACAGAGGAAGACTCCATCTCAAAAAAAAAAAAAAAAAAAAAGCCAGAAAAGAGTTATCAATGCCTACTAGCATCACATAAGGAAAACAATCTATTTTTTACATTTCCTGATGGAAGTACCAGCATTTCCTGTGTAGTATTCTTGCCAAGAAAACCTAAATGAGATCAAACCTCTAAATCTATCATTCCATGTATAAGAAACACAGAGAAGAGAAAAAATTAAAAATTAAATTCCATACTTGGTTATAACAATAAATAAATGTCAAGGGAAAAGAGACAAAATACATATCAAGCAAATACAATGTATAGATCTTATCTAAATCAAACTCTAACTAAACAACTTAAAATGACCTTACATAATAAAAGGAATTTCTTACTATCTAGCAAAATTAAATATACCTTTACCTTTAATGTAGCAGTATGGCCACTTTAAAAAATATACACCAAAGATAAACTGGTGAAAATACAAAAAAAAAAATGTATAAGAAGGTCATTCATTGCAAGAATAATTTTAAAAGTATATATTAGAAATAGCACAAATATCTGTCAATATTAGAAGTGATGGATAAATAGTAGCATGTCAACGTAATAAAGTAATTTCCAGTTGTAAAAAAAGAATAAGGGATATTTCTATATATGACTATAAAGTGATGTCTAGAATATAAAGTGAAAAGACAAAACAAAAATAAAACAGAAAAGAAGAAAGGCAACACATGATTATGTATACATATACAAATATGTATAACATATATTTAAATCTTTTATGTATAATATATTAAATGGAAAACTATAATATTTCAAATGAAAAGTATAAGTAGTACTGATTATGTAATTAATATATATTAAAATTAAAAGTAAATGATAATATTTTTAAATGACAACTATTGGGATTATTAAATGAAGAGCAAAGAATATAAGTTAAATTTTGATTATATCTCTTTTGTAGTTTCAACTTTGAGGCCATGTAAAATTAAATTAAAAATAAATCAATCTCTAAAATTCTAAAATAAAACAAAGAAATTGAGCTTAAACGTGTATTCAGTTAGTGGCATATAGACACACAATGATCAATAATTCTAAGTTATTTAAATCACAATAATTTGACAAAAAGAGCTGGAAAAATATTTAGTTATTTTCTGTAATCATATTCTCGGTGATAGTGTTGATATTGTTATTCTGAGATTGTTGTGTGTATATTATAGATAAAGCAAATGAGAAATTTTGTGGACCATGATAAGCTAATGCTACCATTCCTGCCATCATCAAGAACCAGGATTTGCAACATGGAGAAAAGAGATACAGATGTGAGACTGAAGAGTTTAATAGAAACCCTTGTCCTGATTTTGAATGGAATCATTAGTGTGAATCCATTCTACATTGTATATAAATATGTATATATAATTATTATATATAACTATACTTGTGTATAAACATATACATATACATTTATATACTCTGGTTTTGTTAAGTGAAAAAAATTAGGAATAGTGACAAATCCAGTAGCAAAGACAACCCCTAATACCCAAAGAGTTGTCTCAAAATATCATTTCCCATTGAAAGATATTAAGATAAAAAAGGAGCAATTTCAGTATGAATAAAAATTATAACTTCACAGGTGTCAGTTGCAGAATGTTAGTGAACCACCTGCTACTGCTTGATCTGGCCAGGAGCCCGCAATGCAACGGGGCTCTTTCTTTGTTCCCAGGTGGATCGGCAGGTCGAGAAATAATAGACACACACAAGATAGTGAAAGCTGGGTCCAGGGGGGTCACCACCTTCTGGTCCCACAGTGCCGCCAATGCACTGGATATACCAGCATTTATTATTAAGTTTAGTGAGGGCAGGGGTAGGTTAGTGAGGGATTTAGGGTCTTTTGATTATGAGGTGAGATGGTCACATGGGGATGAAGTAACTCTTTAACATAACATCTATATGTAGAAGTACAGTATACAGAGATAAGAATTTACAATATAGTGTGTGCATCAGTAATTTCTAAAAGAGACTTAAAACAGAAACACAGTCTTTCCATAACCTATGATTAGCAAGATATTAATCAGCAGTAATAGTTGCAGCAAAAGCTGGTTACAAACAATCCATAGAAACAAAACGTGAACCTAGACAACCGGTTAGACCAGAAATTCTCATAAGGGAGTATGTCTTAACCCTAAAGAAGCCTAGAAGAGCTATGGCAAGATGAGGGCGTTCATAGCCCTATCTTATCCATATGGACAGGCGCCCCTCACGCATCAGTTTATAGGCTCTCCACAAGGGTTGCAGAGCTCTACTCCCAGAGCTATGAATAGCTGCTTTTCTGGGATAGGAATCTTGGTGATGTGAAACTTCCCTGACTGCACATCCGTTCATAGGCTCTCTGCAGGGGGAAGTACATCACACGCTGTTGGCTCATTCTGGCAGTCCAACCTGGCATTGTCTTTACTCAATCCTGCAGTCTATTTTGTATTTACAACAATCAGGAGCATTTCATCTTTTATTCTGTAGCAATAGTTTCAGGGTGTCTCCCTACAACCTGCCCAACTTTTAAATTGTGTGTGTGTTTCTTGTATGGCATATTTTAAAACTAATGATATTATGGTCACTTTTGCATAACCCTTCAACAAATTATAGGGACCATTGAAAGAAAAGGCATACATTTTTGCAAATTTTATTTCTCTTAAGCACATGTAAAATTTCAATTTTGGGTAAAATGTGTGGTTAAGTTAAAATAAATATTTGGCTATTTTATGGCGTTATTATTGTTTTCATTGTTCAAGAAATCAGTCATGCCATCTGGGTGTTTTGCCACCCAAATATTTTAATACCAGTCAATATGTTTATATTTCAGACAACTATCTTTTAAAATTAAATAATGTTTTTATAGCTCCCCAAACCTTTCGCTTAAATGATAGTCAATAAGTAATATAGTTTGCATTTTAGGTACTTGAAAAATATAGCTTTTATTAAAAAGGAAAATTGTATTCAATTTTAACAAATAAAATTATTTTAAGCAGTGCTTCAAAAACAATCATATTTAAGTACTAATTCAAAATTAAATGCATTTATATTAGGGTACAATATAACAAGGCAATTTAGTCGTTTACTTTTTTATAAATTCCAGTACACACAGTAAATAAAACTGTGTTACAGAAAAAGTAAGTTAGAAAAGATTAACTTTAAAAACTTCATTTTTGATAAACTTTATCCTCTCTTTACTGCGTATGAAGCAAACTAACTTCTTGGATATTTTAGAACATATCAAATTAACCTTTCCTTTCTCCCAGGCTCCTCTTCTGTATTACTATTACAGTATTTCACTTAGACTCATTCTTATAACTTTTGGAGTGCAAATGATTTACAGCTGTTGACATCCTCTAAAAGAAGAAATTCAATCCGATTCTTTTGACTTGACTTTTTTTTTTTCTAGTTTTGACAATGTTGTTTCCAAGAATGAAAATACATTTGTTTGGAATAAATTATTATGGCTAATGATACGCTTTTGAGTGCATATTGGTATTGATTAAATCCTTTCTTAACTTTCTAACTTCTATTTTATATTCCACTTTTTATGGTTTATGTCTCAGGAATCAAAACTTTGTAACATTCATTTGCCCTCTTACCACTTAACCAGAAAGCTTTAACTCCCTTTTACAGACTCACACTGGTTTGCTATTTCTCTCTCTTCTCATAGTTTTCATCTCCTTTATATTCTTTCTTCCTGAAATTTTTCTGGTAAACTTTAGAGACCTCTGGGAATGTGTTTCACTGAACTCTCCCAAATAAAATACTAAAGCCATTCTTTTAATTAGTCTATTGAGAGTGATGGAGAAAAGTCTGGCTGTACTCCGCTAACATTCCTTCTTTCCTTGGGCAAGATAAATTATTTCTAAATTTCAGTTTCCAAGTAAACATAGAATTAACATTTTATCCAATTTAAACCATTTATCAAGAGATAACATCTATCAAGGAATAATAAAAGAACTTCTTAAATAGGACAGATTAATTTTACAAAAGAACTAAAATTCTCTCATTTCTTAAGAGTCCAGATTTTGCCCAAACCTGTAAAGTTCAAAGCAAAATGAAAAGTTGGCCATAGATCTTATGGAGAGAGCCAAGCACGACAGTTTGGGTCAAAAAGTAAAAATTTCACTCATTACTTAAATATTAGAAGTTATTCACAGCTGCAGATAATTTGTACTCTACAAGTTCCAAAAATATGTTTCTGAGTATGATTTTGTTTTAATTATTTGGTTTGGCCACCTATGCTACCAGCTTTTCATATTATTTCCAACTTTCCATTTCACCTTGTGCTGGCAATAAAAAAGATTTCAGTACAAAAATTCACTGAGTAAAAAAATGTCATTATGTTAAATGGTACTAGATTTTGTACAAGGCTCTGGCAATTTCTAATTTTGATTGACAGTTTAAGGTGTTCAAATCTGGGGTTGAGGACTTTTGGATCTTAGTCATCATGGGAGAAGAATTTGTTTCTGCACCTCATTACATTTGACTTTGCATTTTATTACATTTATCACTCACCTTGGAAATGTGTAGAACTGAAATGATAAAGATTTTTAAAAGTGCATGGTGAAACAATAATTTTAAAACATTTAGAAACAGGAAAGATCTATTTACCTAAAGAGACTCTGACCAGATATTTAGGAACTGAGTATCTTAACAATCCTTATTTCTGGAAGATGTGTGCCTGTATGTGTGATATGTGTGTGTGTGTGTGTGTGTGTGTTTGTATTTCAGAGTAACAACTCATATGTACATAAATGTAAGTCTCTCTCTCTTTTTATAAGTAAACTCAACTTCTAAGTGACCTTGATTTTAACCCCTACTTTCACTGATGGCAGAAAGCTCTTATTTTTCTAATTCAAGGCAACTCAGTCACATTGTAGTTGAAAATTGATATTCTGTTAGCAGATATTCAAATGTATGCACAGCCACATGTCTGCACAGTTTCAAGGCCCATGCTGTCTTGACCTTAGCGCTCCTTGCTTACAGAGCAAGTGGTCCCAAGGTTTCTCCAAACCTCCTTATCCTTTCTTTTTTCATAAGGGTTACCTAAACGCCAGAGAGCAAGATAAGGTGAGACAGTTAAGTAGTTAAGTGCGTGTGACTTGTATTCATCCTGAGATGAAGAGGCGAGTATCTAACCCCTGAGCCATGTTCAGTTATTGTTATTTTGCACCCTGATATACTGTATCCCTGATTTTGCGTGTTTAGAAGTGATATCTGCCGCAGGTATCACCAGTCCCTTTTACAGCTTCTCATCTTGACTAGTCACATAGTCTACATTTTCTCATCCTGACCCAACGTATCTTCAAAGAACATCCTTTCCCCTTTACAGGGCTTGGGAAGTCTTGGCTACTTTGACCACATCACCCTGGAGTGTATCAAAACTATGGGCCTGCCTGCAGGACCATTTGCCTAAACACCACCATATAGCCATTGACAATGTAAACAGGTTTTATGTTGCTTTGCCTGTTGCATTTTGGAAGGTCAGGCACAGAATCCCAAATCTGGGAATTCTCCAAATCTATCTTCTCAGTCGAAGGCCTCATTACTTTACCAGCATTCATATCAATCTAGGTCCCTGCAAAACCATTTCTTCTAACCTACTGATCAAACTTCTGTTTCTTTCAGGGTGATGCAATATTTGATATTTTACAATATTAAATATTCTTCCTTTGATGGTTTAAAACACCATGCTCAGTACTCTGGGCTTGGCTGTAAATTTGTAAAACTCAGTTTGTTAAATTCACAGAAAATTATTCCTTCCTTCTACAAAGTCTGGCTCTTATGCATCAAGAAATATTACAACTTTGAGATTTAAGAAAAACTTTACAAAATTACACAGGCTTCCTTGCAATAAAATGCATCAGCCATCCTATTAAAAGCAATGTACACAGGAAGAAATCGCTTTTGACTAAATGGTACAAGAAGAACTGCAGAGAAAGGAATTGCTGAAAATCTTCCAGGTTTTACTCAGCAGAATATGATCTAGTTAATTTTTTGCCATAGGTTGAATTATTAGCCACAATTCTTCCCTCCCCTGTGGTGGGAGGATGCATCCACAACCTTGCCTTGGCATCATAGAAGCAGAGTACACTTCCCCAGTTCAATAAACTTGTCCAGTGGAATAAGGAAAGTTGCACCTTGTTATTTCTAAGCCCATGTCTTAAGAGAAATTAAATATTTAGCCTAGATCAACTGACACATGGATACATAAGAAATAAATGCTTCTTGTTGTATGCCACTGAAATTTTGAAATATTTGTTAGGCAGCAATAGCTGACTGATACTAGGTGGACTACATAACTGTGTATTTTATTTTTCTTATATTGCATCAACTAGTGGAGATTTAAAAGCAAAAGAAACTTAAGGAAATCATGATTTCTTTAACAAGAGATTTCTTACCTCTTAGTGAAATATTCACATGGTCCCTCAAAGGAGTATGCAGAGGAGCCACTATAGTCATCTGGTCAAATCTTTCATTAAATGCAGAGATGCTCTTATTTAAGGTTTTAGAAAAGTTCCTATGGTCTCTGCTTCCAACATCTAGTCCCAGCTATCATCTTTTCCAGCTGGACTAATGAAGTAGCCTCTACACCCACCTGGAATACACCCTTACTGCAACCTATTCCTCTATAGTCTGTTCCTCATCCTAATATATTCAATGCAAATATGATCATATTGTTCCACAGCTTAAAATCCTTCGGTGCTTTCTCATTTGTTTTAGGAGAAAAGTCAAACAGTTCAACATGTCCTATAAGGATCAGCATAATCTGTTCCCATTCTATCTTTCCAGCCTCCGTTTTTGATTTTAGCATTGGTCTGTGTATTCTAGCCAGAAGAATTACTTTCAGATTATTGCAAATGATCTTGCATTTTTTTTTTTAAACTCACAGCCTTCCTCACTACCACTCACAGTCTTCTTGCCTACCTGCCAGTGAGTTTTGCAATCCCATGTTGAAAGTATGGTTTCCACTGCCAACTAGTTAGTCTGGATTCTTGTTGAAATCAGAGCCCAATTCTTTGATTGGAGGGAGGTTATCTGGCAATCATTCCAGGAGGAACCATAGGGTTGGAGAAAATGAGAGGACAGAAGCAGAAGATGCAGTGTGCTCTGGACCTAATTGGGTTCCCTTTAAACTCATATGTTGACCCCCTAACCCCCAATGTGATGTTATTTTGAGACAGGGCCTTTGGGAGGTAATAAGGCTTAGATGAGATCAGGTAGGTGAAGTCTTCCTGATGGGAAGAGCATCCTTATAAGGAGAGATGGCAGAGAGCTTTCTATCTTTCTCTCTCTGTGCCACGTGAAGAGACAGTATGAAGGCAGGTGGCTAACTGCAAGCCAGGAAGAGAGCCCTCGCCAGGAACCCAACCAGCTAGCATCTTGGCCTTAGAATTTCAATCCTCCAGAACTGTTAAAAAAATGAATTCTGATTGTTTAAGCCACCCAGTCTGTGGCATTTTTTGTGGCAGCTTAAGCTGACTAATGCAGGATGTTGTCAAATTTTTATTGAAAATCTATTGAGTTTTTAATAAAAATAGTTATCAGTATTTTCCTTTTTGTTTGGAGAATTTTATGTATTTGTTTAAAAATTCAAATTTGCCATGAAAATATCTTATGTATCTATCAAAAGTTTTTTTTTTTATTTTTGCCTTTTATATGTATGCTTGTAATTACTTATCATTTTTTAAGGTAGGGTCTTAAAAATAAATAAATTAAATAAAATAACTTCATTATTTTCTATATAAATATTTTCTATATAAAAATTATTTTCTATATAAATATAAACTCAGTCTGGTATTACTTACAAGAAGTTCATCTACACACTGCTCCATAGTAATGTAGTAACACAGTAAGCCATACCAGGCTGTTCTCTTGCTTAAACATCTTCAATGGCTCCCCATTACTTACCAAATAAAGTCTAACCTCTTTGACATTCCATATAGAGTTGATTACAGTGACAGCTCCCACCCTATTCTTTCAATTCCTATGTTCTAGGAATTACTTAGTTTCCTAAACATAACACATTCTTTTCTCAGTAAACTTACCCTTGACTCATCTTCATTTCTGGCTTATACTTTGCTACATATATGTCATCCTCTTACCCAGAATTAATATACATCAACATTTGTATGATCCTTGTCTTTGATTATTCTCCTCTCACTCTATAATAGCTTTCATCCACTTCTGTGCTTATGAAAAACACATTTATCCATCAATTCAATTTTTTTTTGTTTTTTTGAGATGGAGTTTCGCTCTTGTTGCCTATTATACGATCTCGGCTCACTGCAGCCTCTGCCTCCCGGGTTCAAGCAATTCTCCTGCCTCAGCCTCCTGAGTAGCTAGGATTACAGGCATGCACCACCATGCCTAACAAAGTTTGTATTTTTAGTAGAGACAGAGTTTCTCAATGTAGGTCAGGCTGTTCTCTAACTCCCGACCTCAGGTGATCCTCCCACCTCAGCCTCCCAAAGTTCTGGGATTACAGGTGTGAGCCACCAATTCAGCCATCAATTCCACCTTACATTTCACCTATGCCTTACTACCTCATTCCCCTTTCTTTCAGTTAAAATTATGCCTTAGTAATAACTTTATTACTTGTTAGAATAGTTTAAGAAATTCTTATCCATATTTCCCTCATCAGCCTGAAAGCTGCTTGATGGAGATAACACTATATCTCATATGTTTAGTGCATACTAATCCCATAAATATTAATTAAATAAAATAAGAAATAATATTTATATATCTAATTATATTGTTTTAACCTAAAAGTATAGGTTATATGATATTTCAAGGCAAAAATAATTTGTTCATACATATGTAATTTACATTAAACAAAAATATCAAATCTCACCACATTGAACTTTTGTGATTTTGACTTTGGTAACTAAGTATTATACTTTGCTATTGAGTAGTTACATGCTAAATAATTTATAAATTGTGCAATCTTTCAAAGGAAAGTAATCAGTAATGTAAAATAAGAGAATATAAAATCAATAAGGCACTCAGCTTCAGACCCCTGGTAAAAGACAAATAGTAATGTCATGACTGTACATGTTTAAGTATAGAAAGTTTATTCTAAGTGATATTTACCAGCTGCTCTTCTGATCTGAAAGTTAGAATATAAATTCAGTGAAACCAAGAGAATCCTCTGTCAGAATAAGTAGTTAAACCCTGGAAAAGGCTATCATTAGGGGAGTAACTACTGTCCTTATGATAGTAAAATCTAACTGTCTTTGCTGCCTTCAGAGGAGACCTTGGTTTATTATTGGTTTAATAATTCCTATTATGCAACAGGGAATCAATAACCTTATTCTTTAAAGTTCTTCTCTGATTGTAAATTGCTATAGACTTCCATTAGAGAATGGATTTGTAATGCTATCCATTATGTGATTACCAGTTGTAATAAATTAGCCTGATAGTTTAAATTACATATTGATGACTGACAAACCACAAAAAAAGATTTAGAAAAATGTCAACTTCCAAAATTAAATGTTTCAACTACTATCATTTTTATATTTTATTCTAAACTATATATAAGTATAGTCATAATGACTTGAAATCCAAATTTTAATTCTTCATTCAATATACCTAAGATAAATAAATAAATAACAATTAAAAAAAACTTGCAAATATTTTGTCACAAATGATTTACCTTTTACTAAAATGTATTTTGTGGAAGAAAAACTTGAATATATTTAACATAAATCTTGATAATTTTTGTGTAAAATTGTATATGACCATAAGCAACTGTTATTACACTATTCTTTGTAAAGTATGTCTAATGATATGAATGAGCTTTTCAGAGAGATACTATGACCTTTTACTGCTTCTGAAAATCATAGTAAAGATAATTTGCATGAGGTTCTGGTATCATGTATGAAGCAGTTTTGGTCAGTATTACATGGATCTGCAAGCATTTTCATCAGCTTGGGCTGCTACAGCAGAATAACATTGACTGGTGAGCTTAAACAACAAGCATTTATTTTTCACAGTTCTGGAGGCTAGAAGTCTGAGAACAAGGTGACAGTGGATTCCTTCTTAGTGAGGGCTCTCTTCTTGGCTTGCAGACGGCTGCCAGCTGGCTGTATCCTCACATGGCTCAGAAAGAAGGTTCTGGTGTTTTCCTCTTAAAATGGCACTAACCTCATTATAGGAGCTCCCCCTTCATGACTTCATTTAAGATTAATTACCTCCCAATGGTCTTACCTCCCAGGGGTTACAGCTTCACATATGAGGTTTGGGAGGACACATACATTCAGTCCATAACACTACAAGAAATGAGTTTCCTCACTTCAGCAAATTAACAGCAAAGCAGAAACAGAATGCAAAGTTCTACATAACAATGAATTTTAGCCTAGTATGGATTTTACCCAGCTAATAAGAGAAAATATCATCTTCAAAATTATTTCAAGGAGCATATTACATTTCTGGTTCTGTAATATGCATTTAACAAAGCGTGTATTTCAGTTTAATATCTCTGTTTTAACATTCTTATCCATGAAATGGGGAAAAACAGCATTTATCTTTGCCTCTCCAATCGGTGCTATGTAAAATAATTAAGTAATATGTACCAGATCTTACAAAATAATAAATTATAAAAGTTCAAAACAGTATCTTTTTTTTGTTTTAATTCCCAAAGTGAAAATTTTGCTTTCTCTGAACTATTACCTCCTGACTATCTAACATGTCAGTTTCAACTGAGGCCCGTGGCACACCAGCCAGACTCATACCTTTTGATTTCTTTGGAAAGGTATTTCTCAGCTGGCAAAACAAAGTATCCAAAATGAAAAGATAAAGAAAGGGGACACCAGATTCTGACTCAGAACAGTACTTGGAAATTCCTGTGCTTGTGTGATCTGCTGCCAGTTGCTTCAGATTTGAAAAACAGTGCCTTATTAAGGACTAAATGAATGATTGTCTATGGATTTTGGTGGACCAGATATAAAGAATACTTAAGCACTGTCAATCCATTGCCAACCCATTGTCCTCATCCCACACTTGATGTGGGTAAGAATTTCCACTTCTTAAACCTGCGCATTTCTCAGGAATTTTTGCAAAGATTAACTAAAAACTGTAAGACCTTTTTTTAGGGAATCATATATGGACGTATCACTGGATCAGATGCAGGATGTGTTACTTTTCTTAAATTTCAGTAATGTAGTCCTTGTTTTACTGTTTTTATACAGCTCTTTGTTAATGACCACAGAAGCAGAAGTAGCTTTATTTGTAATCTTGCTTCTTTGTCCTAGGAGTTATTTAATCACCCATCACTATTTTATTGCATGATTCTAAGAAAAGAGAAAGATAGATACATGTATTATCATATTTAAGAATAAACTTAGACATTGCAAAAATAGGAATCAAGATAATTGGCTTCTTAAATTGCTACTTAAATGTATCTATGTTTAATTCTTATTTCTTATGAATTAATATGTTTTAAAATTTTTGAAGAAAATTTTGTTCAATTGGATTTTCAGTCTTTGCTAACAAGCCAAAACTGCTATGTCCTTAAAAGACATAACATTCCAGATAGTGGTTACATTTGAACATCTCACTAGCAATCATGAGAGTCACACATGTACAGCTGGGTTTAGAAAACTAAAAAAATAAAAAATAAAAAAGAGAAAGAAAAAGTATGAGTTACATCAGAATAAGTATAAGAATCATATATGTTATATTAAATATAGTCGATAGAACTTTAAGTAACAATAATATCTTTGAAGCCATGTTAATAACCCTGATTGCAAATCACCATGATGCAAATGTTTTTCACTTTTTCCAATGTCAATTTTTGCTCTTGCTAAATGTTACTGATGTATATAATGGTATTAGCAAATTTATAGAATGATTCCAAAAGGGGCTAAAAGGAGATAGATTATGTAAATTTAAAAATTACTATAGTGCCTTTGGCTTCCACTTATTTTCTCTTTCTTTCCCTTTCTTTCTTTTTTTCTTTCCTTCCTCCCTCCCTCCCTCCCTTCTTTCTTTCTCTTTCTTTCTTTCTTTTGTTCTTTCTTTCCTTCATTCCTTTCTCTTTCTTTCTTTCTCTCTTTCTTCTTTCTCTCTCTCTCTCTCCTTCCTCCCTCCCTCCCTTCCTTTGCTGCCTGCTTGCCTGCCTTCCTTCCTTCCTTCCTTCCTTCCTTCCTTCCTCCTTCCTTCCTTCCTTCCTTCCTTCCTTCCTTCCTTCCTTCCCTGTCTTTCTCTCTTTCTTTCTTGACAGAGTCTCACTCTGACACCCAGGTTGGAGTGTGTTGGCACTATTGTAGCTTTCTGCAGCTACAAATTCCTGGGCTCAAGCAATCCCCCCACTTCAACCTCCAGAATAGCTGGGATGACAGACATGCACCACCATCCCCAGCTTATTTATTTGTTTGTTTATTTATTATTTATTTATTTGTGACAGGGTTTCACTCTGTTACCCAGGCTGGAGTGCAGTGACATGATTACTGCTCACAGCAGCCTCGAACTCCTGGACTCAGGTGATCCTCCTACCTCAGCCTCCAGGGTAGCTGGGACTACAGATCCGTGCCACCATGCCCGGCTATTTTTTTTTATCATTATTATTTGGCTAGAGACAGGGTCTCATTATGTTGCCCAGGTTGGTCTCGAACTCCTGGGTTCAAGTGATCTGCCTGCTTTGGACTCCCATTTTTTTCTTTTTTTTTTCTTTTTTTCTCTTTTTTTAAAAATTATACTTTATGTTCTAGGGTACACGTGCACAATGTGCAGGTTTGTTACATATGTATACATGTGCCATGTTGGTGTGCTGCACCCATTAACTCATCATTTACATTAGGTATATCTCCTAATGCTATCCCTCCCCCCTTCCCCCACCCCCAACAGGCCCCGGTGTGTGATGTTCCCCTTCCTGTGTCCAAGTGATCTCATTGTTCAATTCCCACCTACGAGTGAGAACATGCGGTGTTTGGTTTTCTATTCTTGCCATAGTTTGCTGAGAATGATGGTTTCCAGCTGCATCCATGCCCCTACAAAGGACATGAACTCATCCTTTTTATGGCTGCATAGTATTCCATGGTGTATATGTGCCACATTTTCTTAATCCAGTCTATCATTGATGGACATTTGGGTTGGTTCCAAGTCTTTGCTATTGTGAATAGTGCCGCAATAAACATATCTTATTATGTCACTTGCCAAATAAATTCTAGGCTAGAAAGTGTTGAGGGATATTCTAAAATTTAATTATAGTAAATTAGCTAATGCAACAATAATAAATTAATGCTAACATTTTCTTCTTAAATATTTGGAGGTCAAAAATGTTATAAGAGTTACTCTGGCATTCTTTACAAGTCTGCAGATAACCAAGAATTTGCTACCCTGGTGCCTTACATCCTTAAGTAGTTTGAAGGTTATTGTTTGTTTTATGTTTTTATCTTTACAATAATTGACTATTGTGAAATAAAGAACTTTGGAATTTAAATTGGAGGACATGGAATACAATTTGAGTCTGCCATATACTAACTAGGTAACCTTGAAAAACTGAATTACTTTCATTGAGCATTAGCTACTTATCTGTAAAACTAGAAGTCATGCAAACTTTCCTCATAGGATTGTTGCACAGATAAATTGGAATAATTTATTTATTATTATTTTGAATAATAATTCAAAGAACAGTGAGTTGCCATGCAATGCTATTCTATGGAGTCAACATGATGTTATTATTAGTAATCATAGTAGTGTTATACGGAGCACCTGGAATAAAATTCACTGGAAAAAAGTATACAGAAGGGAAATAACAGAAAGGAAATTATAGCAAGAAATGTTGCCTTGTTGGAGGCAAGAGTGTAGTGGATCAAATTTCAAACAAAGAGTACTTAAGATCCTTAGCTTTTGAATGTAAGATTTTGAATCTAAGCCCAGCTCTCATCATCATTATCTGTCTAATCTTAAGCAAATTCTCTCAATTTCCTGATTTAAAAAAGTAAGCGTAATGGAGTTCTTATGAAGCTATGAGAATAGAAAGCAATGATGATCAAGGTTCTAATGCATTTTTAGGCACATGGCATTCAACAAAGGGTAATTATATGATAATGGCGGAAAAGGCTACTTTATAAGCCACAGTTACTCTATTATTATACTCACATGGAAGAAATACCTAGAGGTTAACACAAGGGAAAACAAATGCTAGATTCCATTGCTGTATTGAGGAGTATTGCTAGTGTTTATATTTTTATCATTATTGAGTGTAGAAAGAGGCAATCAACCTCAAAATCCTCTGTGTCGGCATATCGTAGTATTCTCAGAACAGAAAATCTTTAATTCTTCAGATTAGGTTGTCATGCTATTATCGAGGAAACATTTTTTTTTACATTGTTAGAATACGAAGAATCTTTCTGCCAATATTCTAAATATAGCTATTGTGCTTTGATTCTTTTATCCTTTCCTCTAGGGAGGAATGAAAAGGACACAAGAGAGAAAGGGGCAACCATGCATGCATATGATGACTCCATCTAGCTTTTTTACAAATCCACCTAAATATTGCAGGCGCCCTTTCCTGTGACTTACATAAGTAATCTCCAAGGAGGTTGTGCCATGGCAACTGTCAATACAGTTGTATGAGAAACAGGGAGATGATTCATTTAAAAAAACAGGCATTCTCCATGTTTACAATGTAGTAAGCATGAAAAAAGGTCTTTAAAGACTATAGGAGTCCAGTAAATAAATGTAAACCAAACTTATCTATATAAAATGGTAAGTAAATTTGAATAATATAACCCACATAAAATTATAAAATCATGTCTAAAATATCAGAAACAATGCTTTATAAATCAAGAAGATATTAGCATCAAGCCTGTAATCCCAGCGCTTTGGGAGGCCGAGACGGGCGGATCACGAGATCAGGAGATGGAGACCATCCTGGCTAACACGGTGAAACCCCGTCTCTACTAAAAATACAAGAAAATAAGCCGGGCGTGGTGGCGGCGCCTGTAGTCCCAGCTACTCGGGAGGCTGAGGCAGGAGAATGGCGTGAACCCGGGAGGCGGAGCTTGCACTGAGCCGAGATGGTGCCACTGCACTCCAGCCTGGGGCACAGAGCAGGACTCCGTCTCAAAAAAAAAAAAAAAAAAAAAAGAAGATATTAGCAGTTTTTTTCCCCTAAGGCCTTTGTGTGGTTTGTGAGGCTGAGATAAAATATTGATTACGGTAGCCCCCCCTTATCTGCAGGGGATGCATTCCTAGCTCCCGCAGTGGATGCCTAAAACCACAGGTAGTACCAAACCCAATTGCCATCGATCAGAATTCGTTTCTGTTCCTGTTTTCCACCCACAAATGTAATGCCTTTTCAATTTTAACTAAATATTAATCATGCGCTGTGGCAGTAATGTTTACAGTTTGAGGTGCAACAGCAAAAGTAGCATGACTTTTGCTTTCCTTCTTCATAATATCACAGGTAGGTTGTTTCTTACTGTAGTCTTCGTAACCTCCACACATGATGCTTTTTTATCTCCTTATAAAATACAGACCTTTCACCTTTTTACTTTCTGGCTTTTCTTAGGCATATCTAAATTACCACCATCGCTACTCTTGAGCTGTAGGGCCATCATTAAGTAAAATCAGGGTTACCTGAACACAAGCTCTGGAATACCTTGACAGTCAATCTGATAGTCCACATGGCCATAAGTGACTAGTGAGTGGGAATGTGTTCAGTGTGGAGAAAATGGATGGAAACAAAAAAGATTTTAGGCTAGAAAGTGTCAAGGAATATTTCAAAATTTAGTTATAATAAATTATTTCATCCCAAACCACAATACATTTAAGGCAAATATGTTCTCCATAAATATTTGGAGGACAAAAAGGTTATAAGAGATATGTTAGCCTTCTTTATAAGTCTTTGCTGAGCAACACCACAAGATTTCATCACGCTACTCATGATGGCACATAGTTTAAAATTTATGCATTGCTTATTTCTGGAGTTTTCCATTCATTATTTTCAAACCATGGTTGACTGTGGGTAAACAAAACTGTGGAAAGCGAAACATTGAATAAGGAGAGACTACTGTAATTGTAAACAACATTTATGTAAACATGGATGGTAAAATGTCAAGGGACGCCATCCAAAATAAGTTTAAACAGAATAGAATTACTTAGAAACTAGCAAGAGATTTTTAAAATGAAGAAGGGAAACAGATAAAGATACAAGTTCAGTCAATCAAAAAAGAAGATTTTTAAAAAGCAGTGGAAAATCAGAACAAATGAAAGCACAAAGTAATGATTTTAAAAATAAGTCAAAAATATAAATAATTATCATAAACGTAAATGAACTGAACTCCTCAAATTAAATACAGTTAAATAACCATAATATAAACTAAACCCAGCTATAAGGGTTAAATTTTTAAAACATTTATAAAAATCTGTAACACAAAGTATTATTTAAAGGAATCTAGTGTAGTTATATAATATCCAAAAATAGATCTTAAAGCACAAAGCTATGCTAGTGTTAAGGAAATTTGCAAGAAAATGATAAAATATTCACCTCTCCAGGAAAGTACAAAAGTTCTAAAAAGTGTAGAGAGCAAATGATACAGATTCAAATATTTAAATAAAAAATTATTTTAAAATTGAGAATTTGACAAATTCACACTCAGTGGAATATTTCAACATATCTCAAGTATTGACTGATTACCCAGGTAAACAGAGTATATTAGTTAACAGAAACTGCTTCACACAGAAACGTTTTAAAAAATGAATTCTCTAGGAACTTATATAGAATATTTATAAAAATTGAAAAACTTCCAACAAATTTCAAAGAAGTACTACATAAAGACTATTTTCACAACTAAGCAAGTTGTAGACGAATGTTTAAAAATGTGTAATTAGAGAAAATAAAAATAATACATATCATAACTTGTGGGAGGCCATGAAATTTGTTTGAGAGGGAAATTGTAGCCGGAGATGTTTGTATAAAAAGACAAATTAAGAGTGAAAATTGACGGGCTTTGTGCTCAAACTCAGCTGTGTTCCACGGCGCAGAACAAGGAAAGCCACAGAAGGATTCCATGGGAAATACAGCATCTCTACTTGTATTCATTGGTCATAAATAAGTAATATGCCTTTACTTTGCTACAAAAGAGGCTGAATTTTTTTTTTTTTTTTTTTTTTTTGCTTGCATATTGTATCTTAACAAAATTAAGAGGCTCTTACTCCAGGATGAAGATAAATTTAGGTTAGGCAAACCCTGCCATCCAGCTATCCTGAAAAGTTTTCAGTTCACCCAGGCAAGCTGTTATCTTTCTCGCTGAAAGGACTTTAGTGGTTTTCTGCTTCTTTCTTCTCATTATTCATCTAACTCCTATTCGTATTTCAGACCTAAATTTAGACATCACTTTCACTGGATACCCTGTTATGACACCAAAATCAGCTTTAGCATTGGTCCTTGGGTTCCCATAGCACCACACATTTGCTTTTATAGTGACAATGTGACACTGGGCGATGGTTATATCTTTCCTTTGCTGGTTCTTACACCTTACTGTGTAGTCCTTGAAGATTCCTGTTGTACAATTACAAGTCTTTGGAAGGACTGGATAAATGAATGTATCAATGATACCTGGTACAACAAAAGTGTTTAATAACTCATGAGAAAAATTTCTCTTTATTCTTGAAATAAAGTAATACAGTGTCTTTCTCTTTAGGAGCAAGTTTATTTTTATCTTACACCTAGTAAGTCATGTAATTAACTGTGTTCATCTCTTTCACATTGGTTGTATTCTAATTTAAAGCTTGCATTCTAATTTAAACTCCTCTATATTACAGGTCTTTGGGGTGTGAATTTTGTACACTAATATTACTTACATATTTTATTTTTACTTTAATTTGTGTCAGGCTACTTTACTTATTTTTGTTAACTTTACTTTAAGACGGTATTTCATGTAAATAGTTTAAAACCAAACTGTTCTAAATGGCTCTGAGAAGACACAAATTGAGATGGAGCTTAGTGTGCAGGAGGTTTATTAGGAAATGCACTTGAGATCACAACTGTGAAATGGAGAAGGAAGGACAATTTGGCAGAGGGAGACTACTTCAGTATTCTGGAATTGAGATGGCCCCTTTCAAGTTGGGGTGAGATAACTGTGCCTTTATACCCCTGCAGTGATCAGTCTTTTGATGCAGGCTGCCCCTGAAACTCCAAACAAAGCAGTTTTCTTCATCAAATGTAACCTCCAAAGAGGAGTGAGGGCTGGGGGGAATGTTCCTACAGAACTCTCAGAAGTGTGGGCAGCTGTTTGGTCCATAATAGCATGGTTGCTCTGTAGGTCTACAATCCAGCTGCCACTCGAGACTTCCCTAAATCTTGAGTATTGTATATCCTCTTTTCTCTTTTGGTTTACTCCCTCATTTTGGCAAAAATCTACATTCCATAGAAATTACTTATAAAAATAAATGAATACTTTACAGATTTAAAACATTTTTAGTTTGTACAAAACCCGATTGACAATTTGAATGTGTATAGAATTCTATACTTAGCATCATCTTCCAAAATTGTAAGACATTGTTACATTGTCTTCTGGCCCTCCATATGTCTGTTGAGAAGTCTGATGTCATTCTTAATCTCATTTTTTTTGTATTTGTCTGTCACCTGTTCCCTTCACCTTTACTTCTTCCCTTGACCACTAGAAGCTGTTAATGCTGGTAAACTAAAATATCATGGTGTCTTGCTACATATTCATGTCTATTATTTGAGCTGAGTACCCAATGAGTCATTTAAATATGGAAACTCATGTCTTTAAGTTCATATGAAATTTTATTGATTACTGTGTTAAACATTTTCTTCTTTCTCTTATCTCAATTAGCTGGCTCCACAAGTCTTATTTTTAAGATATTAAACATACTGGACTAGTAATAAAATTCCTTTATTTTTCCCCAATATTTTACATAACTTTTTCTTTCTTTGTTATACTCCATGAGTTTCCCTAAATATCGTTTTCAGCCTTTCTCTTGAACTTTTAATAGTGCTTTCATAGATTTAATTTTCAGAAGCTCTTTTCAAGCCTGCTGGTTTGTTTTGTTTTGTTTTGTTTTTGTTTTTTTAGGTAGGGGTGGCATTCTGTTGTTATTTCTTATTTGAAAGATCATTTCATCCATTTGGGGTTTTTTTAGTTTTTTTTTTCTCTCTCTTTATAGATTTGCTTGTTTTAAGTTGTTGTATTTTTTATTTGTTAAGTTTGTTTTGCTCATTTCTTACTATAGGGATGGGGAAGGATTTGGCATATAAGGAACCATCAAGTCTTAAAAAGGCTTTCAAATAACCCCTCTGCCTCATTTATGTATGAAACAAGCATTTAATCTTCCTGGGTCCCAGCAAGAAGCCAGGAGCTATTTCTCAAAAAATAAAGAGAATGACTTCGTTTTAAAGCTATAGATATCATGACTTTTTTCTTTTATCAGAGCTTATCACAATCTCCTCTCCACTTAGTATCCTAAGCTCCAGCACCATTGGATTTTGGGGGTCATAACCACCAATTTACAGTGATGCTTACATTATAGATTATAACAGCTAAAGAGGTCTTATCTCTTTGTGAGTCCTACTGATAATGGTGTGCTAGAGTTTTCCAGCATGCTATCCCTGTATAGATTGTGTTAAACAATCTATTGTCATTCTTTTCTCTCATAGAAATATCTTAAATAATACTGATTCTTACTGCAGCACAAACATGTTTAACTTGTACAATTTTAAGATCATATTTGATTTGTTAAAATATTGTGTTTATAGAAACCAAACCAAATTATTTATATATATTACATATATACATATTTAATACATACATACATATATAGCTACATATATAATACATACATTATACATCTACATGTATAATACAAATATATACATATATGTCTTCAGCTTCAAGTATCAAAATCAATTTTGTATACCTTAAATAAAATGAAAATGTATTTTTAACATGTTAATACTTCTGGACTCTAAGAGAAATAGAAGACTGGCTTGTAATATAGGCACAAATCAAGACACCACCATAAAGCTGAGAAGAGGTGAAAAGGCCATCTTTTCAAAGTCTGCAGGACACAGCTACCACTGCTGTTTTTGTAAATGAATTCTAACCATCTCTTGTCTTTCTAATATTTGTTCAAGGGCTAAAATTTCCAGTTGGAGCTTCCAATTGGCTAGGCACATGTGATTTGCTCATGCACTGACTTTGGGGACAGAAGTGAGGTGAGGTATAACCCTTCCCCTTCAGAACATTAAATTTACAACATAACAAATTCTTCTGAAAGAGGAAAGCATATTAGAAGCTATGTAGCAAAAATAAAGTGCCAACTAGAGCTATAATTTTTCTTATTATTTTTTCTTTAAAATCTTAAATATTATTTAATGTTTAATTTGTGAGGAAATAAGTAGAGCAAAATAAAATAGAAAAAATGAAATAATATCTAGCAACAATTAATATAAAGCAATAAAAAGTTATACTCATTTTATATAATTTTCTTCACACCAGTATGTATTTTTTAAAAATAGCATTAGTTGTTTTTTAAGAGAAAATTCCATCTGGTTGACCAGTTTGTTATGTATAGTTTTACCCAATAAAATTATTCCTCCTTTTCCTACTCTGCAGTTTGGGATCAATTTCAACAGCTGTTTTAGATTAAGTCTATTTTTGAAATAATATTACCAAGAGGAAAGAGACATTTTATCTTCTAAGGATTCCTTGGAGAGGCAAGAATGTCAACAGTCATACATAAAATCATAGCTTTCACTGGAAACTACAATCTTGCTAAAGACAAAAAGGCCATTTTTCTTCATGCAAGCTAATATCATGTCCTTATTATGTAAGCAAGCACAGTATATTCTTTAAAATGTCAGGGATAAGGAGAAAAAAAATTCAGAATATAATGCAATTATAATATAACAATATATTTCAATTCGGGCTATAGGCAGGCTTTCTAGTAATAGTTAAGCCTTTTCTGATGGATGCAGGGCACATTTTCCAATAGAAAAATGATGGAATTGACACTTTAAGGAGGTAACACTGGAGCAGAGGCTTGACCACCACCCAGTTCTCACCAGCACTCAGGATGCTTTTGGATGGGTTACCCACGGGCACACAAACATGTGCACACACACACACACGCACACACACCCCAGATACAACATTCCAAACCATGAATATGCTATGCAACACTGCGTTAACAGGACATGCCTGTAGTGGCACATAACTTGGCCTAGAAAATACTGGGGACATCTGCATTCCCTTTTCTTATTGAATTGACTTACTTGGCTTCTGAGTTTTCCTCAGAAGTAACACTTCAATATCTTTTCCATTTCTGTCTTGATCATTGTTTGTGTACCAAGTATAGCTGTACACATTTGGTACCATACTGGAAAACTCCAGGCAGAGCCATTTAAACATAAAGATTACATTGGGCATGACTTCTCTTGCCTTTTAGAAGTTTACAACTAGCATTGCCTACTATATGTGGCAGAGCTGGTCATCAGTCTACAGAGGATATTTTCTTATTGAACTAATGTTGGCAATTTGCATTTTAAAACAGTATTGAAGTATGCATATTTAGTAGAATAAACAGAATATAACTTTCTCTTACAGAGTTATTGAATCTCTTCCTTATCTGTTATATTGCCTTTCTTACTTCAATTTGTGAGTGTTTTCTTTTGTATTGATAGAATAGTTCAGAGAACCATCTATTTATTGTTTAAGGGTTTTGTTATATTTCTTTTAGAAGCTATAGATACTATTAGATTAATTTACTATGGACTAATTTATTGATATAAATTTAACTATTTTAAAATCCTAAGTAATTTTACTCATCTAACTATTTTAAAATCCTAAGTAATTTTACTCATCTTCATTTTTTATTTCTTTTTGCACTTATTTATTTGCCTGAAATAACCTAGTGATTCAAAATAATACTTACAGAAAATCTTCCATGAACCATATATAAACTTTGTTTGATTTTTAAAAAAAATTTTGATAACTAGATTATTTAAAATTTGTATTTATATCTATTTAAATCTTTGGCTAAATCTCATGTATTTTAATATTTAGAATTATCACATTTTCTTAATAGTGTTGATTGAATAGCTCTTTTATCTACACTTTCATAATTATTTAAAACAGTATATGAAATGTTTCAAGCATGTGTATTTTTATACGCTACATATAGCAACTCTGTATGCTATTTCTATTATTTGTAATTTATAAAATTATTTTACTGGTCTTCTACATGATTGATTCTTATAGTTTTTCTATGGCTATTGGTGAGAAAATTGAATTCTCCAATATTGAGTTCAAATTTTTAATTTGATCATTAATACAATTTTGTAATCAATATTTTTAAAATATTATTTTTGTCTTAAATATATTATGGATTAATTACACAGATACATGACAGCTGCCATTTCAGTTACTTTTCTAACAATTTTGTGGCAGATTTTGCTTTACATATTTCATTCCATATCAAGCAAAATAGAAATATTTGTAATTTTTATATTTGTACTTTACATTGTAGCTTTTATAAATATAAAATATCCCTATTCTATTTCTTATAATAAAATTATAAGAATCTCTTTCATGTGTAGAGAAATGGAGATTACCTTCTTTTGAAGTATGGAATTTTTCATAGATTCCATGCTTGTTTTCTGTTCCTTTACAACTTTCCAGTGCTTGAGCCTGCCCACATCAGTCACAGCAGGGCCTGTCTCCAAGTCCAGAGGTCCAACAGGCTGAGCTAAATAATGATAAATTAGATCCTCATGCAAACCACAGCCAGGAGCTTAGTGGCTACAACAAAGACTTGGACAGGTTTTCTGGGGAGCACATCCTCCCATAAGCCTATTTCTCTCTTTGAAGGAGATCAGGTTTAAGACTTTCTCTGCTTCTAGGCTCTGCATAGTTTTCTAAATGCCAACTATGCAAGTTACTTGCATTTTTCAATAAATCCAAGTGAAAGAATAGAGAAAAACTTTAGAAGTGTTTTATCTGATGGTCTCCATCTTATTCCATGCAGGTTGCTATAACAGAATACCATAGACTGGGTGACTTATAAACAACAAAAGTTTATTTCTCATAGTTCTAGAGCCTGGGAAGTCCAAATGTTAGCAGTCAGTATCTGGAAACGGCTCATTTCCTCTTCCTTGACTTCCACCTTCTCCCTGCATGCTCACATGGTGGAAGGAGCTAGAAACCTCTCCTAAGCTTCTCTTGTGAGAGTACTGATCCTATTCATGAAAGCTCCACTGTCATTATCTAATCAGGTACCAATGGCTCCACCTCTTAACACCATCACATTGGGAGTTAGGATTTTAGCACTTGAATTTGAGGAGACACGTTCAGTCCATAACAGTCTCCCCAGCCCATCTTTGCTTCCAAACCTCTCCCCTCAATTTCTTTTCTTTCCTTTTCTTTTGTTTTCAATAGAGACATTGGCTCACTCTGTCACCCAGGCTGGAGTACAGCAGTGGAATCACAACTCACTGCAACATCAAACTCCTGGTCTCAAGCAATCTGCCCACCTCAGCCTCCCAAATTTCTAGGATTACAGCTGTGAGCCACCATGCCCAGCCCTCCCCTCAAATTTTGTACTGTCTGGAATGTTCAGCTACCACTGCTGTCTGCATATCCTTGTCTCAGAGACTCATACCACTTCTACGTAGGTTTGCTCAGTTCAGTTACATTCGTACTAAATTTAGCAGCAATTCCTCTAGTTCTCTAAAATGTGGAATACACAAACCTCTGACTGATTTCCAGTGAACATGCAGAATTTTCTGTCTTTGTTTTAACTACTGGATGTTTAAATGGGATTTTAAAAGACAAAGAGAGGGAATTATTTGTGTTCCTTTCATTTTGCCAAAAGTCTTGCTATTGTTTTTGTCATAATTTTGGTTGTAAACCTCCTCAAATATTTTGTGAAATAATTTACACCCAGTTGAAAAATAACTCTTACAAAAAACTTTAAGAAAATTAATATGTTTTTTTCTGTTTTCCAAAGGAGGAAACTGCTATACAGCAGTATTGACAGATTGATTACAATCAAAAGGCTTTGAAGAACAGCAAGAGGAATTGAGTTTTAACCTGTCTGTACACAATCCATACAGAGTGCTTAAAAAAGAAAACAGAATATTTGAATCATGTTTGTTTTTGAAAAAAATCATTCCGTGTTTTTACAATTTTAGTGTGTATATATTAATATAAACCACATAAAAAGATAATACTGGCTGGGTATGGTGGCTCATGTCTGTGATTCCAACATTTTGAGGGGACTAGATGGGAGAATTGCATGAGCCCAGGAGTTCAAAACCAGCCTCGGCAACAAGGGAAGACCCAATCTCTACATTTTTTAAATAAAATAATAATTAGCCAAATGCAGTGGTGTACCCTCTGGTCCTAGCTATTCTGGAGGTAGAAGTGGGAGGATCGCATGAGCCTAGGAGGTTGAGGCTACAGTGAACCATGATCATACCACTGCACTCCAGCCTGGATGACAGAGTAAAACTGTCTCAAAAAGAGAGAGAGAGAGGAGAGAGAGAGGAAAGGAGGGAGAATACTGTGTTTCTTAACTTTGCATGTGTGGTAATGTGTGTGGTATGTGAGGTGTGCATGTGGAGTGGAAGTGGTTGAGACCATCTGCAATAAGCTTGTTAACTGGTTTGTATCACTCATATCTTTATCCTCGAGACTGGAGATATCTAAGTTTTCATAAGAGATCATCAGAAGAATGATGATCAGCTGAGAAAACACATCCACAAAATTCCAAAGAATATCTGGTGAGATTATTTTAAAGAAAACATTTCTCATACACAAAAAGTGTAAGAATTGACATAGTAAATATGCAGGCACTCACTAATCATTTAAGAAATAAAAATTGAAAAATAATGCCATGAAATTATCTGCATTCCCCATTCTTATTTTTTTATTTTATTTTTATTAAGCACTACATAACACATTGCATGTTATATAATACACTGTATAACCTTCTAGCAGGGGTAGATGGCCATAACTGAGTTGTTTCTTCATCAGTCAGGAAAATGCTTCCTTAATCAATGTTCTCCAAACCCTTTGACACATAGTAATGATCAACTCCAGAGATGCGCTTATCTCTTTCCATCAGATTCCAGTGATACCCAAAATGAGCAACCCTTTTTTCCTTGCCCCCATTAGTGAACCTCTGGATGTACGCAGTAGCCGCTCCTGGAATAAATAAGCACACGCCCATGGCGGCGAGTCCGGGGAGAATCTCGAACCACATCTCTGCCCCGTTACCTAGGCCAAAACCCTGCTTCTGGGTCCTTGAAAGGTGACCGGGCTTCGGCTCCCTTCCCAGTCACATTCCCCATTCTTATTCCATTTCCCTCCTTCTATGCTTTTCTCTGCCACACATTGCCAGTCAAAACCACTATTCTGAGTTATTTGGAGTTTATCATCCTATGCATGCTGCTATACTTTTACTTCATAAATAATTTACACGTTAGAGTTCCATTGCAGAAAACAGAATCTGCTTTAGCTAGGTTGAAAAAGGGATGTCTTACTACATATTAAATAGCTTGAAAAATAGGAAGGGCCAAAGCACTCGGCTTAGGCTATGCTTCCAGAAATATCTCCAGAACATTATTACCTACAAAGCATTTGGGTAATGTTCTATCATTGCTGCCAGAGTTGCTAACAGAGGAGGTTGCTATCCATAATGCTGATGAAAGAATTGAAAACTACTCCTTTGGGAAAACAGCTGTATGAAGCTGTCAAATTAGGAAATTTCTGTCACCATGCTGACTACAAAACTATCAGACAGTAAAATGGATGCCTAGCGCTCAGCCTGTTTGCTCATGCTCTAGATTTTATATTCAGGTCTAATCTCATCAGGATGCATACAATGAGAAAACACTCCATTGTATCTGGAACTCTAGTTCAGGCAGTCAGACAAGGGGTTAATGTTCAAATTATATGAGGGAATTCTACAGCTTAATAGCAACATACGTACGCACACACACATGCACACACACACACCAGTTTAATAACAGACAAAGTACTTAAATAGATGTTTCTCCAAAGAAGACATATAAATGGCCATCAAGTATATGAAGAGGTGCTCAACATCACTAATTATCAGGGAAAGGAAAATAAAAATCACAATGAGATATTTTCTCACATTTGTTAGGCTATTATCAAAAGCAGAAAAGATAACAAGCATTTGTGAGCATATAGAGATACTGGAACCCTTCTAACAGTGTTGGTGGAAATTTAAAATGGTGAAATGACTAGGGAAAACAGAATAGAGGTTTCTCAAAAAATTAAAAATAGAGCTACTATATGATTCAGCAATCCCATTGCTGGGTGTATAACTAAAAGCATTAAGATGAAGATCTCAAAGAGACATCTGAACTCCCATGTTCACTGCAACATTATTCACAATGGCCAAAACCCAACAACCTAATGTCCATTGACAGATGAACGGAAAGAAATGTGATATATACATATAATGGTGTATCACTGTATTCAGCTTTGAAAAGAAGAAAGTCCTGCCATATGTGACAACTCAGATGAATCTGGAGTACATTATGCTAAGTGAAATAAACCAGTCATAGAAGGTGAAATACTGCATGATTCCACGTACATAAAGTGTCTATAATAGTCAAACTCATAGAAATAGAGAAGAGAATGGCAGTTGCTAGGGGCTAGATGGAGACAGGAAGATAGAAAATTGTTGCTTAATGGGTATAAAATTTAAGTTAGGTAAGATGAATAAGTTTTAGAAACCTGTACAACACCATGCCTATGGCTAACAATACTATATTATGCACTTTAAAAGTTTGTTTCCAGGATATAATCCTGCAGAACATTATGTCAAGTAAAATAAGCCAGGCACAGAAAGACAAATACTCTGTGTTCTCTCTCATATGTGGGAGAGAAAAAAATAAAAAGATCTCGTAGAATTAGAGAATAGAATACTGTTTACCACAGGATGGGAAGGGGAGCAGAGAAAGAGAAGAGGAAAAGAATGGTTAATAGATACAGAATTACAACTAGATAGAAAGAATGAGTGCTAGTGTTCTGCAACACTGTAGGATGACTATAGCTAATAACTTCCTGTATATCTTCAAACAGCTAGAAGAGAGAATTTTGAATATTCCCAACACCAAGAAATGACAAATGGTTGAGATGACGGATGTTCTCATTATGCTGAATTGCTCATTACACATTGTATCCATGTATCAAAATATCACTCAGTACCCCATAAATGTGTATGGTTATGATGTGTCAATTAAAACATAAATAAATAAATATAGATCTTATGTCACATGTTCTCACCATAAAAAGTGTTTACATAAGGTGATAGATGTGTTTATTACCTTGATCATGGTAATGATTTTTATGGGAATATCTATATGTTCAAGATTATAAAATTGTATACATTAAATATGTACAGTTTTATATATCACTTATATTTTAATAAAACTGTCCATTTTTTAAAAGATGATAACCCAGTAAGGATATAGAATCTGTGTGGACGAAAAGAAAGAAAAATTACTAATTTAGGGATAAAATTTAAACACTGAGGTATAAGACTCAAAAGAATTTTAGAAGTAAATTTTTTGCCTGTAGAGGTAAAAGTTAGAAAATTGTGTTTTTCTTGAAATGAAAGATATTGGGCTATTCCTACCTCTGAAGCCATAATTTCACTGTTCAGGAATTCTATAACTAGGGACTTTGTCATTTTTTGTGCAATCTCAGTATGGTTTGGATTATGAAAAAAGCATATCACATTGGGTAGCAAACTGTTTAAGATTTATTTCTGAGAAAAAGTTAATAAATCTTCTGGCAGCCCTTTGAAATGTATTATGATTGAAAAGGATTCCCAGCTGAAAACACTGGAACTATTTTCTTTAGTAATCTACAAATGTTTTATCACCCTGTCATGTGATGGATAGCATTCAGAAATAGTTAAAGTAAAAGGAACTCTAAGTGCCCAGAAATTATGCAGAGTTTCACTCTTTTGAAAGAAGCTCTTAATGTGGCAGTAATATATTGAAAGACTGGTTTCTAAGCTTAAATCTAGAGTCTGTTTCTAAAGGATTAGGATAAGATGTTGTGCATTGCATATGTTTTTAAAATTTGCTATAAATTAGTAATAACAATAAAGATCTACTCTGTCTGTCTGTGGTTGGATGAATCACATGACCATGTAAATAGTATGACTGAATGTATGAGATAAATACAGGAGAATTGTCTTGGCATCTTAAAGAAGCCCAACAAATGGTACCTCCCCATCCCCACCTGAGTTCTGAATGTAATAAAAATGAGATTAGAAATGAGGCCATTGGACAACATGAATGAGCGTGAAGGACGTTATGTTAATGAAATAAGCCAGGAACAGAAAGATAAATACCATATGTTCTCACTTATATGTGAAAGCTTAAAAGGTTTATCTCATAGAAGTAGAAAGGAAAATCATGGTTACTAAAGTCTGAAAAAGGGCGGGAGACATGAAGGGAGGTAGGATAATAGGTACAAAAATACAATTAGATAGAAGAAATAAGTTATTGTGTTTGACAGCACAGTAGGGTGATTATAGTTAATGAGAATTTCTAGTATATTTCAAAATAGCTAGAAGAGAGAATTTTTAATATCCCCAGCACAAGAAGTACCAAATATTCAAGGTGATAGATATGCTCATTACTCTAATCTGATCACTATACATTATATATGTATCAAAACATCACTATGTATCTCATAAATATGTACAATTATATCTTCATTAAAAAATTAATTTTTAAATGAAATGAGGGCATTGAAGGACAAAACATTTTGTTTTCACAGACCGAGTTGTAGGAGGTACTATACAGTGTGGGAGGCAGGAGAGAATAAGCTTCCTAGTTGACTTATGGAATTAGTCCTAGTCACAGAAGACACTACAACCCCACATGCTTGCCCTAAGTGAGCCAGGCCCCCTACATGTGTAACATGGGCAGCTGAAACAGGGCCATATGTTCCCTGTGGTCAGGCTGGCCCCCAGTAAGGAAAACAGAAATATGTGAGCTGAAGCAAGCACACCCAACTTCTTCTCAAATAACAAGTCCATCACTTCCACTGCCTCCTCTCCTACCTCTGTGGGGAGTGACTGGGAAGGTAACAAGAGTCTCTCCTACTGACTCCAGAAGTGAAGAACAGATCTCCCCTGATGGTGCTCAGCTTTTCATTCTCCTGGCTCTCTGGGTTAATGCCATGGTTCCATCAGGACTGTGGCTATTTTCCTAGGGGAAGGAAACTCAATAACAGACAGGATGTCCAACTTCAGTCTTGACTGGATTGCATCCCCAATGCTAACTACTACCCCTTTGGATAGACTTCAGAGAGCATTCTCTGGTTATAACTGCTGCATAACTAAGTACTCAAAACATAGTGATGTACAATAACTTTTCAATGCTCACAGAATGAAGCAGTGTGAATGTCTTACACATGCTCCACCATCTCTGGAGTCTTGGCTGGCGCAATTTAACAGTTGGGGGTAACCACACAGCTGGGGAATCATTGAGAGGCATCTTTATGCACGTGGCTGGTGATTGGTCCTACGTAGTTGAATCTGTGGTACCAGACCTCAACTGATGCTGTCAACCCGAGCACCTACAGGTCACTACTCCAGGTGGTTGGACTTCTTATGTAGTAACTCATGGCTCCAAAACAAATGTGCCAAGAGAACCAGGAGGATGCAGTACTGCTTTTTCTACCTAGCCCTGGAAGTTAGGAACTTCACTTTCTCTGTATGATATTGTTTATAAGCTAGTCACTGAAAGGGCCCAGATTCATGATAAAAGACATAATCCCCCAACTCTTATAAAAGGAGCATCAAAAATTTTCAGAAAATGTTAAAACCTCCACAGTTCAATAGTTGTTAGTATTGATTTTGTCCCGTATGGATCTGAAAATAGAACAACAATTAATTAGTTCCAAGACACGTCTGCCACCAAAGCCAAAAATTATTTCTCTATCTCATTTCCTATCCAAACTGTGTCCACTTAAGAATTTCAACAGAGCGTATCAGAAGATCCTCAGTGAAACTGAATTACAACAATAAGATATTAAAATAATAAATTGCCTAAAGATGTTCTGCTAGTAAAATTCCAACAATTATAGAAAACGTCCCATATGTTTGATATAGTCTTATTAACAGTATTTTCAGAAAGAAATTAAATGCAAATCCTAAAAGTGTTCAAGTCCAAAGACTTCAAAATCCAAAAGAACTTAAATCCAAAATAAAACTGTCTTGACCTTGTAGGACAAAAAAATTAATTTATCCCCAGTTTCTTTTTCTGCTCACACTTAACTGAAAAACAGAAACAATGACAACAACAACAACAAAGTAATAATAATAACTGGACAAATTTGAAGTTCTTTCTTCTTAATAATCAGACAGATTTGAAGTTCTTTCATCAGCCCGCAAGCTAGGCATTCACTCATTGAAATGACTAAAGTGTCTTCAGACCATAAACTTTGTGTTAATTTACTCCCAAGCCTTCCCTCAACCTCTCCAAACATTTCAGGAGTTCAGGTATCTGAAAGGACAAGACTCCATACAGCATTCTCCTGCGAGGCTTTGGTTTAAAGGCAACTGATTGGTCCATTTAGAGAAAGAGACTGGAGTGGAGGCAAGCATCGAGCATTTGAGAGATCCCAGTGCTAACTCCTCAGGGTCTTTATTCACACACTAATGTGCTTTGTGAATTGAACCATGCAATGAATCTAAGCTTCAGAGAGCTCAAGACAGAGATGTAAGAGAGTTTTTTGTTGGTTGGTTGGCTGGTTGGTTGGTTGGTTTTTGAGACGGAGTATCACTCTGTCTCACCCAGTCTGTAGTGCAGTGGCATGATCTCAGCTCACTGCAGGCTCTGCCACCTGGGTTCCAGTGATTCTCCTGTCTCAGTCTCTCGAGTAGCTGGGACTACAGGCGTGTGCCACCACACCAGGCTTTTTTTTTTTTTTTTTTTTTTAGTAAAGATGGTATTTCACCACGTTGGCCAGGCTGCTCTCGAACTTCTGACCTCAGGTGATTCACCCATCTCAGCCTCTCAAAGTGCTGGGATTACAGGTGTGAGCCAGTGTGCCCGGTTCAAGATTTTTAATGTACCTCTGACCCATAGGTCAGGATGTCTAACCCATTATGCCAGTTGAAAGTCGTAAGTTAAAAAATTGGCCCTAAGGGTCAGAATTTAAACAGAACATTATAAATTCCATTACCATTATCTTGGCCAAAAGTTAAAGCCAGACATTCAGGCATCCCCAGAAATATAGCTAGAGCTGTTACAAACCAGCCATAAATTACCTTAATTACAGTGTCTCTTTTAAAGAGTTCAAAGATGATCACTGTACTGTCTCTATACCCAGCACATTTAGAAAACAAAGCAATATGCAGCCCCTAAAGAAGTTAGTGAAGCAAAATTTCATTCTTATTACACAGTGGTT
Source organism: Macaca thibetana thibetana (assembly GCF_024542745.1). NCBI lineage: Eukaryota > Metazoa > Chordata > Mammalia > Primates > Cercopithecidae > Macaca > Macaca thibetana. The sequence continues at coordinate 11,154,405 of NC_065595.1, forward strand.
AGTAATGGCAAAAATCACAGCAGAAACTCAATGGCACTGAGGGAGAAAGGATTAATGGAGATAATTATTTCTTTCAGCCCTACCAGACACCCACCCAATCTATGCCAGTGGCCCATGACCACTTAAATTTACACTAAGGATAAATTAACCATCAAGAAGTTATGTCTGCCATTATGTTTGCCTTATATACAAGCATTAATCACTTCTGTCAAAGACTGGCATGTAACATTTAATAGTCAGTTGTGGTTTGAATTGTGTTTCCCCAAAATATATGTTGACATCCTAACCCATGGTACCCGTCAATGTGACTTTATTTGGAAATGGGTTCTGGAAGTAATTAAGATGTAATTTAGTTGAGGTCACACTGGAGTAGGGTGGGCCTTTTATCAAGTACGACTGGTGCTCTTATAGGAAGAGGAAAAGAGACGCAAAGACAGATAATCAAGGAGACCATCATGAGGCAGAGGCAGAGACCACAGTGATGCTTCTATGAGCCAAGAAAAGCTAAGGACTGGCAGCCATCACCAGAAGCTAAAAGCGAAGCCTGAAACACATGTTGCCTCAGAGCCTCCAGGAGGAATCATCCCTGGAGACATCTTGATATCAGATTTCCAGCCTCTAGAACTGTGAGGCAACAAATAATCTGTTGTTTTAAGCCACCGGTTTGTAGTCACTTGTTCCAGCAGCCCTAGAAAGCTAACACACAGTCAGCCGCCATTTTTTAATGTTTGACCACGCACAGGTTTGAACCCTCACCTCTCCCTGTTCTCCTTCTACTCTGCACCTGGGAAAGTTTATAATAACGTTGAGGTGCTCCCTCCTTGGGTGCCAGTGGGAATTTCAAACTACCTATGGGAACCCCCACTCCTTCCTTATCACTAACCTCAGTAAAAACCCCAGGCTCAACTGCTTTCTCTGTTCTCTCAAACCATTTTTGGACCCACTAAGGAGCCACCCTGTTGTCGCAAGAAAGCCTTGTTATCTGAGCAATAAACCTTTCTATATCGTCTTGGGGTGTGTGTGTGTGTGTGTGTGTGTGTGTGTGTGTGTGAACAGTCTTCACATCTGGACAAAATCTGGGGTAAGGGACCTTTTCCTTTCTTTGGGATAACCAAATATGGAAGGCATTTGCCTTATTGCAAAGTTGAAAATATTTCAACATTGGCAATCCTATTCCTGAGTCTTATTTGTAGTACAACTCTATCCCCTTCGGTACATTCACAGTTTCTTCATTTCTGTCCCCTTTAGAGCCCCATGCTTTAGCTACCCCAGAATTGCACTGAGAGTGGGCTCTGTTTAGCGACAGAGGCATCCAGTTTTCTTGTGAGGAGGAAATGTAATCCGTCACTCAATCATGCCTGTCTGGGAAAGGTGCGTGCCATTGGTGCAGCCCATGCATATTTGCTAACACTGGCTTGACCCTCTGACTTGCCTGTATTTGCCCTGCCCCAAATAATCTGGACACCATTGGATGGAAGCCATTTGTAAGTACACACTTGCCCTGACAGCAACTGCAAAACATCTGCGAGTGAAGCTGCCATAAGCTCCAGTCACTGGCCAAAGTTAACACTATTTGCGCTGTGAGTCACAGAGCCATATGCCATATGGACTTGTCCAACGCATGCATGACACAAGCTGCCACCATCCACAAGAGCACCTACTAGACTGGCCCTTACAGAGCTGCTCCAACTTGCCACAGAATATTTACTCTTTGATTTTATTTCTCAACATTCCCAAAAGGAGCACCAGGCATTGAAGTCTGAGAGGAAGATTCAAGAAATAACTATCGGGAGAACCAGCTCCCGATGTTTAACGTGCGTTCTTTTCTATTTCCTAAGTGTCCCGGCTGGGTTGAGAACTAAAGGGAAAGAGCACAAGAGAGAGAAATGTAAAGCTGGGTGTCCGGGGGAGACATCACATGTTGGCAGGATCGGTGATGTTCCCCAGCCATAAAACCAGCAAGTTTTTATTAGCGATTATAAAAGGGGAGGGAGTGCACGAATAGGGTGTGGGTCACAGAGATCAAGTACTTCACAAAGTAGTAAAATATCACAAAGCAAATGGAGGCAGGGTGAGATCACAGGCCCACCGGATGAGGAGAAATTAAAATTGCTAATGAAGTTTCCGCACGCATTGTCATTGATAACATCTTATCAGCAAACAGGGTTTGAGAGCAGGTAACCTGTCTGACCACAATTTATTAGGTGGGAGTTTTCCCATCCTAGTAAGCCTGGGAGCACTATAGGAGACCCTGGCTTATTTCATGCCTTCAGCTTCGACCATAAAAGACAGGACGCCTTAAAAAGGGCCCGTCTATAGGCCTACCCTCAGGGCGCGTTCTCTTTCTCAGGGAAGTTCCTTGCTGAGAAAAAGAATTCAGCCATATTTCTCCTATTTGCTTATGAAAGAGGAGAAATATAGCTCTGTTCCGTCCGGCTCACCAGCGGCCAGTTCAAAGTTAACTCTCTTGTTCCCTGAACATCGCTGTTACCTTGTTCTTTTTTAAAGATGCCCAGATTTCATATTGTTCAAACACACATGCTCTACAAACAATCTGTGCAGTCGACACAATCACAGGGTCCTGGGGCGACATTCATCCTCCTCAGCTTACAAAGAAGATGATGGGATTAAGAGACTAAAGACAGGCATAGGAAATCACAAGGATATTCATTGGGGAAGTGATAAGTGTCCATGAAATCTTCACAATTTATGTTCAGAGATTACAGTAAAGACAGGTATAAGAAATTATAAAAGTATTAATTTTGGGAACTAATAAATGTCCATGAAACCTTCACAATTTATGTTCTTCTACCGCGGCTTTGGCCGGTCCCTCCGTTCGGGGTCCCTGACTTCCCGCAACAAATAACATTTTCTTCCCTTCTCCATGCTGAGCAAACTGATAAATAAGGTACTTCTAAAGCAAATAGAAGTTAGTGTCACTTTAGTAATTTATATGTATTTAATACTTCATAAGTACATATATACATATTCATAGTATACATATTTAAATATTACTTTATTATTGAAACAGGCTAAAATGGGGCTTAGGTTAGTGTGAGGGATGAAAGGGCTTGAGGCAGTTGTAGACAGATGTACCCACCCCGTCCTAGGCAGCACTGGGTTACTCATGCAGATCTACTCCACTACCTCCAATTCCAGCAATGGCCAAGGTCCTCACCTCCTCACTGCTGCACTGGTGGATTTTCCTCACATTAAAAGCAAGTGTTCGCCAACACCCTATTCTATCATATGTCAATCTCACATCAGTGTTAGAGATCACATGAATGATCTGATCATGGTATAGGAGTAACAGTCCTGCAAAACCAAAGAAAAACCTTCTGTGACTTGCAAATGTTTCATATAGAAACTATAATGGGGATTTTAAGTTTTATAATCATTTTTATCTTACAACCTGAGGAAACAAAGATTTTATAACCTCTTCAAAAATCAGATTGACGTTGGAGAAAAATTTTCCTAGATCTTTAAAATGACAGCAAACATTCATTTTATCAATACAGGATAAATTCTAGAGAATCATATAACAAGTGGTTCTTAACTGGGGTTGATTATCCCCTAAGGGACATTGGGCAATATTTGGAGACATTTTCGGCTGTCTCAACTGGGGCAGGTGCTGCTGGAATCTAGTGGGTAAAAGCCAAGATGCTGCTAAACATCCTAAACTGTACAGGATGCTTCTCCATAACAAAAAATTATCTGACTCAGAATGTCAATAGTACTGAGGTTGAGAAATCCTTCCTTAAGATATACCACAGGACTGTGTTTCAGTATCTATTTAAGTATTTATTTTTAGAATATCACTTAATTCAACATATGTCATACTAGTAATGACATCATAATCCAATTATCTTGGGACACAACTTGCTTTTTCAGAAGGCAGCACAAAACAAGGAAGCTCTGCAGTTGTTCCAGGCTGTGTAGCAGCAAACCTACTACCTGGGCCATCTCATATTTCCAGATGTGTCTTAATAGAGACAGATGCCAGGAGGAGCTTCTGGTAAGCCCCAGCAAGAGGCTGTGGCTAGATCTCTAGGTTTGGAAGAAGGCATGTCATCTGCAAAAAATAACTACATACACCATGTGTAAAACGGTCCCTGATTTACTACTGGGTCAGAGTGGAACCAGAGATACGAAGTCATCAAGTGATGACTTCGTATGGACAAAAATACTATATTGTGTACTCTCAGAAACACCAAGTTATAGGTGGACCCAGCCATAATCTGTAGTACAACGGACTAATCACACCCAGTATCAAACATGAGCAGGTTCAGAGGTCACAAGTAAGTTGCATAAACTGTTGACCTAGACTCTCATGTCACCTGCCAGTAGTGAACAGTTATCTGTCCTAAGCTCACACCTATGGCATCATGACAGCAGGGAGTGGGGTGAGTAAAAGCAAAGGAGAAGAATTAAAAGCTCAGGCTTTGTTCATGAAACAGTGAGCCTGCTAGAAATTTGGGTGCATATCAAAAACGAATGGTAGCTGGCCAAATGGCACAGTGGCTCATGCCTCTTAATCTCAGCACTTTAGGAGGCCAAGTTGGGCAGATCACTTGAGACCAGGAGTTTGAGACCAGCCTGGCCAACACAGCGAAAACCTGTCTCTACTAAAAATACAAAAAATTAGCTTGGCGTGGTGGCATATGCCTGTAATCCCAGCTATTTGGGAGGCTGAGGCACAAGAATCGCTTGATCCTGGGAGATGGAGGTTGTAGTGATCTGAAATTGCACCACTGCACTACTCCAGCCTGGGTGACAACAAAACCTGGTCTAAAAAAAAAAAAAAAAAAAAATGGCTGCTTATCTACAGTCCAATGGCCAGAGGTTCAGGCGATGTGCCTGGCCACCCACTTTGTGTGAAAACAGACATGGCTGAGATAAGGGTGTATCATGGGGAGTGCTGACTGTCCAGTCAGAGGCCTAGGAGGAGCAGGCCTGGTAGACTGGATTCAGAGAGGTCTGAGGAGAGGCAAGCAGATGAGATGCATGGGAGGCATGGGAGTGGGAACAAAGTGTGGAGCTCCTTCTAAATCAGGTTACTGCCCACAGAAGCAGCTACTGCCAAAGAGACACTCATCAAGCAAGCAGACAAGATAAATTAACAAATAAATTTTAGTCAGACTCCATTCTCAGTCATCCCTGTGCTTATGCAATGGGCTCAGTTGAAGCAGCCATCATGGCAGAGATGCATGGGTCCAAAGGCAAGAGATTCCTTAGGCCAAGGGTGAATTAGCTACAGCGGCTGCTGAAGCTCTGTCATGCCACCATCAGGGACCAATGCTGAAAGCATCTCTCAGAAGGTCTATATTGGGCATTATTTGGAAATGATTATATCAGATCCCTTCCATTCTTCCAAGTAATATGTAAACTTGGATGGGATAGACCCGTATTCCAGGTAATAGTCTGCCTTTCCTGTCTGTAATATCTCAGCGAGCCCTCTTGTCCAAGAATGCAAAGAATGTCTACTCTGCTCACATAGGATCCTACATATGATCACCTCATTCCCAGAGACCCACTTTAAAGAAATGGAGGTGAAGTAGTGGGCATAAGACCAAGGAATACCCCGGTCCTACCACCTCCCACAGAGTGCAAGAGCCATGGCCTGTGATAAAGCAGGCTTTGTAGATGCAGGGAATCACGAGCGATTCAATGTGACACCCTGCAAGGGGATGGGGTACTATCCTTTATTATGCAATACACACATTAAATGAATGGTCATTATATGGTCCTCAAAATGTAAAATACTGTGTCCAGGTAGAGAATGGGGGAGGTAGCCATTCACTACCATCCACATTCAAGGGATTTGTACTTCCAATGTGCACAAATATAATCTCTGTGGGTTCAGCATTCCTGATTCCCAGAAGAAATCACTTCCACCAGGAGGAACAACGTGGATTGCACTAAACTTAAAGTTATTACTGCTCAGTTTATGTTCTGTGTGCTAGTGAAGTAACTAGCTAAGAAAGAAGTTGCTATATTAGCAGGAGCAATTGACTTTAATCATGAAGAAATAGGGCTTCTGCTACATAATTGAGACAGAGCAGAAGATATTTTGCACTCTGGTGATCCACCAGGATGTCTTTTGTTACTAGCATTGCTGGATTTAATTCTACTACCAATCACAGCCATTCATAAGGGCAAAATAAACAGGGAGTCGGATCCTGCAGCAATGTGAGTTTGAGAAACCCCTCCCTTCTCACACACACACACACACGCACACACACACCCCACACCACTGCCACCACCACCACCACCACCACCACAAGTACCAGTCAGTGGGGAGGAGACTCTAAACACTGGTGGAGAAGGGAAATCTTGGGTATGAGAGAGTGTTGGGACCAAGCCTGCAGTGGGAGCTATCATTGGTCCCACTAGCCTTCCTCATAGTTTTCTCAGAAAAAAAATGTAATCCTGGAGAAGCCCTGTGTGCACCGAAGGAACTTAATGTGAGAAGCAAGTGTACATGAGCGCCCCTAGGGACTGTCGAGAATGCTTTGTTTTCAGGTGCCCAGACATGTTCCCCCCATGCTCATCCCCTGCTGGTAAAACTCAAAGAGAACACCTTCTCAAGAAGAATTGCCCTCAGACAAACAGGAACCACTTCGCCTTTAAGACTACTCCTCCCAACCCTTGAGGACAGAGTATAGCTAATAACTGAATTGGGGGTACAAACGTTGACCCGTTTGGCTCAAGACGCGACCAACTCTTGTGCGGTTGAGGTGTGTGCCACTGGATACCGTCATCCCTCGCCACACATGTCTGTCGAGCACCTGAAGTGAGACATGTTGTTCGCACACTAGATTTCAAAGATTTAGTATAAAAAGAAACATAAGATGTTGATACGGTTTGGCTGTGTCCCCAACCAAATCTCAACTTGTATCTCCCAGAATTCCCACGTGTTGTGGGAGGGACCCAGGGGGAGGTAATTGAATCATGGGGGCTGGTCTTTCCCATGCTATTCTCGTGATAGGGAATAAGTCTCATGAGATCTGATGGGTTTATCAGGGGTTTCCGCGTTTGCTTCTTCCTCATTCCTCTTGCTGACTCCAGGTGAAAGGGCCTTTCGCCTCTCGCCATGGCTCTGAGGCCTCCCTAGCCGTGTGGAACTGTAAGTCCAATTCGTTCTCTTTTTCTTTCCAGTCTTGGGTATGTCTTTATCAGCAGTGTGAAAATGGACTATTACAGATATCTTATCAAATGTTTAATATTGATACATGCTGAAATGTCAATACTTTGGATGCACTCGTTCAAAGTGTTTAAACCATCTGTTTCTTTTTACGTGTTTAAATGTGGCTACCAGAAAATTTAAAATTACCTGTATGGCATGCAATATATTTCCACTGGACAGCGATGCTCTAGAGTTGTCCTGTGGGGTCAAGCTGAAGCCAGTCTCCAGCTAAGACACATTCTTGCCAAGCTGGATTCCCTGTCCTGTACTGATCCCCCCCATGCTCTTCTCCTGAGGATGCTCCCTCACTAAATCCCTCGAACAAGAGTCCCACCTCAGCCTCTGCTAGAAATCAACTCTAAAATACTTGATGTTTGCATATGTTTGGTCTTCAATGCCCTATAAATAACTGGATCTGATGTAAATCTTCAAAATAAAAACATGTAAAGAAAACATAGCACAAACATAACACTATTACACTAAAAAATTATATGAGAACCATATGCTTATCTCATGATATTAGAACACAATGATATAAAGATGTGCGCGGTGCAAGGCAACAACATTAATAATGGTTTTGATCAGAATGCTACTAAAAAACACAATTTAAATAATAAGGCTCTTATGTTAGCTCACAGTCAGCATTAATTCACCATCAAGTTGGAGAAAGATGTTTGTGTTTCACAGATGCCATTCCTGGACTCTATATTTAAGATTATCATCACTGCTTTTGACGAGCAAACAACATTCACACTTCTTTTAAAATCTGGTTAGGATTCAAATGTTAATGACTTTAAGGCATTCTGAAAGTGACATCCACTGGATAGTTTTATACTCTCCATTAGTGTGTATCCTAAAACAACCTTTAGAATTGTTATTCCCTATATTTATTTCAAAAACTTAAAAAAAAAAATCCTGAAAATTCCTCTCCACCTAAATAACTTAATCCATTATACAGTGACAAAATGTTGTTTTGGTATAAAGGATATGATATTTGGCGTATGATAATTGTTAGCAAAAGTGCATCCTGTGAACGAAGAGTTGATCTCTCAAGAAAAAGCAATTCACAAAGAAAGCTGCCGACAAGCCTGCCTGCATAACCTTATACTACCACATGATGTCCCTCTAATGCCAGGTTCTAAGGATGGAATTAACCCCAATACAGGCTTTGTAGATAAAAATATTCAGTTAGAACAACAGAGCACACAGATCTTACAACATAAGGTGTTTTTAATTGGTTAGTTTATACTGGACCTCACATATCACATATCAAAAAATGCATCTCTGGTTAAAGAGTCCTGGACATGGGCAAAGCATTGTGATGAGGACGCCTGGTAAGAAGTGCGAGCAGTTCAGCAGAGTCACGGGTGTGTGAGCACTTGGGTTTTCATTGCCAGATTTGCCTTCAGGCCAAACAGGATATACAAAGAAAAACCTATGACTGAAAATGCTAGCGAGATATTTTAGAACATGCAAGTCCTAGAGAAATTTACAAAGCTTACAGTGAGTCAGAGATCACCTGCAAAGAAGCAAGGATCAGAATATCAGACATAGCAACAAAAATGGATGCAACAAAAGAAGAAGTAGGATATTTTTAAATATTTAAGGAAAAAAATGTTGGATATAAAATTATACACCCAAGCAAATGTCCTTTTAAAATGCTGCTATAGGCCTGGCGCGCTGCCTCACGCCTGTAATCCCAGCACTTTGGGAGGCCGAGGCAGGCAGATCGCCAGAGGTCGGGAGATTGAGACCATCCTGGCCAACATAGTGAAACCCGATCTCTGCTTAAAAAAAATAAATAAATAAAAATAAAAATAAAAAAATTAGCCAGGAGCGGTGGCACATGCCTGTAGTCTCAGCTACTCAGGAGGTTGAGGCAGGAGAATCGCTTGAACCCGGGAGGCAGAGGTTGCAGTGAGCCTAGATTGCACCACTGCACTCCAGCCTGGGTGACAGAGAGAGACTCCGTCTCTAAATAAATAAATAATAAAATGTTGCTATAATAAAAAGATATTTCAGCAATATATAGTTTCAGAAATTCTTCTCCCTAAACAAGTCCTGAATAAACTTTCATGAAGGAAATAGTAAAATGAGTTGCTGCAAGAGATATGGTAACGTGGATCAAATGAAACCCTAAAGTATTTTGTGGTCTGAAAATTCAATTGCTAAATAATTTTTTTTAAAAGAATATCCATAAAAACTCAGTTCTCAATTCCTAGAAAATATGAGCAGGTAGATAAAAGAGAATTTAAAAGAACTACTCATACCTTTCACACACTTTGTCTTCATCCTGCCAAGTTCTGGAAAATCAGATTTAGAGAACAGTAACAAAAATTATCAAGTATTTCTAGCCTGAGAAAAAATAAAAATGTCAACTTTTATAAAAAATATGAAAAAAATAAACAAGGATACTCATTTTCAGAATGCTGAATTAGCAGGCATTGCTTCAAATCTCAAACAGACTTAAAATTGTGATATTTGAGTCACTGCACATAAAATCTTTGGTATTTGTGGTTTAAATATACATGATGCATAAAATTTCTCCCTAAGCAAGATGATGACTATAATCCCTTGTTGTTGTCATACTGTGTCATTCAAAACATTCTGCAATGCTGATGACAAAATACAGTCTGGATTTTATAATAATTTATGTTTGTACCCTGCTGTTCTGGCTAATCGCTACACCCCTAATGCTGCAGCCTCTGGTAATAAAAAAAACCTACAGACAGGCACTTCTTAACTATTTGTCTTTTCAGAGCTAGGTGTCTGCTGTCACCTGTGCCCCTTAATGAGCCCTAGAACCCACTTCCCTGAGGGAAGCTGACTATTCTCTTCTGTTCTTCCCAGAGGACAGGTTTACAGTTGCTTCCATAGCAACCACTGCTAACTGCTTTCTGACTTTTTAATCTTTTTAGTAGCATGGGTTTCTTTGCAAAGATATTATTCTAGAAGCTTTCAGCTCTTGAAATCTTGTCTTAAAGAGCTTGGCTTTGTCCATGATCAATCTTCATTCTAAATAAAGCAGAGACTTTGTTGTTTCCCCATTTGCAAGTGTATCTGCTACCTCTCCTGGAAACGTAGAAATGCAGCCAACATGGGAATCCAGGCAGTTGTTCAGACCTTACTCTGGTGCTGAAGTACATAGTTCCAGCAGATGTCACCATTTTTATGAGTAAAGGAACCTAAAGGTCTTTCCAGGTTGATAAAAATAATCTTAGCTTTTACGAGGCATCACAAAGTGGAAAGGGTAAACATGCAATAAAGTGTAAAAAATGTTTAATCCTTGAAGCTATAAAGGAATTTGGAGTCCTCTTAGGTAAATTCTCAATTTAAGCAAGCTACTGTGAGTTTATTTCCTAAATCTAAAGTTAATTATCTATAGAGATTAGCAACTCTTAACACTCGAGGTTGATATGAGGGTTTATTGCAACAAAACACTATGAAGTCTATATTTTCAGTGCTCTTTTCAAAGAAATCTCTAAAGTTGTCTAACTTCTTAGAGCATGCTTAAGTTAAAAAGCTATAGATAGATAGATAGATAGATAGACAGACAGACAGACAGATAGTTGTCTAACTTGTGACTCTAAGGTTACCTTTCCTCTCCTTTGCTGAGTATTAAAATATCTTCTCATCCCTTTTTGCTCCTTCCTCAACCACAAGGTAATTTTCAAAGGGATTTACGCAAGAATATTTGTAATTTTGACAGATTAAGGAACCAAGATGTGATGACATTTCTCCTCTGTTCTTTAATGTTTTAATTGGCTCTTAGTAAACAACACTAGTTTTTAATTCTGAGTCAGCAGTCTTATTTTCCAGGACAAAGAGAGTGTGTGTGAAAGGCATGAGTTCTTAGTACTATTCTTTCAGACCCACCTCATTAAATCCCCTTCCCTGCTTGGGGCTGATGCGGTTGGCTTTGGCTCCATTTCTGAGCTGTTTTATTCAGAAAGACTTGTGAAATGACAGAAAGATCATTAACTGAGTCTACTTTTTCTCTGAGTCTCTCTAGCCTTAGCATAACCTTTCCCACCAACCCTTATATCTTTCTTTTTCATATAGTTCGCCTTCTACATTGGATGTCTTTATTTTGTCCCTAAGCTAAATCAGTCTATGGGAAGTCCCCAGCCCAAGAATCTGGAAGGGAGCTCCACCGTTGTCCAATGGATGTTTAGCCATGATGGTCCCTGGTCTATAAAACTTGTAACTGGCATAGCAAGGATGACTCAAAATCATAGATTTTTTTTTGTTTTTGTTTTGTTTTGTTTATACATAGATCTGGGAACTAGGGTATCCTAAAAATTTTAAGAGAAAACTGGAAAACCTTAACTCTAAATAGATGAATTCATGTTGTCTGCAGGCAGGTGAGGGTTACAAAAGAAAGATCACTATGAGACATTCCTGTAGAAGCCTTCAAGAAGGCCAAGCACGGTGGTTTATGCCTGTAATCCTAGCACTTTGGGAGGCTGAGGCAGGCAGATCATCTGAGGTGAAGAGTTCAAGACCAGCCAAGCCAACATGGTGAAACCCCGTCTCTACTAAAAATATAAACAATTAGCTGAGCGTGATGGTGGGACTATACGCCTGTAGTTTCAGCTACTCCAGAGGCTGAGGCAGAGAACTGCTTGAACCCGGGAGGCAGAGGTTTCAGTGAGCTGAGATCACACCACTGCACTTCAGCCCGGGTGACAGAGCGAGACTCCATCTCAAAAAAAAAAAAAAAAAAAGCCTTCAAGAAATGCCAAATACACATTTCAAGGAATAAGACTTCAAGCTATGATTATTATTAACCAAACAGTTTATGGTATCCACCATAGAAATACTAGAAATAATTTAAAATACACAGGGTGATCGAAGAAAAGCCCTGTGCTTCCATAAAAACTGGCCCACAGGAAAAAGATTGAAGTTTCCCTCTTGAAGCAGTATATTTTATTGAAATTAGCTTCTCCACTTTCTGAACTTTAATGTTTGAGAAACTCAAAACATCAACATGAATAAAGTTCCTCAGAGTGCTCTTAGAGTACTAAAGCCAAAGGACTGAGAAAGTACTTTTATGTGAGAAAAATAGCAAGTATTTAGTAGATACTACAATTTAAATCTCAACAACTGTAAACCATTCTCCTTTGATATGTGTTCAGTTTTATAAAAATAAATAAAAAGATTTATTTCCTCCAAAAAGAGCTTTGCTTGCACTAATTCATACAATTTTCAGTACTTTTACTGCAGTAGAAATGGTGTTCAGAGATTTCAAAATCTCAAGACTATTGTCTGTCTGAAGAGTTTTGATCCAAATAAATTCGACAACTGATATATACCTGAATTAGCATTATTGTTTAGGAGATCATATAACAGATATTATATTATATATATACATATACAAAATTTATATTATATATGCATACATACATATACAAAATTGTTTATCCCTCTGTCCACTAAAATGACCTTGAGGCAATGGAACCTCAGATGGGACCAACCCAATATGCGAATGTAGAGTCCAGATTATAGTTCCTCAAAATCAATTTTCCATGAAAAGGAGCCAAGGTATTTTGGAAGGATCACTGATTCCAAGTCTGGGGAAGGAAAGTGTAAGAGAGTGTGCACGTTTTCATATAAGCCAAAGTTTCATTCAAGGGTTAATGGAATCAGATCAGAAGGATACAGAAACTAGATTATAGGGGTTTGTGATCATATCAGCATCAAAAATAGAAAAATACTTATGGTTAACTCGAATACATTAAATCTATGCAGTGGCTCACCCCTGTAATCACAGCACTTTGGGAGGCTGAGGCAGGCAGATTATGAGGTCAGGAGTTCAAGACCAGCCTGGCCAATATGGTGAAACCCTGCCTCTACTAAAAATACAAAAATTACCCAGGTTGGTGGCATATGTCTGTAGTCCCAGCTACTTGGGAGACTGAGGCAGAAGAATCGCTTGATCCCTGGAGGCAGAAGTTGCAGTGAGCCAAGATCGTGCCATTGCACTCTAGCCTGGCAGCAGAGTGAGACTCCATCTCGGGGGGGGAAAAAAAAGGTCTTAAATCCATAATGACCTACGTAAATAAATATTAATTTAAATCTGCCAAAGAAGATCAAGATATCAGAATATTTCTGCTGGAATCTTATTACTCAGTCCTTTTGATAATGTTGATACCTTTCTTATATTGATAAAGGATGCAGAATACAGTTCAGTATTAAATACATCATATAGAAGACATTTTCTGACTCAAGGGATTGACTTCTTAAGTGTGGCATTCAGTCAGATGAAGATATGTGAGACATCCATAACCAATCTACTATTATTTTTTAAATCAGTAGCTTTTGCTTACTTTAAGAATATGAATGAGAGTGAGATTACATTAATGTTTAACATTTTTAAAATTCAAGGAAAAGATGATAACAGATCATAAGTGTTCTGATCGATTGCTTATCTTGAGTAAGCTGCAGACATCTATGAGCAGACGGAAGTATTACATGAGTGTGTCACTCTGTTTAAACTATGAAAAAATGGCATAATAACTACAAATAAGGTTCAAAATATTTCTTCAGAGTCCTGGAAAAGTATCTAAGTGATCCTCTTGGACTAAGTCTATAAAAAAATGAATAACCTAATTAAATGTAATATTAATTGACTTTCATAATTGGGTTAGTACCTTTGAACCCTAGGGAGACTTAGAAGTAAATATAGATTTTTTTAAGAAAAAGAAAACACAGCACTAAAGTTTTTGTATTTTTATATTTTTAATGGATAAGAGAATCTGACCTGTTGTAATGATGATCTGAAATCTAATCTGAAGTATGTAATGATGGAATTCATTTAGATGAAACCTCACATTTTACATTTAGTATTAAAACAACTAAGAGAAACTTAAGTTTACTGTATTTATAAATATAAATTCTACTCATATGAACAGTGCGTAAGGATTCCCATTGTTCTACAACCACACAAAATGAAAGTCAATGGTACGTCAGTGAGGTCTTATTTTGAATTTAGTACATTTTAATGAAGTAGAGCATCTTTGAATATTATTTGATGTTTACATTTTCTCTTCTATAAAATGTCTGTCCATATGTTTTGCCCACTGTTATGTTATGTGCTTTGTATTTTTCATATGTTTAATTAACTTTTTATAGTAGTTAGTTGCACATAACAATTCCGATTCTGTTGCTTGTCTTTTCACTTCACTTTCTTCATGGTGTCTTTCACTTAATATATCAATCTTTTCCCTCTGACTTGCAACATTTGTATGCAGGAAATCCTCTTCTACCTCTAAGTGTTAAAGATGTTCCATATATTCTTATCAAGACTAATGTTTTTCTTGCTCATTTGTCTTTTTTCTTGCTGGAACGACTTTTTGTCAATGGTGTAGGTTTGGACCCAAATTAATTGTTTTGTCTTTATGGATAAAATTGTCTGAGCACATTATAAGCTTTTCTCCAGTTTTCTCCAATGTGATGTATCAAATCATGTGTCAAGTTTCCATTAATGCCTGAATTCCTTTCTGAGCTATTGTATTCCACTGGTCAGTTGGTCTATCCCTGTGTGAATACTATATTGTCCTCAGTAAAATCTTGGTATCTAGCAGAATAAGCTCTTCCATCTTAGTTTTTCAGATATACTTGGACTTTTGCTCTTCTCTATAAATTTTTATCAATATATCAAGGTCCCTGAAAAAAACTTCTTAAAATTGTCGTTGAAATTTCATTGAATCAATAGATAATCTTGGGGATAACAGATACCTTGTGTTGTTTTCTATCCACTGCAGTGCTTTCTCTCTCCATTTATTGATGTCTTCTTTAATTTCCTGAAATAGTGTCATAATTTTCTTCCTATAGCTGCCTACATCTTTAGATTAATTATAATGTAGCATTTTGTTGCTAATATTGATATTTTTAAATGCATGTTTTCTCTTGATTGCTATTTTTATTATTTATTTATTTATTTATTTATTTATTTATTTATTTATTTGAGACAGAGTCTTGTTCTGTCACCCAGGCTGGAGTGCAGTGGTGTGATCTCAGCTCACTGCAACCTCCGTCTCCCAGGTTCATGCCATTCTCCGGCCTCAGCCTCCCGAGTAGCTAGGACTACAGGTACCCACCATCATGCCCGGCTACTTTTTGTATTTTTAGTAGAGACGGGGTTTCACCATGTTAGCCAGCATGGTCTCAATCTCCTGACTTCGTGATCTGCCCGCCTTGGCCTCCCAAAGTGCTGGGATTACAGGCGTGAGCCACCACACCTAGCCTTGATTGCTATTTTAAAGTAACACAATTTATTATTGCATAATGACCATAAGCCTAGCTACTTTGGTAAACCTTTACTAATGTTTATAATTTGCAAGAACTTTTTAAAAAAATTTACTCCTGCAGAATACATGAACTTTAAATAAAATTTCAATATAGATTGCCTTATCCATGATCAATAACAATTTTGCTTCCCTTTCCCATCCTTATACTACCCCTTTCTCTTTTTTCTTCTACTACTCAAGCTAGGACTTTCAGTACAATATTTAATAGGTATGGTAATATTGAATGTCTCATCTGATTCCAGATACTAAAGGAAATTCTTCTATTTTCTTTTTTTGTTTTACTCATAACAATGTTTGATGAATGTTATTGATCCTTATTGTGTATCCTGGTGTTTCTCAACATTTTGAGCAGGATAACACCCAGAGAAAATTGTAATTTTTTAGGGCACATTGATGTAAATCATGAGGCTGCTTAAGGCAAGCAGCAATAGACTACAGCATTCTGCCTGCTTCAGGTCACAGCCAGCTGTGCCTAAAGCTGAGGAGATAATGCAAGAGCACAGCTGCAACATAATCTTGATGCACAGTCTGAAAGCCTCACCTTGACATGAGGAATTTAACTAGGAGGACAAAACTTGTGCCATAATTTGGTTTATGTTGTTCAATCTTTGGGTAGTATTAGCAGCCATGGATGCAGATATTGAAATGCAGAGCCAAATCAAGAATATCTATTATGCTTGTCTATTCCACTCAAATACCCTTGAAGGAGCAGGAAAAGACGCAATATAATATACTTCCCTGTTATATATTAGACTTTCTTCCCTAGGATTACTTCTCAGAAATGACTTCAAATGTTGCTTCTCCTGCTGGCAAGCAGAATAATCTATTTTTATAAGAAATTTGAGCTTCAGCAGAGTCCCATAGTATACATTGCCAGTCAGCCCATCACTGCATGGCTTGACCTCCAGAATGTCCACTCATTTCATAGACCCATATTGCCACTTCAAGAGATTGAACTAAAGCAACAACTTGTTGATTCCAATCACCTTCAGAAACTGGAAAAGAAGTTCTTTGGTGAACAACAGTATGATTTTCTTCGATTTGCACTCAGAATTATAGAAAGAGCAGTATCTGAGATAGGAGTCTCTTTATTGCCAATTATCTACAGTCCACTTGCCAGACCAAATTGAAAGTCCATTAGCAACAGTCCAAGAGTCAATATGCACCCAAATCATTGGGATTTTATTTGTGTCAATTCTATTACTGCCAGGGACAGAGCCTGTAATTCTGCCCAGTAGGCTGCCAACCTGGTCTATTCATCCATGAAGAATTTACTAACTGCTGGACACAAGACAGCTGCTTTCCATACTGAGCCATGGCACTCCATTCTGGAATTGCCACCTGTAAACCAGGCCAATTGCCATGTATCCTTGAGGCAATTGGTAGAAAGGTTAGGCCTGCCAGTAGCAGCAGCAGCCAAGTCTTCAGATGGCTTTTTAGAAAGTCCTAGTGAAAAAAGGCCACTTGCTCATGAATACATTGAGTCTCACTGCATATCATAGCAGAGTGCTTCTGTGCAGTTACACCCACATTATGGTGGAATTTCTATGAACATTTCCCTGCATGTTGGGATGCTTTCTTGACATTACTCATGACATGAGAGGTAGTTAAGGAGTTCATATAATTTTATGTCCTCCAATTACTGGGGCTGTATTACTAAATGCGCAGTGACTATCTAGTAACTGTCTTTAAAAGAAACATACCAGAGAACGGTACTAGGTAATTTTCTATTCCAAAAACACAGAAGTCACTGCTGACCATGGTTATGGGCTTTAGCCAGAGACTGGAGTCAGTATGAATGCAGATGACTGACACTGAATATTATCTCAGCATTAGCACAATATGGTCCAAACAGGACAGCTTCAACTACAGGCTCTGCAGTTCCAAGAAGGCTTGTCGTTTTGTTCAAGCTTCCCTTCAAATGGACTTTTTCCAGGTGATTTAATGGGATGGACCCAGTTGTATCCCAAAGTAGATGACATGATTTTTCCAAAACCCAAATAGGCCTATTTGGCATTAGTTCTCTCATTTAGTCTGAGGGGAGAGGAGCAAGAACATTTTCTTCCTTGTAGTCTTTTGTGTATCATTTGGCACTCCAATCCATGGACTCCTCCCAAATTTTACAGTCTTTACAAGGTCCTAGATTTGTTTAGGGTTCATGCACCATCCGCAATCAGATCCCCAATCAGATTCATGATCATGGCAAAGTTGCTTTTAGCTTGACTCTCAGTTTCAGAGATAATCATAGAATCATCAGGATAGAGCATTAGGACAACGTATTGCATCTAGATCTGCCTCACCAGACTGTGACAATATGCAGGGAGGAATTCTAGTATCCTTGAGGCAAATGTATGTTGAAAACCATTCTACGTGAATGCACATTGTTATTGACTCTTCCTGGCATCTAAAATTGCAAAAAATATGAGCCAGGTCAATTACAGAAAACCAGTCACCTTTAGCTTGTTAAATAGTGTATTTAGCAGTTGAATAGTGTGGATTACATCAGGGACCTCTGAAGCTATTAAAGTTACTGTTTAATGGAGTTTCTGGTAATCACTGACAGTCTCCATCGTCCATCAGCCTCTCTCACTGGCACCATCAGGGCACTGTATAAAGAGTGTGTGGACACAAACATGCCTGCAGCTAACATTTCCTTAATTAAGGCAGTAATTTTTTGTTGCTGTAGGCATATGTTACTTAGCATTTCAAATTTACTATTCGAATAGGCTTAGGTAACTCTAATGGTTCCCATTTTTCATATCCAATTAGTACTGAATGAAGAGCAGATCTACAAGTTATTTCATTTGTAAAAATTTTCACTCAGTAGGAGGAAGAATTTGCAGCTAATTATTCTATCCATACCAATTATACATTCAGGTAAGGGAGACATTCCCACAGTATACTTTTGAAAATCATGTATTTCAACTTTTAATGAGATTTTAAGGTTTTTCCTTCTTCCAGAAGCATCTCCCTGTTCCCCTAAATTAATTCTATCACCCTGAATGGACTCATTAAGTAGGCTGAGGCAATGTTCCTGTACCTAATTGACCTAAAAAAGCTGCTTCTCCATCTCTAGGCCATTTCACCCACACATCTGTAGGCTTTGGTTCTCCCACAGGAATTTGGTCAGGAGACCCAGTCCTTCACATCACCCTTCTTCATCCATTATTGCCTGTGGTAGACAGAATTCTAAAGGTGTCCACTCCAACTTCCCATACTCTGCTTAGTCAATGAAAGACTAATCCAGTTACTGCTCTGAAGGGTTTTTTGGGATAAAATTAACCAGCTGACTTTAAGATATGGAGAGCATCTTGGATTATTCAGGGAGACCCAAAATAACCACACAAGCCCTCAAAAGCAGAAGAGGTAGAGAGTTGCAGCAGAAAGGAAAGTTGAAAAGATTTGAAGCAGGAGAAAGACTTGCCCCACTGTCACTGCCTTTGAAGTGGGCCATGAGTCAGGAAATGTAGGTGGAGAATAATTCCCAGACAGCAGTTGTCAAGGAAACAGGGCCTTCAGTTCTATCACTGTAAATTCCAACAGCAACCTTAGAAGCCTGGAAGTGGGTCCTTTCCTAGAGCCTCCAAAAAGGAGCAGAGCCTTTGGACACCTTGATTGTAGATTTTTGTGACCTGGAGCAGAAAGACTAGCTTAGTGTACTGATTTCTAATCTACTGAACTGGGACATAATAAATTTGTGTTGCTTTAAACTGCAGCAATAGAAAATTAATATATTGCCTTTCTATTAAAAGCAGGTATTTTGCAGTGACACAGAATCCACCTGATACAGTTATCTGCGTCCCCACCCAAATTTCACACTGAATTATAATCCCCATGTGTCAAGGGCGGGACCAGATGGAGATAACTGAATCATGAAAGCAGTTTCTCTGATGCTGTTCTCATGACAGTGAGTTCTCATGAGATCTGATGGTTGTATAAGGAGCTTCCCTCTTCACTCGGCAGCCATTCTCTCTCCTGCCACCCTGTGAAGAGGTGCCTTCCACCATGATTGTAAGTTTCCTGAGGTCTTCCCAGTCACGCAGAATTGTGAGTCAATTAAACTCCTTTTCTTTATAAATTGCCCAGTCTCGGGTATTTCTTCATACCAGCACGAGAACAGTAAATTGGTACTAATAGAGTGGAGTGCTGCTATAAGGATACCTGAAAATGTGGAAGCGACATTGGAACTGGATAACAGGCAGAGGTTGGAACAGCTAGGAGGGCTCAAAAGAAGACAGGAAAATGTGGGAAAGTCTGGAACTTCCTAGAGATTTGAAGGATTTAGAAGACAGGAAGATGTGGGAAAGTTTGGAACTTACTAGAGATTTGTTGAGTGGCTTTGACCAAAATGCTGATAGTGATATGGACAGTGAAATCCAGGCTGAGGTGGTCTCAGATGGAGAAGAGAAACTTCTTGGGAACTGGAATAAAGGTGATTCTGGCTATGTTTTAGCAAAGAGACTGGCAGCATTTTGCACCTGCCCCAGAGATCTGTGGAACTTTGAACTTGAGAGAGACAATTCAGGGTATCTGGCAGAAGAAATTTCTAAGCAGCAAAGCATTCAAGAGGAAGCAGAGCATAAAAATTTGGAAAATTTGCAGCCTGATGATAGGGTAGAAAAGAAAACTCCATTTCCTGGGGAGAAGTTCAAGTTGCAGAAATTTGCATAAGTAGTGAGAAGCCAAATGTTAGTCACCAAAGGGGAAAAGGTCTTCAAGGCATATCAGAGACCTTCACACAGCCCCTTCCATCACAAGCCCAGAGGCCAAGGAGGAAAAACTGGTTTTATGGGCCAAGCGTAGGGCCCCCCAGCTCTGTGTAATCTCAGGACCTGGTGCCCTATGTTTCAGCTGCTCCAGCTCTAGCCATGGCTAAAAGGGGACTAGGTATAGCTTGGGAAATTGCTTCTGGTGATGCAAGTCCCAATCCTTGACAGCTTCCACATGGTGTTGAGCCTGTGGGTGCACAGAAGTGAATAATTGAGGTTTGGGAACCTGTGCACAGATTTGAGAGAATATATGGAAATGCCTGGATGTCCAGGCAGAAGTTTGTTGCAGGGGCATAGTCCTCATGGAGACCCTCTACTAGGGCAGTGCAAAAGGGAAATGTGTCATCATAGCCCCACCACAGCATCCCCACTGGGGCACTCACTAGTGGAGCTGTGAGAAGAGAGCCTCTATCCTCCACACCCCAGAATGGTAGATCCACTGACAGCATGTACCATGCAGCTGGAAAAGCCACAGATATTCAATGCTAGCCTGTGAAATCAGCCAGGAGTGGGGCTGTACCCTGCAAAGCCACAGGAGTGGAGCTGCCCAGGCTGCTCCACATCTTGCATCAGTGTGCCCTGGATGTCACACATGGAGTCAAAGGAGATCATTTTGGAACTTTAAGGTTTAATGACTGCCCTATTGGATTTCAGACTTGCATGGGGTGTGTATCCCCTTTGGGCCAATTTCTCCTATTTGGAATGGTTGTATTTACCCAATCTTTGCACCTCCATTGTATCTAGGAAGAAACTACCTTGTTTTTGATTTTGCAGGCTGATAGGTGGAAGGGACTTACCTTGTCTCAGATGAGACTTTGGACTTGGACTTTGGGTTAATGCTGGAATGAGCTGACTTTGGGGACTGTTGGAAAGGCATGATTATGTTTTGAAATGTGAGAACATGAGATTTGGGAGGGGCAAAGGGTAGAATGATATGATTTGGTTCTGTGTCCCCACCCAAATCTCATCTTGAATTGTAATAATCCCCCTGGTGGGACCAGGTGGAGATAGTTTAATCACGGGGGCATTCTTCCCCAGGCTCTTCTCATGATACTGAGTTCTCACAAGATCTGATGGTTTTAAAAGGGGCTTTCCACCTTGCTGGGCACCCATTCTCTGTCCTGCTTCCCTGTGAAGAGGTGCCTACCACTATGATTGTAAGTTTCCTGAGGCCTCCCCAGCCATGAGGAACTGTGAGTCAAACTTCTTTTCTTTATAAATTGCCCAGTCTCTCATATTTCTTCACAGCTGTGTAAGAAAGGACTAATACACAACTTACATAACAAACCTGCACTTGTACTCCCTGAATCTAAAAAAAAAAAAAGTTGAAGAAAGAAAAAATAATAAAGGCAGATATTTTGGAATTCAATGCTGGAGACTCATGAGAACCTTTCTCTATCTGAAATTCCCCTAATCTGAGACAAGCCAAGTATATCTGCTTTGGTATTTTCATATCTTGGGAAGTTTGAGAATAAGCAATTTGTATTTCTCTCACTTCCTGAAAAAGTCATCAAAGATCTGGTGGGTACTCTGCCCATTTGTTCCTTTTTCATGTCATTTTAGATTAAACATCTAAAGACTTCTAATTCTTAAACATCTAAGTAATTCTTGACCTTTTCTTTTTTAAAATTTACTTTCTTTTGTAAAACTTAGGCAGAAGTTGGGAATAAAAATCCAAAGTTGTCTCTTTTATATCCTTTTTAGGTCCCCAAAGCATAATCACATATGGTATTCATGGTGGTGGGGTGTCTTTTATAATAGCAGCACTCATAAGCTGGATGAGGAGCATCCCAGATGGAGCTGTTTCATTGTCATATAGTCAGGCAAGTAATGTCTGTATCATCAGCATTTCTGCAGCTTCAGTCAACCATTATTGACAAGGGAAGAGTGGGGAAATTGCCCTTCTCTGGGAATGACTGTCCTCTCTTTACTACATTCCGGTCAGGATGGATTTATCCTTGAACAATCCCCACAAAGATAGCGGCCAAAAAAGGATGCAGGATGAGTGCAAACATCCTCCTCCCTCAACAGTGTTCAAAGCCAGAGACAATGCTATGGATCTAAAATTCTCAGAAGCCATTTGAACAAAGTTTCATCAGGGTAAGGCTTATAACCCTGTACAAAATACCTCTGTTACTTCACAGAACAATCCCTTACTTCAGTTGTTTCCTCCCTTGTGTCATCTACTTGCCCCCACTTGAATTATCTTCTTCGTTGTAGTAGGTTATAACCTCAGGCTTAGTTGGCTTACCAGAAGTTATACTGTCCAAGTTCCTATGGTTGAGGTTTCTTTGACAGCCAGAGAGGATGAAATCCAACTTCAGAACTTACTTTCACTTTTGCTAATGCTGAAAGCAACAACTAGGCACTGGAATTTTAGTCAGCTTGCCTTCAGTTTGCATTTCTCTTCCAATTTTGCTAGCTTCTGGAATTCAGTTTCTATAATTTCCAGATTTCAACAGAAAGTCTTATTATCAGTAACTAATATCAAACACTATACTACTTCCAACCAAGCATAGCTTGGCAACCACCTCTGTAACAATAGGATATTTTCATCCTGTTTATCAGATTCTTCCCTTTCTATTTCTAAATAATGTTTAAGTCATATTTTTATAAAAGAATGAGGAAGGAATCTTATTTTTTTAATTTTTTCTGGATGAAGCTCACAAGCTTCATGTTGAATGAAAGAAGAGTACGTCCTGTATGATTCCATTGATATCAAGTTCAAAACTAATCTGACCTGTCAGAAGTCAGCAGAGTGGTTCCCGTGGTAGAGGTAGTAAAGGGGAAGGGTGGGAGCACTGGAAAGGGACAAGGGTTGTAGGGACAAGGGTGGTTTTGTGGGTGCTTCAATGATCTGTTTCTAGATCATCACAAGAAACAGCTACATGGGCATGCTCATTTTGTAAAAATTCATTAACTTGTACCCTAATGATATGTGTTCTTGTTTGTGCATATATTATACTCCAATAAATGCTGTTTAAGTAGATGCCCAATAATTATTGTTGCTATTAACGAATGACTAATCACGAGTTCTGAGAGAATAGGAACTTTCTGCAGAAAGACAGCAATCTCCCAGTCTCTGGGAGTCTTCTATTTAAAGTCTGTGTCTGTCTGTCCCACAGGCTGGAGGGCAGGGGTGTGACCGTAGTTCACTGTAGCCTCAAATTCTTGGCCTCCATCAATCCTCATCCTCCAAAGCAACTGGGATTACAGGTAGACAGACCAACATGCCTGGCTACTTTTTAAATTATTGTAGAGACAGGGGCTCGCTAGTTTGCCCAGGCTGATCTTGAACTCCTGACCTCAAGCCACCCTCCTGCCTAGCCTTTCCAATGTGCTGAGACTACAGGTGTGAGCTACTATGCCCAGCTGAGTCAGGAGTCTTCTAAGCAATCCCACTTCTAACATCAACTGTACAAAAACAGAACTCACTTGCTAAAAAAGACTCACAGGGCTTCATGTAACAATGCTTACAAATCTATGCAGGAAAGGGATACAATGTAATAACAGTGTTGAAATAACCATATGGATCAAAGTTCTTCTCCCAGCAAGGAGTCTGGAAAAAGATTCCACGTGAAAGCTTCTAGCTTCTTCTTTCTCTAAGGGTCATGAGTGCACATTCTCTCTTGGATCAGGAACCACGTGCATGTGCATAGAACCCTTTAAAATGAAGGAACACAAGGTGGAGTCCCACCTGAGTTTTTAAATGTTTTCCTGGCCATGTATGTATATTACTGCTACAAAATCAGCTTCAATCCTAGAACCCTCTGGAGATTTCACTAAGACCAAATGCAAATCAATCTCACATTAATTAATAAACAATGTAACAAATAGGTAAAAACCACCTGAAAATTCCAGGTTACAAAAGCATCATTATTAATCAGCACATTTTGGTGATTGACCAGTGGTTAGTGTTATGCAAGAAATTTAGCAAAACATCTCAGGATAATTCTGGAACTGGTGGATATTAACCTTTACAGCACAACATGTCATAGAATTGTCTTCCTATTCCTAATTTACTACTGATGAGAGGTTGAAATATATAAATTCCCTTTACTGTGCTTATTTAAATAATCATATGTTATTTATCTCTTACGTGTTACAAATTTCATTAAAACTTTTTTCCCAAGTTAAACCAAGGCTTGCATTTCTGGATCAAAAAATTAATAATAATTTGGTCATGATTATTATCTTTTTCAGTGAACTGCTAGATTTGGTTTGATATTTTATTGGGAACTTTTCAATTTTTGTTCACAAGTGAAATGGGCCTGTTTGTTTTCCATTCTCACATGACTCCTCCGGTTTGGGTATCAAGTTCATACTAGACTCTGAACAAATTGGTGAGTGTTCCCTATTTTTTGATTGTCTGGACGTGTTTGTAAGAACCGTGTGATTAATGTTATGTTTCAACTTGACTGGGCTAAGAGATGCCCACATAGCTAGTAAAACATTATTTCTAGGCGTGTCTATGAGGATGTTTTCAGGAAAAGTTAGCATTTGAATGAGTAACTGAGTAATGCAGATGGCCTCCCCAATTTGGGTGGGCATCATTCAGTTCATTGAAAGCCTGAACAGAACAAAAAGATGGAGGGAGGGTGAATTCACTCTCTGGGTTTGAGCTGAGACATCCATCTTTTCTTGCCCTTGGACATCACTACTCCTGGTTCTTGGGCTTTGGGACTCAGATCAGGACTTACATCACTAACTTGTGGTTCTCAGGCCTTTGGACCCCTCATTATCAGGTTTTCACACTTGGATTGAATTGAACACTTGGGAGTGGCTTTCTGGTTCTCCAGCTTGCTGATGGAAGATTATAGGACTTCTTGGTCTTCATAGCTGCATAAGCCAATTCACATAATAAAGCTTCCTTTGGTTTTCTTTCTCTGGAGAATCCTAATACAGATTAATTTTTGTTTTCATAAAGATTGGTAGTACATATTTTAAAATCAATCAGGTCTCATTTTTTAATGATATAATTTTAAGCTTCTGATTCAATTCCTTTAATTGCTAATTATTAAGTCTTTTTAGTTTTTGAACCAGTTTTGTTTTTTAAATAATACTGACTTTAAGTTTTCAGATATATTTTCATAAAGTTGTTCTATATCTCTTTAAGTTTTGCTGCCTATATTTATGCTCTTCTTCTGGTCCCAGTATTTTTAATGTAATTAGTATATTGAATAAATAAAGATTATAATCAACATACAACAGATTTTTCTCCTATCATTCCTTAAAGCATATTTTACACAAAGTGATTTAAAAAGAAATAGTATTTTCTGAAATTATTTTCCCTCAACACCACTAAATGAGATATGCAGGACAGAAACAACAGCATCACCTGGGAACTCTTGAGAAATGTAAATTGATGGGCCCCACTGAGTCAGATTCTCTAGGGACTGATTAGAGTCTGCATTAAATCAAGCTCTCCAGGCAACTGATGCTTAAAATTTGAGAAGTACTGTTAAAACTATATAATATCTCTCCGTTAAAAAACATAAATGTATGTAGCTTTATGTATTTATTCTTATTTTTAAGCTTTTATTAGCACCCAAACACAGAAAAGTACAGAAACGCTAAAGGTATGGCTCAATGCATGTTTGCAATGTGAACGTATCATTGTAAGCAGCACCCAGATCAAGAAACATGACGTTTACCTGTACCTCAACTTTTAACACGATTAATTTGCCTGCTTTTGAGCTTATGTAAATAAAATCATATAGTACCTTTCTATAGTTTCTGGTTTCTTCTGTTCAACATTTAGTTTATGATTTGTGACCACGTAGTTCTCCATACAAAAGTTCATTCATTCTCGTTGCTATATAGTACATTACTATAGGATTACAGCACAATTTATCGATTCTACTATTAGACACTCGAGTTGTTTAGCTTTTCACAATACAAACTGTCCTGCTATAGACAAGACATTCTTGTATATGACTTTTGGTGAGGACATGTGTCTTAGCCTGTTGGTGCTCTATAACAAAAAAAATACAGACTCGGTAATTTATAAATAATAAAAATTTATTTCTTAAAGTTCTGGAGGCTGCACATAAAGGAGTCAGCAGGTTTGGTGTCTGATAAGGGTTTGCTCTCTGCTTCCAGGATGGTACCTTCTTGTTGTGTTTTCACATGGCTTATAGTTGAAGGGGAAAAGGGGTCTAAGACAATCCCTTCAATCTCTTTTATAAGGTCTCTAATCACATTCATGAGGGTCCCACCTCATGATTAAATCATGCCCAAATGGCCCCACCTCTTAATGTTATCATATTGGCAATTAAGTTTCAACATATGAAATTTGGGTTACACATTTAGACTACAGCAATATGTATGCAAAATACACAAGGTATATATATATACACCTGTACAAGTGTAGCTTATCTGAAAGTCTTTTTAAAAATATTGTCAAAATAGTAGAATCTTTTAAATCTCAAAAAAAAATATCACCACTTGAGGTAGATAAGCAGAAAAAAACACTTAAAATTTTCACCGCGGAATATGTTTTAGCATGTGGAAATTTAGCATGTTCTCTGAACAAAAAGCCTAAAAAGTTTATTGGTTTATTAAATCATTTTCAGATTAATGCATTATTTTGATCATTTTCACGTTGCCTAGATCAGTGATGTGCAACGGAAATATAATGCAAAACCACATATGTAATTATAAATTTTCTAGTAGCTACACTAAAAAATAAAAACACGTGAGATTAATTTTAATAATTAACTCACTCAATATATCTAAGCTATAATCATTATAACATATTATCAGTACAAAAATATTGAGACATTTTACAGTTTTATATTGTCTTCCCAATCCAGTGATCCAGTGTATATTTTACATTTATAGTATATCTCGTTACAACCTCTCTAATTTCATCAGAAATATTTAATTGATATTTATTTTATAGAGACATGGTCTTGCTCTGTTGCCAGGCTGGAAGGCAGTGGCAGGATCCCAGCTCACTGCAACCTCAACTTCCCTGGCCCAACTTATCCTCCCACCTCAGCCTCTGGAGTAGCTGGGACCACAGGTGTGTGCCACCACATCCAGCTGATATTTTTTTTTGGAAACAATCTCCCTCTGCCGCCCAGGCTGGAGTGCAGAGGTGCAATCTCGCCTCACTGCAAGCTCGGTCTCCTGGGTTCATGCGTTCTTCTGTCTCAGCCTCCCAAGTAGCTGGGACCACAGGCGCCTGCCACCACGCCTGGCTAATTCTCTGTATTCTTAGTAGAGACGGGGTTTCACTGTGTTAGCCAGGATGGTCATAATCTCTTGACCTAGTGATCCATCCGCCTCAGCCTCCCAAAGTGCTGGGATTACAGCCGTGAGCCACCGCGCCAGGCCACATCCGGCTAATTTTTTAATTTTTTGTACAGATGGGGTCTCCCTGTGTTGACCAGGCTGGTCTCAGTCTCCTCACCTCAAGCAATCCTCCTGCCTCAGCCTCCCAAAGTGCTGGGATAACAGGCATGAGCCACCGACGCCTGGGACTTGATCAGTATTTAGATTTCATAAAGTTTACAGTTGAAAAAGTAGATTCACATACCTCAGTTGTTCCAACCATATTAAAAAAACTTTCCAATAGCTGAATCAAGTGCCAGTTTTTGAGTTTACTGAGATTAAAATTAAATATTCAGTTACTTCATCACACTAGGCACATTTCGAAAGCTCAATAGCGACATGTGGTTAGTGGCTACACTACTGAAGAGCACAAATCTAGGTCAACCTGTTTTCGTTGTTCTCCACATGTGAACTTAAACTGTAACGCAAATATAAAAAGAAATTATTTTATTTTGCATGATGTGGAAGACAGAAAAATTTGAAATACATTAGAATGAAAAAAAAATTGAATATGGGTCATTCAGAGACCTTGCCAAGAAAGTAGAAAAGCTTCTGTATAAGAGTATCGAGGCGATGGTACTATTATAAAGCTGTTCCACCACCGCGAGAACATTACCATCACTTCAACTGTCCTCTTACGTTTTAGTCTACTTTTTTCAAAAAAAAAAAAAAAAAAAAAGAAAGAAAAGAAAAGAGAAACAAAAAGAAAAATTGAATCTGCAGAGGGCTCGCGTTTGTGCATGCTGTATGCACAAAGGGGGTGACATTTAGGGCTTGCTCTCAATTACAGTGCAATTTAATCTTCCAGTCACTAGGAATAACAACGTTTTATAACATTTCGGCCTGTTGGAATTTTGAACCTAAGGTGAACCGGCTGACATCATATCCCCCTTCTGCTGTCATAGGTTTTCAAAATTTGGTTTGATCTAAATTCTCTGGTACCTTATGTCCCATAAAAATTTCATCTAATTCGGAAGTAGTGACTGCTGCAGTAACCGTCTCATGAAAGTATATGGTTTTTACAAATCATTGTCGTGTAGAAGAAAAAACAGGTAGCAATATAAATATTTCATACTATTTATTTAGTCCCAAAATAATCAGAAAAGAGTCATCAAAAAATATCCTACGCTTAACTTCATGTTCTCAAGTTTCAAGAGAAAGTTTTTAAAGAGGCAATCCTTACTTTGGCAAAAATGCATTAAAGCTTGCTGCATTTAAGAGATGTCCCATTATGCAAACAGGTTGAAAGAATATTACAAGTACGTTTTGGAAAAATACGGAGTGTCGCGCAGCTCAGCAATCCACAGTCTTAATGCGCGCCTCTTTCCAGGAATTTGATCCAGCATCAAAACCCACAGGTGCATTTCCTGCATGGGAGTAGCAAGTAAATGATGTGCCAATATTCAACCTGCAACTGCGTCGTCGGAGCCTACCTCACCCTCAGCGTAACTTTCACCGGTACTCACCTTCCCAGAAACTCGCCCCAGTGAACAACCACCGTTGTCCCTAGTAAAGCCCTTAAGCAGGGTTCCCACGCTCCTGGGCTGGGCGGGGCGCCGGGGGCGCAAAGCATTCTTAAGAACACGACTGCGCAGGCGCTACCCTCCTCGCGCATGCGCCGTACTCCCCCTCATAGCCAGAGTTAGAGACCAGCCGGGTGCTGGGAGGTTAACGAGGCCGGCTAGTCCCGCCCCCGTATTGAGCGCGGTGCTTCTCTTCCGCTCCGGGTGGGGTCTGCTTCCCTTTCCGGGCGGGCAGGCAGCGAACCCCAGTGTCTTTATTCCTCTTTTGCACAGAGTCAGCTTCTGCAGCTCTCCCTGGCTGGCATGGCAGCGTGGAGGAGTTGGGCCGCCCTGCGGCTCTGCGCCACAGGTAATGGGCGCGCAGCGGTCGGAATCTGGCCCCGCCGTGGGGCCGGGATTGGGCTCGGGTCTGGGGCGAGGCCTGCGGGGCCCGCGGAGATGCCCACCCGGTCCCCGGCATGGTTCCTGCCGTCCCCGCCCCACCGCCCTGCCTGGCCGTGAAGGAGCGGACACCTGAGGGTCCTTCCGCCGCTGCTGTGCGGGACCAGTGCTGGACGTGGGAAGGGCGCGCTGCCTTGTGTTTGTGTTTTTCTCATTGTGGCAGGAAGTTTCAGTAAAGCTTACTCCTTTGATGGGCAAGAAGGATGCCGCCGTCCCACCTTAACGACCAGATCTTGTCTTGACTTTAGGTTCCGAGTCTTGTTATGTTTAAGGGTTTTTACCACCAGTGCTCAGAGAGGGTGGTCGAGGACAGATCAGGGTCAGGCCGCCGGGATTGTGCGGTGTGAAAAGGACCTGAGTGTGTGTCAGCGGTTCTCAGCTGCCTCCCGTCAGCACGGAGTGCCCTCATTCTCACTGGGGTCCGCTCACTTAACCTTTTAGAATCCACTCTGTGTCAGACACGGCCGTGTAATAAGTATTAGAGTTACAGCTCGACTTTCTTTCTATTTGGGGGTAAATATTTTGAATGACATTTGGAGTTTTTACTGAAGAGATAATTGCTATTAAAGCAAAAGAAGTATAGAAGAATGCTGTCTATCTATATTCCAAAAAGATGGAATGGTAAAAAGGAGAAGTAAGATGAGAGTGAAAATGAGGAAAAAGGAACTGTGTATATTAGCTTTATTGGCTTACCTAGAACTTGGCCGGTCACCATGTGGTTGCATACAGACTATTTATTAAATGGATGAACTACTTTTGCTTTTGCATCATTTGCACCCTGGGATGTATCAGTGATGAATTTTTTGGTAGGTTGTAAAAGGTCAAAAACACTTCAAAGATGACTAAGCTTATACAGTATGAGCCAAATAATCAGCATTTATTGTGTACGTTTTGTCTTTTTTTTTTTTCCAGTTGTTTTACTTGATATGGTCGTCTGTAAAGGATTTGTAGAAGATTTAGATGAATCGTGAGTATACATATATATATTTAAAATATTATTTTAACTGCCCAACTCATATATCTGAATATT
This sequence comes from Macaca thibetana thibetana, assembly GCF_024542745.1. Classification (NCBI taxonomy): domain Eukaryota; kingdom Metazoa; phylum Chordata; class Mammalia; order Primates; family Cercopithecidae; genus Macaca; species Macaca thibetana. Next base: position 11,185,004 of record NC_065595.1, read on the forward strand.
TGCATGTGAATCTAGTATTTTAGATTAGAACCAATTTTTATATATTACTCATTTTTTTCCACTTCTTGTAAGCTTTATATAGATACAAAATGAGGGTGTGCCCAAAAGAGTGTTACTAATAGTTATGAGATCAAAAAACAGTGGCAAACTTTTACATATTCTTTTTTTTTCCCCATTATCTTACCTTGTATTTGTTGTGTCTTTTTGCTTTCATTATATTGAATGGGGGCTAGAATTTGGTAACTCTACTGTATTTATCTTCATAGTGTCACAGCATTAGTCAACCTGCTTATAGTAAGTGAGGAGGTTCCCTTCAGACCAAAATCCCATGTGTGATCTTTCAGGCTTGACCATAGACAATTGCAAGGATTTTTCTGGCATAGGGGAAGGTGCCCTCCCTACACCAAAGTTGGTGTATAACCAGTGCATTGCAGTCCCTGGAGGGAGTGGCAGTCAAGGATTCGGCCTCCCAGGCCAGCCACGCTCATTTGCATGTCTGCTCTCTCAACCCAGTGGCCTCTTGTTTGGCAGCCTCCTTATTGGGGCCTCACCTGAGGCATTTTCCAAACACCTCTGCTAAAACATCTTTATTGAGGGTGTCAGCTGAGGCACTTTTCTACTACTAGTCCTTTTCTCTCTCACCCGCCTCCCCATAAAGAGACAGAAGACTTTTGTTCAGTGCTCCTAGGAAATGAGATGAGTTCTCCCATCTGTGTCGCATTCACCTGACTCACCTGGTGCGGTTTCATGGGGAGAGATGGAACACTGAGGAGCTGTTGCCACTTTTTTTTTTTTTTTAACCTCTTGACTTGCACTGTCACAGTAAGTGAATAAAGCCGTGATTGTTAGTTTCAGTTTCGCTTGTTGTTCTAGTTGACTACCTGGTCACCTGATAGCATGACCAGATGGGTGCAGTGAGAGGGTAGTCATACAGCACGGTTCTGTAAGAGCAAAAATTCTGACAGTCCCATGGGGGCACTTCGCTGGTCATGCTGTTGGGCCGTGGAGGATGCTAGCTGATTGTTTGCAGAAAGTTTTTGATTCTGAGAAGAACCACTGTTAACAAGGAGATAATTTTATTAAACTCAGTGCTTTGTGGGGTGTGTCACTACAGACTTCCTCCTTCAGGGCGTCCTGACAGGGGCAACTCTTCATGAGCAGGAGGAAGGGATTCTGCTCCTAATAACCATTTTGTTACCCATGCGGATGCTCACCAGAAAGGACCCTGTGCTGAGAAAGAGGACCTTTACCAAGAGCAAACTATGTTCAACAGCTAAATGTGGAAAATGAATTGTTCCTTGTTCCAGAGCAAGCAGATGTGCAACCAGTTGCCTCCTGGATCCACAAGAGATGGCTCACGGAAATTCAGACAGGATCCTAGATTGGCCAAGAACGCGTGGACTGTGACGGTTGTGAGAAGATACCATAACAGCATGAAAAAACTGTCTTGCTTGTCAGACCCCAGTCAAGGCTAACAATACTGTCCAGGGACAGGTTCATAAAGCCAGTGGGCCACCGTATTCTCAGCAGACAGAACATGGTGGGCCTCTCATTCTGTCTGTAATGTTCCTGTGGCTACTGATTGCGGCTGACCTTTCTCTGGGTTTCGCTTAGCCATTCCTATGTGTTCCAATGACTCGGGCCACACTGTCTAGGCCCTGCAAGACCACCTTTGTTTCCTGTTCAGTTACCTTAAGAACACTGCATCTGATAATGACCCTGAATTTTTGGCCCAGGCTACACATCAGTGAGCCCAATTATGGGTGATACAATGGGCTCTTCATGTGCTATAAACTCTAATCCACAGGGGTGGTTGAGCATTTTAAGGGACAGTTAAAGGTTAGGCTTAACCAGCTGATGGTGAAGTACAGTACTCTGGCCTGGACTACACATCTCAGGAGAGTAGTCTGGGATCTCAGCACAGGAATTCCTCAATCCAGTATTTTTCACGAGCATTTTATGAACTCTGAGCCATCATTACCAGGAAATGGTGAGAACGCTTCTAAAATCCAAGTTCCCAGATGCCAACCAAGGACCAATCTTGCAAACAGTTATTTCTAAGCATAGCAGCCTCAGGCTTCCTTTGGTACCTTTTCTGCACAGGTGTAAACTGTTCTAGAAGGGCAAGGAGCTTAGGCATCTATTTGTGTTTCTAGCAAGTCCTACTTTAATTCTTTTTGTTGGAGCCTCTCCTCCTAATTACTTTATTGTTGATCAGTTCTCTGCTTTTATTTTTAAGATGTTTAATGGATAGGTCACTGAGTAAAAATTGTATGTAAAAATTTATTGAAGGAATTTGGTTCTTTCCCTTATATTTATCAATGTATTATCTCTGCCTATACTATACAGTTGTAAAGTGGGCACAAACATACAATCAAAGATTTGTTTTCTTGTTTTTTAGGTTTAAAGAAAATCGAAATGATGACATTTGGCTTGTAGATGTAAGTATGTAATTTTTATATGCTAGTTACCCCTACCATTTTAAGTATTGTTTTCTATTCTACTCTACCCAAAAATGGTGGTATACAGCTAGTGCTTAAGTATATACTCAATTTGTTTTCTTAAGTATTATTATATTTGAGATTTCACATTACAAAGAACCTCAGAGTTTTAAGGTTCCTCCCAAGGGAACCTATTTTTGATGAAATTTTGGGGGCGAGGGTTTTAAGAGGAAAAGCTGGAACCCTGTCTTACAATGAGGTCAACTTTTGGATTATGTCTTAATGATATAGGGTATGATTTTATTGCAGAATTCACTCTTGTTTTCTTGATAGTTTCCAAGAGATTGAGTATATTAGTATCACTTAGTCAAAGTCATATTTTCATCTTAACAGTGAACAAAATTAAATTTTCACCTCCCTTTCTTTAAAGTTTGGAATATATTTAAACCTTATGATAATTGAGATTTAACATGCCTCAGCAAAAAGTAGAACAGCAGCAAAAGATATGGAAAAAGAATGACAGAGTTGACAGAGGGTCCACTGTTTAATTCTTTCTCCCTTTCTATATGTTTGAACATTTTCATAGTATAAAGTTAAAAAATCTTATTTCATGAAAATATAACAACTAGTTTGTAACACCACCTAACTAGAGGAACCTGAGTATCACCTCCACCATCTGGTAATGCTAAAGAAGAGTAAAAGACTGTGATTTTAGTTTAATCAACCTGACTTGTCCCTATGCCAAACCGTCATCTTAATGACCTCCCCTGTCTTGCCAGTGGTTACGGTAGAAGTCAGCAAAGTCACCTACTATGTTAAACGTTTTGTAATAGGAAATTTATCATTAACAATTAGGTGTGTATGTTGTATGGTATATATGTTTATTTTGTGGTTTCATTTTATGTAAAACATTTCATACAGAACATTTACTTGGAAGTAAAGACATTCTTATTGTGAATTGTGTATCTGTTTTAAATAAGTATCAGTAGTCAATTAAAATGAACTTAAGATAGTACCGGTTTTGAGGTATCTAGTTTTATGTTTGTATGTTTTGGTCTTTCATTATGTATCTACTTTAAAAATTATATTTAAACTTTGTGTCTAAAACATTATTAGATCATTTAGTCAAAGGGATTATTTAAATATTAAGATTCATATTCGCTGTAACACATTTTAATGGTTATCTTTTTTTTTTGTTTTTTGGTTTTTAAAACAAGTTTTATGCACCATGGTGTGGCCATTGTAAAAAGCTGGAACCGATTTGGAATGAAGTTGGTCTTGAGATGAAAAGCATTGGTTCTCCAGTTAAGGTTGGAAAGATGGATGCTACTTCCTATTCTAGTAAGCCTTCACTTAGTTTATTATTTTACTGTTCTCACAGCAAAAACAATTATATGCAGCAGTATTCAGGGTGGGAAGAAGACTTTTTTTGTTCATGTAAAATTCAATTATCTTAATAATTTAAGACTGTATACTTATGAGTTAAATGAATTAGCCATTGAACATATAGTGTGTGGTATATGTTAATCTTATGCTTAACAGGTGTTTAAACCATCTTTTCTCCTTTGAGACCACTTTAGATAGTTTACATGAGGCAGCTATAAAAAGATGAGTGTTAAATTATTGATATTGCTACTTGAGTTCAGAATCAGTTTTTTTCTGAGTGGCCTGAGATGTGCTGTAAAGGAACTCGAAGGATGAATTGAGTTAGGGTAAATACAATGAGGATCAGGAAGGTTTTCACATTAGAAAGAATACTAGAGCAAATAATAGAGTGTAAAAGAGGTTAATGAGTGTGTATAGGGGAATAGAATGAAGTGAAGGTGAGCAAACCTTGATCTGTAGGCCAGATTTCTCCTACTACCCATTTTTATAAATAGAGTTATATTGAAACATAGGCACAATCGTTTGTTATCTGTTTAGGGCTGTTTTTGTGTCCCCATGGCAGAATTCCATAGTTGTGACAGAGACTATATGCCCCAGAAAGCCTGAAGTATTTATTTGACCTTTTACACCAATACCTGTTTTAAAGGATTTGGGAAAAAGAAGAAGTTAAATTTAGAGAAGTGTGAGGTGTTGTAGAATTTGGAAAGAGCATAGCTTTCAGAAAGCAGATTTGGATTCAGATCCTTGCTCCTGCTACTTTTGCTGTGTAACACTGAGAAAGTTTCTGAACAAACCTAATCTTTGGTTTCTATATTGATAAATACTTAATTATAATGCTGCTTTTATTGGTGGTTTTGAGGTTTGAGTGCTCCAGCAGATATAAAATCTTTTGTATTCAATACAGGCAGTTTCTCTTTCATTAGTGAAGAAAGTGGAAGTATGTAATGTATATTTCTTTTTGAGAAATCAGCATTTTACTATGGAGCAAGATAGAGCTATGTTTTAATCTCAACTTTGCCATGTCCTACTTTTGTAGCTTTGGGAAGCACTTAGCCTCTCTTAATTTTAGTTTCTGTATCTACGAAGGAGAGTGATAATCCTCAAGGTTGTGGAAATCATATTAATATCTTGTATTTAAAATCTCCTAGCACAATGGCTGCACATATATGACATCAAAGGATAATGCCAGATTGTTAAGAGCTTCCCAGGTCAGGCGGTGTTTTGGATTTTATCACTTGTCAGTAGGAGGTAATACACATTTTTGTGAAGGCAATGACTTGATAAAAATATTTTTGGCAGCAACTTTTAGGATGGGAAATAAAGAGTATGTAGAAACAGGGAGATCATCTAAGTCAGCTTTGTGTATATATCCTGGTGTTGGATGCTGGGAGCCTGGTGTTGTGGGTGGTGACAGTAGAGTATGATGGAAACTAATTTTCATAGACATGCTTCGTACTAAAATCACAGAAGTAACAGATTGATTGGCTTTGTACTGTAAAGAAAATGAGAAAAAAGAATAGTGTGAGATTCCTAGTATAGTTACTGAACTGTGCTACCACTGGGTATATGCAAAATACCAGTTTTAATTTTGTGTGTGTTTCTAAGTTACCAACGATTTTGAATTTGTGGTCTTTTAACTGATGTTTGTGAATAGGGACCTACAGTGTAGGTGAGATATTAGTGCTGGAATTATTGAGTCACACGAATGAAGCGTTGAAATTTTGAGAGGAGAAGAGATAAATGGCAGAAATTGTTAGAGACAGAGGGAGAATATGTTTGAGTTGTTATTTCTTTGAAATAAGCTTTTAACAATGTCTAAGAAGTTACCGTTTTCTACTGTTGCTCTTGAAAGTAATTACTTGTTTCCATATATATATATATGTGTATATGTTGATTAGATGTGCATACACATACTTCTTCATAGATGCATTTATTCATTTGTTCACTCAATCAATGTTTACCAAGAACTATTTGTCAGATACTGTGCTAATCTCTAGAGATTAAAGAAAGACCCAGACAAATCCTGCTTGTCCTGGAAATGCTTACAACATAATAAAGGGAGAAAGATGAATAAACTAACAAGAGCAGTAAAGTCTTAAAAATGGCAAATTGTTGTGATCACTTGAATAGGTCAGTGGAGTCACAGAGTCATATATCAAGGAATATGGGAATATGAAGAAAAATAGTCAATGAGAAAAACAGAGCATATGAACCAGTACAAATCTTAGTGGTAAAGTGTTCATGTGATAATTAACAATTTACATTGTCAAATTCTACATTGCATCTAATTCATTAGTTTATTATTCAGTTTTAAGTGCCCTGTGTACTACTATTTATTAAGTGGCACTATGATTAGGGAAAAAAATAGCCAAGACTGTTTTCCTGAGTCACTTAGAGAAGAAAGTGTTTTAAATGCTATTTTTAAAAAGCAGTAGTAAGACCTCATATACAGGTTGCAACGTTTTACTCATTGGATATGGAATGCTAAACCTCCACCATCCCCCTCTCTCAACTACTTGCACCCGACCTTGCATAGTGGGGCTTGCTTGTAAATCCTACTTGAATTATCCAAACATAGTTTATTGAAAAAAAAAAAAAATCCCTTTGTAGAAAAGTTGTAGAGTTAGCATTCATTCATTTAGCAGACACTTAATGTGCTTACCATGTTGGGATATGCCTGGCATATACCAGGTACTGGTGATACATCCTTGAGCAAAACAGATAAAATTTTCTGCTCTTACGGAACTTACATTCTTGTGGGAAGAGACAAACAGTAACTTGTGAACGTTAGTCAATTGTCTAATGTTATTTTCTAGACCATTGTTAGAGTTAAATGTCGGTGATGGAAGCGTTATCCACTTAAATATTAGCACCAAGGGAATGTTTTATGTGTAATGAAGAAACGTATCTTCGTAGTATTAAAGAAGTTAAGTATTCAAAAACCACCATTCACGTATTAGAAACAGATTTTTGCCTTGTGAATTTCAAAGTTTTCCTAAATATTTCAAGGCAGCTCAAATACAGACATTTTAGTGGAACTTGGAATCAAACAGGTAAAAAATGGAATTATTTTCAAGTCATCTGCCATTTTTATTCTAGGTCCACCTATAGAACACTAAAGGATTGACTGTTTCATAGATACCTCTTGCAGCCCAATAGGTTGCTTTTCAGACAGTCACGGTATCACTGTTCCTCAGCATGTAATCTGTAGACGACCTGCAATAGAATTACCTGGGTACTTATTGTCAGTTCAGACTCTGAAGACCCACCCCAGTCCCCTGGTGAAAAGTGAAAACCTTTGCAGTTGGGTCTTGAGAGTCTGTATTTTTTATTTTCTTTCTTTCTTTCTTTCTTTTTTTGAGACAGAGTGTTGCTCTTGTTGCCCAAGCTGGAATGCAATGGCACAATCTCGGCTCACTGCAACTTCCGCCTCCCGGATTCAAGTGATTCTCCTGCCTCAGCCTCTCGAGTAGCTGGGATTACAGGCATGTGCCACGACGCTCAGCTAATTTTTTGTGTTTTTAGTAGAAACGGGGTTTTACCGTGTTAGCCAGGCTGATCCCAAACTCCTGACTTCAGGTGATCCGCCCTCCTCCTCAGGTGATCTGCCTGTGTCGGCCTCCCAAAGTACTGGGATTACAGGCATGAGCTGCAGCGCCCAGCCGAGAGTCTGTATTTTTAACAGCACTTCAGATGATTGCACTGCACACTGAGGCTGGAAAACCGCGAAGTGTAGAATGTTATTTTGGTAGATAGTTATAGGATTTTAGTGTGGAGTGGGATAAAACTATTCAAAGTGATGAAGGTTATACAGTTTCTAAGAGTCTTTGATAATAACTTATTTCTCAATCATGTATTAAATCATTGCCGTAGTTAAATCACTTGCCGTATTAAATCACTTGCTGTAGGCAGGTGCCATCAGACTCAGTCCAGCAAATCTGTGTGTACAGAATTTTTGAACTAGAGTAATTTGAACTGTTATGACTTAGTCTGCTCTGTGTTTGGAATTATACCAAAAATGTCTTGATGCATAGAGTTAACTAATACCATAACCAAATAATATAAAAAATTATGTCCAGTGTAAATCCAGATGGGTGTTTTAGCTTCTCTTTTTGTACATACCTCTTCAAAATGAGTGCTAAAATTATTTCTCATTTGGAAGTTAAAATATGACATAATATTACCTATAGTGGCATGCTGATCTTTATTATGAACCACTGAAATTCTGTTACTCTCCAAACTAAGTGTGACAACATTTTATGATAAAGATCACATTTTAGCCCTCTTTTGTATGTAAATTTGAAATGACATTTGGCCAATAACATTCTGACATCTTGTTCATAGATTGTAGTTAAAAATTAATTTTACCTTCCTAGATTATAAACTCTTTTTGGTCAGTGACTGTTTCAGGGCTTCTCAACCTCGCATTATTGACATTTTTGGGCTAGATAGTATGGTGGGTTTTTTTGTTTGTTTGTTTGTTTTTGGTGCAGGGGAAGGCAGTGACTATGTCTCAAGGTTTATCAGCCTTGCACTATTGACATTTTGGGCCAGATAATTCTGTGGGGTTTTTGTTGGGAGTTGGATGGGAGGAGGAATCCTGTGCATTGCGGGATGTTTAGGAGCATCCCTCACCTCTACCCACTAGATACCAGTTGTGTTCTCTCCCAACTTCTTCCTTCCCCCTTACTCGCTGTTTTTGGCAAACGAAATGTCTTCAGTTGATGGTAAACCACTGCCATATTTTATACCCTTTTCTTATTAGACACATAGTGACATTCAGTAAATACTAAAATATGTAGTATCTTTGAGCTAAAAAGGACTTTAGAGGTTGAGTAACTTCTCACTCCTTTCACCCTTTCCCGTTTTATAAATCAAATAACAAGGAAACTAGAAATGAAATGACTGAGTATTTCACACACCAAAGTTAGAAACAGAATTAGGCCTAGTATCCAAGCTCACCATGATTCACATTCATACTTACCTCTAGCAGCAGACTGTTACCATTTCAAGAAGAAAATAGAAATGAAGTAGAAGACTTCATGCTGAATCTTGTTTTATGAACATATAAAATCGTAAAACTTCAAAGGTATAACTCTTGTTGCAAATGGACTCTTCAATTTATGAAGGAATTGAGCTCAGATTTCTATATAAACTATTTTTCTCTAATATGAAAAAGTGAAGAATAAAAAATTTAAAGTCAATTAGACCGCGTTTCAATCTCAGCCCTGCTGCCTACGCAATGTTCGCTCTCAAACAAGTTACCGAATCTTCGTATTTTAGTTTCTTAATCTGAATTAGCTCTATTTTTTTCTTCTTCACAAAATTGTTTTCTCTCAAACAAGTTATCGAATCTTCCTGTTTTACTTTCTTGATCTGAATTGCCACTATTTTTTCCTCCTCACAAAATTGTTTCGAGGTGCAATTTTAAAATGTTAATGCCAGTTATAAAATATTCTGCACATTAATTTTATTAATACTATGTGTGCATTGTGTCCAGCAGCTAATTAACGAAGTCAGGATCAAGAGTAGGAAGGAAAAGGATCTAGCATTTAAGAATCTTCTATGTGCCAGACTCAAATTGTGTTCCATTTATTTTTTTCATTTTAAAATCCCAACCTGTAGCCCTGCAAGATGAGTAGTATTCTCAGAAGGGGAATCAGAGAAGTATAAAAAACCATCCAGAGTTACATAGACGATAAATGAAGTTGGAATTCTAACCAAGGCCATTATGTGTTTGTAACTCCCGCTTTGCTTTATTTTATTTTATTTTATTTGTTTATTTATTTTTTGAGGTGGAGTCTTGCTGTGTCACCCAGGCTGGAGTGCAGTGGTGCGATCTCGGCTCACTGCAAGCTCCACCTCCCAACTTCACACCATTCTCCTGCCTCAGCCTCCCGAGTAGCTGGGACTACAGGTGCCTGCCACTACGCCCAGCTAATTTTTTGTAGTTTTAGTAGAGATGGGGTATCACCGTGTTAGCCAGGATGATCTCGATCTCCTGACCTCGTGGTCCACCTGCCTCGGCCTCCCAGAGCCTTTTTAAAAATATTATACTGCCATTCCCCTTTAGAGAAATCTAAGGCTGAAGTTTTATAGAAGTTACTATCAATTCAAATTAGGTCAGAAGTGAAGGTTAATGTTCATGGTCAAGAAGCCAAGGGCTGTGAGTTGGGTGATAGATCTCCATTGTCTCGACGTGAATACTGAGGTCAAGGAAATGATGTGATCGGGTTAAGTGTGGAGCTGGGATTTTTCTCTCTGCGGCTTATGAGATCCACAATATCCGGCTATGAAGCATGACCAGTGTGTTTTCTCATTGATTGCATGCTTTATTTTCTTTATTTGATTTGTGTATAAATACATTTTGATTTAAATGAGTTTTAGTTAAAGGTAATAAGGGATTTTATTTCCCTGTCTTCTTAATTTGGGATGTTTCCCTGTCTTCTTAATTTGGAAAGGGATCATTAAGAATATTCATTATTCACATAATCTCTCCAAAGTAGTTTCTGTGTTTTTGCTGGGAAGAAGGCAATCTCCATACCCACAGTCTCCAATTAGAACATACTTGACAGAATGAAGTCCTAGATTACAGATGGGCACAAATAAATTACATGCTTGCTGTGAGTTTGCATGTCTGTTCAGAAGCAGGACCTGTATCTTCAGAACTTGAGTTCTTAATTATCACCTCTGCTGTCTATGCTACCTCTAAGGAAAATACGTGTCGGCCACTGTCCAGGTCTCTCTATTTGCCTATCTCCATATGTTTAAGGGAGAAACTAGAGTTGACGAAGGAAAAATTTTAGATATTTTGTCACAAATCGACTGCCCTTATTCTTTTGAATTGAATTGGTGAGTTGATGAGAAACCAAAGACTAGTGAAGATTACTAAAGTGATTGTTAAACTGGAATTCAGATGCAGTAGGTTCCTTACCCAAGTGTGATAACAAAATACCTGGAAATAAAGAAAATTACAAAGGGAAAGATTATGTGAATAATACAGTGTACTTTTCATATACTAGGGTATAGTTTTGTAAATATCTTTATGGTGTAATGTGTGTTAACTGAAAATATTTTTTCTTTCCTGTCCTGGTGGTGTTTTGTCTGTAAAGTAGTGTTGCATTAGTTTGGTATATGATTTCTCTACTTTTTAACATATTATTTCCTTTTTGATATTCGCTTGTTTTTGTTACTTTCTCCTTTCCCCTCAAAAGATGCTATTGTAGCATCCATTCTCATTTTAATTCATGTGAGGATTTCAGAATAAACTTTGAGATAATTAAAATTACTCTAGGTTATCACAAAAGCAGAAACTCCTAAAACAAAGTTGCTTTTCAATCCTGTGATCCTGTGTTAACTATAGTAATTAATTTTGCAAATGCGAGTTATGTTTGTAAAATTAGAATACCTTGCAGTTCTTTGAAAACTCAAAAAACGCTAAAGGAAGAGATAGGCTTTTTTTTTTTTTTTTTTTTTTTTGAGAGGAGTAAATGAGACCTAGAAGAAATATTTGTCTTGGACATGAAGTCAAATGAGAAGTACTTATGTATTTTTTTTTTTTTTACCAGAATATCTTTTAAAATAAGTATTTTATAAATTTTTAACTATTCTTTTGACATGCATTTCTTATTTTGTCATAGTGTTTTGTGCAGATCACAGATTGGATTATTAAGTAATTGTTTGGTATGAGAATGTCCTGTTTTTTTCTTTTGTGTGAGTTTATATTCTTAAGACTTAAAAACAACGTATCTATATGGGTTGTATAAATATTTCTATATTTTTAAAGTAAAAGGCTCATTTGTTACCTAGTTTCTCATATTTTAAAAAAATTTAGAATGCTTTATTCTTTTTCTTATCAAGGCATTGCTTCAGAGTTTGGAGTTCGAGGTTATCCAACAATTAAGCTGTAAGTTGAGTGTTGTATGTTTATATGTGTATTTTTATTAGTTCACTCTACTTAGTAGATTCCTTGGAGGACTGAAGATTGGGGTTTGGCCATTCTTTATAAGTGAAGTATGTAATTAAAGGAGAGGGACTGCTTCTTTATGCTTTTCTTCATATTTAAGTCATCATGTTGTTTACGGCTAATTCACATGTTTTGCTTGCTGTGTGACACGCACTGTGCGGGACAAGGTATACAGTCATAAATTATGAAAGGTCTTTTACCCTTGAGGAGTTGAAGCGTGGATTGTGAGATAAAAGAAATACAGAGAGTCAAAGTTGATGATATTAATTCTAATCTGTAGGAGTTGATCAAGTCTAATAAAGTGTACAAGTTGAAAGAAATGTGGTAATTCTAAAGGACTTGTTTTGTAATCATGACTTCATTGCATTTTCTCATATTTTCATTAATCTTATTTTGATAATGCGGGGAGCTGTGGAATTGTTCTGAAAGTTATTTTTATAATAAAGTAAGTTTAAAAAATATTTAAACAACTCAAATTTTTAAATGTAAATAATTTCAGTTTATATCTTGGGTTTTGTGTTGACCTTTCTCCTTCCCCTACTTTTTAAAAATGTTTGCATACCCTCTTTTACTTTTTGTGTTAAGTAAATGATCCTATCTTTTCCTTCTGTTTAATTGTAAGTATTCTATTGTGCTTCCCAGTTTTTCCTTTTTAAAATTTTAGTTAATTAGGCACACAGATAATTCATTGGTTGGCTTTTGAAGAATTACATACGTTTCTAGAAGAGCTGTTTTTATGCATCGTTTTACTCTGTAATGTTGGAGCATCAAATAACTGTGATGTTGTATTAACATTTATTTTGCCTCTTCCAAAATAGTCTTATTTCCCTGTCCTTTCATTTACCTTTTGAGAGGGAACATAGTGAGAATTATAGTGCTTTAATTTTCCAAGCTCTTGACCATGAGTGTGTCGATTATTTTTCAGAAGGCATAGATACAATGCAATTATCAAATGCAGCATAAAATATTTTCATGTAATTTTAATAGAATGCAGCCTCTTTCTTTTGATTTGTGTTACTGGTCCTCTGACCACCCTAATGCCTACCATATTTTACATGAGAGCTACTTCTAAAACTTCTCTGCATTTGCTATTTTATATAATATAATTTTATGAAACAGTGGATAATGATTAACATTAAATATTAAAACAGTTAAAACAATCCGAGTTTTAATCTTTTTTTTTTTTTTTTTTTTAAGATTAAAAGGGGACTTGGCATATAATTATAGAGGACCACGAACAAAAGATGATATTATTGAGTTTGCTCACAGGGTATCTGGGTAAGTTATTAGGAAAGGCCTTTACTGTATGTTATTAATATTTGAAAATTAAATATATTTTGATAGACTGTATTGAACAAACATATTTTAAGGACATACCTAGGTAAAATTTATTTGATTATTTACTTATGAGAGAAGATAGGATTATACAGCATATCCAAAGAAATGCTTTAAAGAAACAGAGACCATGGTTTGTATTATATACTTGTTAACCTCACATTTAAATTCATTTTGTCTGTAGAAGAATTTTCCCCAGTGATTTTTTTAATACATTTTCCAGATTTTGACTACGTGTAGCAACTCTGTGAATCTTGATTTTTATTTTATGATAATTTTTTATTGGACTGCCTGGTTCAGAGTTTTCAACAAAGCCTTGGGATATTATTGTTCTGAACAGACTTGGGCTTTCATCCATACTCTTTGATACTCAAAAATGTATTTTAGATACAACTAAAATATTTTTCATTATTTATCACATACTGCTTTCTGCCAGCTGTGAGGTATTCGTGCATTTTATACTTAGCATAGTTTAAACCCAAAGACATAGTTAAAACCCAAAGATTATTCAAGTTACTGATCCCTAAAGTTTTACTGATAAGGAAACAAATTCCTTTGTAAGCATTTCTTGTTGGTTTGAATTTGTCACTGATTTATTTAAATCTACGTTTTGATGGGATATAAAGAAAGTCGGTGCTTAGAATTATTTAACATGATCATGTGAAAGTTCTTGAGGAGAATGGTCGTCAAGCTGTGTTAATCTTTATTGGCTTTAAAGTATAGGCATTTATGAGTTTAACAGGATATATTATACTGATAGTTTTAAATAGCTTTAATTTAAATTAAAATGGAATGGATTTGTGGTGGTACAATACTGTCTCAAATTATTTGAGAAAATTCACAGGATTAGGAGTGATCTTTACATATTAAATTTGTGGTGCTTACTGATGTAATTTTCACTGTATTTTTCTCATTGACTATGTTTCATTTTATTTCCTTTGTGAATAAATAAATTTTGAAATAACTTTGTGTTGTATGAGGGGAGTACCAGTGGGAGGTACTGAATCCTCCCAGGATTTTTGGGTTGAGGCTTAAGAAGGGATTCATTCTCCTGATGTAATTGGAGATTACTCTATTGTAGATGAAATTTCAGGAGTCAGTTCTGGAGTTGCGTCACTTGCAAGTTAATTACTAAGTATTAAAATAGAGGCTAGGGTAGGGTGATGATGCAATGCATTATAAGGATTTTGAAAATATATTGGCCTGTGTTCTGCTCTTTTTATAAATGTGGTAGAGTGAAAATTATATATTATAATATATACACCATATGTAAAAGATGACTACCTCTTCTTAGTTTAATGATATTTTATAATTGAAGTACTTCATAATAACCTATGATGTAATTCATTTCTCAGTCTATTTGCTTTGAAAAATGCTTGTATAATAACATTTTTTGTTTTCATGAGGTTCTTATGTAATGACTGTCATTTTCCATTTTATTTTTTCTGAAAATGATTAATGATATGCTTTTTATACTTTTGGATTTTAACCTCCATAGGGTACTTAAAAAGTGTACACCATTTAAATTGAAGAGTAAGATATAAATATTCTTAATAAAGTACTATATATTCCTGGGATGGTATTTCACAGTGTTTTTTGTGAATGACCTTTTAAAAGGGAGAAAAAAATAATTATCTTGGGATTTGTTTTGTTTTAGGCTGAGGATTCTAAATGGACAATAGTTTTCTTTTTGCCTATCAAAATACTGGTAATGATGGTACTCTCTGAAGGGATGTTTTGACACTTATTTTGAAACATAGATTAAATTGTGGGTACTATGTTAACCTTTTATATGTATGTGCAATAGTAGTCATGGACCACAGTTTTATTAGATTCATGTGGATTTTGTGATATACTTAAAATGCAATTGATATATTACTAAAAATAACTTGAGACATGGTTAGTTATAGTATAAATAGGAGTAAATTATGTACTTTAGTTTATAATTCAAATTTGTTTTTGTTTTGTTGTGCAACAGGGCTCTAATTCGGCCACTTCCAAGTCAACAAATGTTTGAACATATGCAGAAGAGACACCGTGTATTTTTTGTTTATATAGGTGGAGAATCACCTTTGAAAGTAAGACTTTTTTTAATTCCTCAAAAACAGATGTATTGTAATTTAATTTACTGTGTAATCAAGACTTCACTAGAAACTCAGAACTTATTCTGCTCTTACTAGAAATATTTTCATTCAGTCTAAGTATTTCTTTTTTTTTTTTTTTTTTTTTTTTTTTTTTTTTTTTTTGAGACGGAGTCTCGCTCTGTCGCCCAGGCTGGAGTGCAGTGGCTGGATCTCAGCTCACTGCAAGCTCCGCTTTCCGGGTTTACGCCATTCTCCTGCCTCAGCCTCCCGAGTAGCTGGGACTATAGGCGCCCGCCACCTCGCCCGGCTAGTTTTTTGTATTTTTAGTAGAGACGGGGTTTCACCATGTTAGCCAGGATGGTCTCGATCTCCTGACCTTGTGATCCGCCCATCTCGGCCTCCCAAAGTGCTGGGATTACAGGCTTGAGCCACCGCGACCGGCCAGTCTAAGTATTTCTTATAATAAAAACACTTCCTTGTATACCCTCTGTCATGTTTGTCTATATGAAATAGAAGTGTGTAAAAAGTGAGTAGATGTTGCCTGCCTTAGTATTTTTTTCTGTTATTAACCTGGTTAAGTCTTACGCTGCTTTTTCAAATTCTGAGTCTTTGAGGCTGCAGACTTTGTATGTGTATACACACATATCATCCTATAATCATCACCATCATTTTGTCTAATTTATAATTAAATGAATACCTACAAATTGAACTTATGTTATATTCAATGAACTTTATTTGAAGAAAGATAAAAGCTCTTAATTATGTTGGCTTTGCCTTAGAAACAATTTTATTTGCTTATATTTCTTCTGTTCACCTAAAAGGGTATGAGGTAGCAAATTACAGTGGTGACCCTTACTACATAAGGTAACTCTCATTGTTTAATGAGGAATGAATTTTGACCTTTAACATTTTTCAATGACTGTTTCTCTGTTTGTATCTTCACAGGAGAAATACATAGATGCTGCTTCAGAATTGATTGTATATACATACTTCTTTTCTGCCTCAGAAGAAGTGGTTCCTGAGGTAATATTTAAAATTTGATTTTAATGACACAATTTTATTTATTAAATTATTACTTGATTTAATAGATAAAATTGATTTATCATTTCTTGATTATTGATTTTAATATCAGATTTATTTACTGTGATGTGTGTGGAAAGAGTAAACATGCTGATTCTTTACTACTGGTATTAGATTTCTTTTTATTAATAAACAAATACCATCAGATTCATAGCATTTAGGGATTTACATTAGTGCTTCTTTCTTTTTAAAATAAAAGTAGTGATGACAAGTGATACCTCAAACTCCTAAATTGGCTTACAAGTGGTGGATTATTTTGTGTGTGTGTGTGGCAAATACAGTGATTTTTGGGTCCTCAAACTGAGATAGTGGTCCTCAGTAAACTAGTCGATAAACAGGGTATCATAAGTGCCATGAAAAAAAATTAAAGGCCAGGTGCAGTGCCTCATGCCTGTAATCCCAGCACTTTGGGAGGCCTAGACGGGTGGGTCAGCTGAGGTCAGGAGCTCGAGACCAGCCTGACCAACATGATAAAATCCTGTCTCTACTGAAAATACAAAAATTAGCCGGTCATGGTGGCATGCGTCTGTAGTCCTAGTTGCTTGGGAGGCTGAGGCAGGAGAATCACTTGAACCTGGGAGGTGGAGGTTGCAGTGAGACAAGATTAAACCACTATACTCCAGTCTGGGTGACAAAGTGAGACTCCATCTCAAAAAAATAATAATAATAATTAAGGCCGGGCCTGGTGGCTTAACGCTTGTAATCCCAGCACTTTGAGAGGCCGAGGTGGGCAGATCACAAGGTCAGGAGTACGAGACCAGCCTGGCCAACATGGTGAAGCCCCATCTGTACTAAAAATACAAAAATTAGCCAGGCGTGGTGGCGCAGGCCTATAATCCCAGCTACTCAGGAGTCTGAGGCAGGAGAATTGCTTGAACCCGCGAGGCAGAGGTTGCGTTGAACCGAGATCGCGCCGCTGCACTCCAGCCTGGGTGACAGAGTGAGACTCCATCTCAAATAGTAATAATAATAATAATAATAATAATAAAAAATTTTAAAACAGTGTAGTAGTTGGGGCAAATAGGAGTGGGATGGGTGCTGTAGGTTGATTGGTCAAGAAATGTTTGTCTCAAGAACATACTTGAAATGAGACTTTTACATGATATGAAGGAGCCGTGCAAAGATCTGTGGATACAATACTCCAGAAACAAGGAACAGATAACAGATGTCCAAGATGAGAACACACCTGACATGATACGGAACAAAACAGTAGGCCAATGTGACTGTAGTGCATACAGTGCGATGGGAAGTAGGTAGAGAGCAGTGTAGGCTTTGTAAGTCATGGCAGTGCATGTGATGAGGTTGAAGTTTGTGAAGAACATGGACCGATGTTCTTGTTTAAGGACATTACTCTGTGCTAAGTGCAGAGTGCATTAGATAGGTATAAGAGTAGGTCCACAGATACCAATTGAACTTTTGCAGTAATCTGAGAAATTTGGGCTTGATGGTTAGTGAGAGAGTTGGGAAGAAGTGAAAGGATTGTTGTGTTTAGAAGATAGAATTGTCAGAGCTTGCTGATCTGGAAGAATAGGAATGAATCAAGAGTGACTCTTAGATGTTTTGGTTTGAACAATTGAGTAGATGGTGGTGTTTTATGAACTTGAGGAATATTGGAGAAGGAAGAGGTTGAAAATATGGAGAGTGAAAAGTGCTTTGAATTACTCATTTTAATTTGATTCAGAATGTCATATTAGGAATCTAAATATAAGCATCAAATAAGCAGTTGGACATAGGGGTCTAGAATTAAGTCAAGGCTGTGTAAAGAACCTTCCTAGACATGGGAAGCAATTTTTTAAGGAAATAAGTAGGCCCAGAACCTGAGGTCAGCAAAGGAAAATGAGAAAAAATAGTAAATTAGGAAAAAGAGATGAGTTGGAAGCCAAGATGAAGTGTTTTAAAAGGAGTTAACAGTTTGTGTGAGAATTTTGCAAAGTGATCAAGAAAATAATGAGAGGAAAATAACCACAGTATGTGCCCACACGGAGGTTGTTGGTGGTTTTCAGAGGAGTAGTGGGGACCAAAACCTTATCGGTGTTTGAGAGACATTGATGGCAAGTAAGGAAGTGGAGATCGCAAGTGTAGACTTCTCTTTAGGAAACTTTTAATGAGTAGAGGACCTTAGGAATTTGGCAGTAACTCAGGGGAAACATGAAAGAAGTCAAGGGAGTTTTTCTTTTGAATCAATATAAATTATACAAAAAATTGAAATATTTTTCTTTTCACAAAGGTAAGTCAGACATTTCATTTCTTTTAAATGTTTTAATGTTTAAATATTTTAAGATTACAGACTTGCCTAAGTAGGTGTTTAATGCTTCCTGCAATATATGTAGGTGTTTATCTTATGTACCCCACAGTGATTTTCAACTCCTGGAGGAACCTCAGTTTCTGGACAACCTAAACCCATTTTGATTTACTAAGTATTTTATACTTATGTATTTACTTTTGAAGGGGAAGGTAATGTCACGGGATCCTTAGGTTGTTGCTTCACCACCAGAAACCTCTGTGGCCACCAGTGCCTCTGCTTGGGTTTTGCTTGCACCCGCTGGGCTTATTCCGCCCACTCATCCTGGCAGGCTGCACTTGGCTCATGCTACAGGCCCAGATCCCATGCCTGCCAAGGATGAGCCAGGCATGGAGCAGCAAGGGGTGTGTGAGTGAGCAAGTGTGGGATCTGGCCACTGCGCACAGCCAAGCGTGCTGGCTGCCATAGGGAAGGCAGCTCCAGGCATCTGCTCCATGTGAGGCTGTGGCTGGACTAGATGTGCTGCAAGTGGCTTCCACTGCTGCAAGAACCAGCATCTGGACAAGGGGAATGCAGTGGCACCTGAAAGCTCAGAAAACACCATGAACTGCAGAGCCCTGAAGAGGGTGTTAACAGTGTGTCGCAGCCCTGACTTGGGGATCCCCAAGGTCTGGGCTCCCAGGAGGGTCACAGCTCTTCTCTCCTTGTCACCAGCAACATGGTGACTGGGGGGCATGTTTCAGTCCTGTTTGCATTACAGCTCCTTCAGTCCCTCCACTGAGTGGTTCCCAAGTTCTTGTCCCACATCCAGGAAGAATGAGGCACATGGACAACTGGAGGATGAGCACGGTGGAGAGGAGCTTCATTGAGCAACAGAATAGCTCTCAGGAGACCCGAGTAGGTAGCTCCTTTCCACAGGCAGGTCATCCAGACAAGTCTGTGTCTGGCTTAGTCTGGGGTTTTTATGTGCTCAGAATTGAGGAGGTGCATGCTGAGTGGTCCATGGGTGGCCACGGTCAGGCCTGGAAAAGGCGCTATCCAGTTGGCTGTATGGTCATCAATGAAGTTCTTACTCCAGACCGTGGACTTCACCCAGAACTGGTAGCCTGGCCCCCAGGCTTCAGGCCCTCCTTGGCCGGAAATTGGGATTTTACTGGGGACCCACCCCTTCCTGCTTAGGAACCTGTCTGACTCCCGCCATCATGATTATACCGTCTGTGGCACCCAGGCTGTTCATGCCGAGGAGTGCCTGCAGGTTGCGCTGAGCCAGCCTCCCTCCCACGCTTGTCGATGTCCAAAGTCTGGAGGAAGCCCAGGCACTGGTGAGAGCTGGCATGTCAGTGCCGCCCCGAGCACACACACCCGGCTAAGTTGCGACAACACTTGGGCTCGGCCACAACTTTGCTCCAAAATCAGAGTAGGCACTGGGAGCAGGGAGAGGCCAGGGATCAGGAGCAGGCATTTTTGAACCTGCAGGAGTTGGGGGGTGGGGTGGCTGCTTTCTGGGTCCCAGAGAGCTCAGGGATGCCAGGGTCCAGAACCACTGCTGAGCAGCTTCAGCTACACCTGGGAGTGTGGGGCTCCCACCCCACAAATTTGGTAGCGGGTGGGACTCTCCCGCCTGTTCCTGGCCCCCACTGGCTCCACGGAGCATGCAGCCCCTGCCTCACCTCCCTTGCTGCAGCGGGCATTCCCGCAGCAGCTGCTCCCGACGGGCTGCCACTGCCTTGAGTAAGATGAGAAAAAGAGGCCACACTTGCCATCAGAATCTCCGACAGGGTTCCCAGAAGGTTACAAACCACTGTTCTGGAATGCCCTGATGTAACATAAAGGCTTAAAATGGACTAGAATCTGAACTGCTTACACATTTTTGTCTCCCAAGTCCAGTGAACCACATTTTTGTATGAGAGATGAGAATTTATGCTAGGTCCTCATCTACAAAGCTTTGCAAGCAGTTGGTACTTGGAGTGCACCAGAGGGTTTGCTGTGTTCTAGGCCCTGGCACCACTTGACACCATCTTAATCCTCATGTAACAATGAGGTGTTTTAGGCCAAAATCCCTAGAACCCAGAGAGCCTGGGTAGGCATATATATAGCATCTGTTATGTAAGCATATTTAGTATTTGTGCATTACTTCTATTATTTTTTTAATCGGCCTTCTCAACTAGTTTGTTTAGTCATTCTTTATTCCTGAAGATGTTAATATTCGTCATCTCCCTTTTTTAGTTTTAAGGATGTATTTGGAAAAGTCTGCTAGGGGAAATAATAGTTAACTTCAGAGAAATACGAGTTTTACTCCCATAGATGATTCTCAAATAAGGGCAAAGCCCATAATTTTGTGTTCTTTCCATGCTTTGAATATTAATGTTTTGTCCTTCCGAGCTTCATTAGCTTTGCAACTGGTATTTATGAAAACCCTAGGAGATGCAGTAAGGGGGTACAAAGATGAATTTAGACAGTTTCTGACTTCAGAATACTTACAGATGAACAAAGGAGATTGGCATGCAGACTATAACAGTAATAGAAGATAGTTGAAGAAAACACGGGAGAGGAAGAGAGCTTCAGAGTGTGTGACACTAGATGGCTGCAGGATTTGAGACTGTATCATTTGTGTTCTAGTAAGAACCATTCAGGGATGTTGATGAAAGAGGGAGGTGCTGAATGTTGAAAAATACTTCCTAAGCATCTGTGTGGATGAGTTGCCAAGAGCAGGTGAATGGAGCATGCTTGACTTAAGAGCTCTTGCAGTGCCCTTAAAATTGTTATTTTCATAGTGCTATACCATTTTTTAATAGTAATGTAACCAAATCATTCTGTATTATTTTCTGTCCCCCGAGATGTGTCTCCCTCCCTTTTTAATATTTCCAGGACAACTGTCTTTATTTTTATTTTATTGTTATTTTTCTACATTATTTGTCTTCTGATCTGATATTTGTTTTCTAGTATAATTTTACTCTCGAAATAAGTACAACTCAGGTGTAAGCAGCTGGTACTTTCTGAATGAATCCCTTATTACTACTGTAAGTGGCTTATAAAGCAGTTTACACTTTAAGCAGTGCTCTCAGTTATGGTATCTGACATAACTCTCACAATTGTTCTGTGAGGTAGGCAGTCTCAGTGTCTCTATTCCACAGATGAGGAAGCAGACTCCCCCAGGTAAAGTGGCTCATTATCCCACAGCCAGTGAGTGGTGGGGAAGGACTTAAACCTAAATAGGCTGGTTGATGTTTAAGTCTGTTATCAGTTAAGAATAATCCACAGTCTTTACTATAGCAAATAGGACATTGTACCAGGGGATATATAAAAAGATTCATATATACTCCTTGGATGAGTTTGGGATTGACTGTACTCTTTAATTGTTTGTGACATTCTTTTTTGTTATTTTTATGTGTGTTTGTGTTTTCTGGTATCTCAAGTCTTTTGAAATTATAGTTACTAATTAGAATTTTTTAGTGATAAAAGTTATTTAAACTTCTGATTTTTTGCAGTATGTGACACTAAAAGAGATGCCGGCTGTGCTTGTTTTCAAAGACGAAACTTACTTTGTTTATGACGGTAAGTTCCAAGTCTTTAACTCATGTAAAACATTTTAAAATTAAAATGTCTATTATACGACTTAGGTGGAAAGATTTTGTAAATGCTTCTACTGTTTAATGAGAATAACAGTTCTCATTACTTGAATGACTGATGTTTTGGGGTTTTTCACCCTTCAACTTTTAGTTGTTATTTTTATTCCGAGCTTTACCTACACAACATTTCTTTTTGTTGTTTGTTAAATTGTATGTGTTTTTGAGGAATAAATTCTATGTGATTTTTATACATTACTTTAAAATGTTCAGAATTAGTTTTTTTGAAGTAACATTTCAGATACAGAAAAGGCTTGAAGAAGTAACACGTGTTCAATAGTGTTGAAGCCCCTGTGTTTCCCTCCGTAGCGGCATTTCCCCTTCGCTGTTAGAAATAACCGCTTACCCGCTATTCAGCATTTCTTCACTGAAGCAAATACTTGGTCTACTTTTAAAATATTTTAATTGTAATATCAAACATACATCATAGTAGAGAATGGTAAAGCCCTGCATACCCATCACCGAAGTTAAACACTTACCAAGATCTTTGCCCATCATGACATTTGCTCTAACTTTAACTTTGAATTTGTTGAAGTATTTTAAAGCAAATTGTAGTGGCATTTCATCAGGGCTTTATATTACGCATCTCTTTACATAATGCAGACTTTTTATTTGCAGATAAACCACATGCAGCTACAACAACTAACATCATTCCTTGGTATTTTGAAATGCCTACTTTCATGTTTTCCAAACTGTGCTGAGATACCCCAGGGCAGTGCAGCAAACTCACAGGGGCTACAGGGGATATTTTAAATTTCAAGGGAAACGGTGAAACTCGACATCTGTAGGACACCACAAAGCCACTCAAAAGCAAAAGTGAGTGGAGTGCAGTCTTAGCTGATAGCGTTCTTGCTAGCGTTCTAAATTCTAATTCAATAACATTTAAAATCCAATTTCTTGTTCTCACTAACCGCATTTCAGTGCTCTGTGGCCTCCTGTGGCTTGTGGTTACCATGTTTGAGGCCAGATAGGGAACACCCATTCATTCAGAAATACTCTAGAATGTAGATTGGATGATGATGAGGTTTAGGGTACAAATGATCCCATCACCCAGGTAATGAACATAGTACCCAATAGGTAGTTTTTTAGCCCTTGTCCTCCTCCCCGTTTCCCAAGTATCTGTTGTTCCCATCTTTATGTCCACATGGTACCCAGTGTTTACCGCCTACTTCTAAATGAGAACATGCAGTATTTGAGATGGTTTATTTTCAAATGAAATTCAAATTGATCACTGTATGCAATCTCATAGAAAATTTGCTTTTAGCATGGAGTGGACATTGTGGCCCGGTAATCAATTTCTAGTTTTATGTTTATTTTCCTAATTTGTAAATTCGAATCCATAAATACTTTTAAGATTTGCATTGTGTCACTTATTTTATGGGTTTGATAACTTGAAAATGTTTTGTTTAGCATTGCAAGAAAAAGCATACCTTTCCAGAAGTCATTAAAATCCTATCTTCAACCAGATGTGTTGGTAGGCTTTTATAGACATTTGCTTTACATCACCTTTTTTATGCAATTGTAATAATTTTGAACAATTACTTCAGAATTATATTTCTAATCAGGATGTAATATTTCTCTTAGATATTATATTTTCTACCTGCTTAGCAGAGGAATTATTTTATATTGGAAAAAAGCTAAGGTACTATAATTTTATATGTGTGTTAGTTGTACCTTTGAGAAAGAGCTGTAAACTAGGAAGACTGTCATAAAGAGAGAAGAGCAAAGAAATTGTAATAAAAATTACCTATAGTGCCATAACCCGAGTATAACCATTGATCCAGGGTAACCATTTAGGAATAACTGACTTCATTTTACCATTCTATGAATTTATCTTTTCGTACTTTTTTTTTTTACAAAATTACAGTTACACTGTTATATATTGTATAATAACCTATATTGTTTTGTAATCTGTTCAGTTATACGTTTTTTTGAAAATTTATAAATGATCTTTCTTGACATATACCAAAATTTATTTAAATTATTTCCAATTTAGGATATTTTGATTATTTCCTTTATTTTGAATTATTTTTATGCTATTTTTAATGATGCTATAAATGAAGATTGCTTTGTGCATTAATCCTTCTGTACATTTGATCGTACTCTTGCAATAAATTCCTAAAAATAATATTTATGGATGAATGATTCTCTGTCAGGCATTTTATACCTGTTACCAGATTAAAGCTATTATAACTATCTTAAACTCATTTTTATACTATAATTTGTTAACCTTTGTCTTGGTTTTAAGAGTATGAAGATGGTGATCTGTCATCATGGATCAACAGGGAAAGGTTTCAGAATTACCTTGCTATGGATGGCTTCCTCTTATATGAACTTGGAGACACAGGTAACAAGCATATGTACAAGTCTCCATCACATTACATGATTTTTCTGTGATTGATTATTTAAAATCTTATTTTGTAGGAAATGAATTTAAGCTCTATTTCCTAACTTATTTTTTTATTTTAGATCTGAATGCCAGTTCTTTATGAGAACATAAACTGATATTACTAGAAGATATACCTTTGCATGTGGGTCAGTGATTAAAGCGATGGTTTACTAATAGAACTGATGGTGGCAAGGAAAACAAAAAGCCTGGGTAATAAGAGAGTGAGAAAAATAACCAACTAAGAAGCTATACACCGGAGACTGATTTTGTGATAGGAGTTAAGATAAAACTTAGCACAACCTATTTATAAGGCCTGCTCTTACCTGTGAAAGGGAAAAATGTAAATTAAATTTGGCATGGTTTCTTAAAGTTACACTGTTGCAAATGTCAGGCAATGCAAATATAAACACAAATACAAAAATGAAAGCTATAAGAAGCCGATTATATGGTCTCAGATGCAAACTATAAAAATTATAAGAAGCTAACTATAAGTTTTAGGAGAAAGTGTTTTATAAATTTATAGCAAATTAGAAATGAGAAATCTTGGTTATTGGTGCCACATTTGTTTCCATTAGTAACTTTATGATAAATAGCCTGGAAGTATAGTTTTTGAGTAAAACAATGAGAAAATTTTATTCAAGACTCAATTTTTTAAAATATAATAGGCGTAGAGTTTCTTCTTTATGATAGCCTGCTCTTAAATCTAATTAATGAAAATTAGAGACATTCTTACACGTTCTCCTGTTTTTAACATTTTGGGGGATATTTCTGTTTTGTTCCTGAGCTTGCTTTTAATGTTCTGTGTCTAGTGATATTTCTGTCTTTGCTTATCTTTACAGAAGGAGCTGTGTATTAGCTCATTATTGGAAGTTGCTGGGGACAGTGTCAAAGACTGTGGTTTTACTTTCTGATTCTGGTTTTTTGTTGTTTTTTTTTTTTTTTTTTGAGAAGGAGTCTTTCTCTGTCGCCAGACTGGAATGCAGTGATGTGATCTTGGCTCACTGCAACCTCCACCTCCCTGGTTCAAGTGATTCTCCTGCCTCAGCCTCCCGAGTAGCTGGGACTCGGTGCGCGCCACCACGTCCAGCTAATTTTTGTATTTTTAGGAGAGACGGGGTTTCACCATGTTGGCCAGGATGGTCTCGATCTCCTGACCTCATGATCCTCGCACTTTGGCCTCCCAAAGTGCTGGGATTACAGGCGTGAGCCACCGTTCCTGGCCTTTTTAATTATTTCAGACTCACATGAAAGGAAAAGGGAGAAATGTAGGAATATAGTAGTTTTGCTTGTATAGTAATTATAGGAGATAGCATGACCTTGAGGTGATTCAAACAAGTGGCTTTGGCTCAACTGAACACATCTTTTCCCAGATGAATTTGGAGACAGAAGTGTGCTGTGGCAGTGTTCTTTTGTGTGTCTGACATAATTGCCCTTGTTAGGCATCAGCTGTGGTCGTGCTCCTGCTCTTCACCCGACCTGTCCTCTTATGTTAGCACCACAGCAGCCTCCCGACGCTCTGCGGCTTCAGACACCTCGTGTCTTTCTCAGAAGTTCTAACTCTTGCCTACATCTGCAGCCTCATTTCACTCTAGCCTCTCCCCACACTCTTCCTTCTTGAGGCACACTAACCTTTTAGTTTATTTTATTATTGTTACTATTATTTTATCATTTTTACCCAAGTTTGCTTGATAACAGTTTCTTGAAAAGGCTATGCCACTTGCACCAAAGCACCTTTTTACATGCTTTTTTCTTTGTTTGGAAATATGCAGTTAATTCATATTCATCCATCAAACTCAGACCAAATACTGCTTCCTTAGGAAAATCTTTACTGACCCCGTCAAACTACATTAATTTACGCTATAATTTTTTTTATAGCAGCATATTCTTATTTTTAACAGGACATTTATTTGATGAAAATGTCTACCAGTTCTACCGTATTGTGTTTTCACAAGCGCAGAGCATTGTCTGTGTTTGCTCATCACCATGTCCTCGTAACCAGCCCAGTGTGTGGTACATTATTTAACACTCAATAATTGTTGAATGAGTATGTGAGAAACTGTGGCTGTGTTTCTTAGAATCCTGTTGGTCTGTGGGAGAATTCTCTGCATGTTGTAGACATTTTGAAAAAAAAAACTCAGAGGCATTTGAAAATTAAAGAAGCATATAATACAAAAAAATGAATAGTAGATGAGATATTTCAAGAAGGTAGATACCATTGTGAACTGTTTTCATCAGAGAGTTAAAAGAAGATTAAAGATTGTGTAGAATTTAAACAGGTGTTGAAGCAGTATGGAATTAGAAGCAGCATTAAAATACAGGGATAATACTAAAAGATTATTGATTTAATCCTACTTGTATGTACCTGCTCTGAACCAGGTTTATGTCCGTATTTCTGTGCGTCTAATCTTACTTAACTCTCCCGATACCTCTATGAAATATGTATTAGTTTTTGAAAATAGGTTGAAGTTTACTGAGGCACTTCCCTGTTCCCCTGCGCCTTGGTATGGTGCCTGGCACATGATGGACACTGCTAGATAGCAGTGTGTGGTTTTCTGATTCTAACACCACTCTTCTGGTTATTACATCATGCCGGCTTCCTAGAGGATATCAGGATACATATGCTTTATGTTGTATTTAGGGTTAAGTAAATGTGAGTCAGTTTAATTCTGCCTATTGTAACTGGCAAGTACTGAATCATGGTACCAAAGTCAATGGCCATGTAAAAATCATTTTCTTATTCTTCTAGACCATTGTTTTAGAGCTACAATAATTCTTAGCAAACTTGTTTTTAATCAACTTATTTCCTATGCTTTTAGCCTTTGAAAAAGTTATCTTAGTCAATTTGTAGGGTGCAAGGAAAAAATACAATTCAAGCTTGTAAGTTGGTATAAAAAGTACAATTTTAGTG
This sequence comes from Macaca thibetana thibetana, assembly GCF_024542745.1. NCBI lineage: Eukaryota > Metazoa > Chordata > Mammalia > Primates > Cercopithecidae > Macaca > Macaca thibetana. The sequence continues at coordinate 11,212,461 of NC_065595.1, forward strand.
TATAAATTATTACATATTTACTCGTATTTACATTTTGGGGTGGGAAGTGGAAGGGAATTTGTCACCTGGGTTGACTAATTCACTGATTCACTCTACAAACATATACCATAATTTGTTGATTTAATTTGATATAACGTGTAGGGTGATTGGAATTAAATTCTAGAAATACTTTACAATTTCCTACTCAGAACTAAAGTGTTGATTGAACAGTTTGTGTAATAAGGGTGATTGAATTCAAATGTGTCATTCTTTATTTCAGGAAAGCTTGTGGCTCTTGCAGTTATTGATGAGAAAAATACATCAGTTGAACATGCCAGGTATAATGCCTCGATATGGTTTTAAGCTTCAGATGGTCATTTCAGACTACATGGCTTTAGATAGACTTGATGTGGTATCTTACTTTTCCTGCAGCAATTAGATGTAAGAGAACAGATACTGTCATTGGAAAATTCTATTTTTCAAGTGCAGATGACCAGTTCATATGTTTGTTCTTCTACAGATTGAAGTCAATTATTCAGGAAGTTGCAAGAGATTACAGAGACCTCTTCCATAGGTAGGTGCTTATATTCTGAGAGATTCCTTTATGTTTTTTTAATACAGTTTTGTAATTTAATAAAGCAAACTTACTAGTATTCATGCTTTTAGAGGTGAATCAAGGAAGGGAAGTATAGCAGTAGTTCTCACTTATCCACAGGAGATACATTCAAGACCCCCAGTGGATGACTGAAACTTTGCATAGAATGGAATACTACGTATACTATAATTTTGTCTGTACCTACATACCTGTGATAAAGTTTAATTTATCCATTAGGCACAGTAAGAGATCAACAGTAATAATAAAATAGAACAATTATAACAATACACTATAATAAAATTATGTATATGTTTATTTCTGGAATTTTTCATTTAATATTTTCAGACCATGGTTGACCATAGGGAACTGAAATCATAGAAAGTGAAACTGGATAAGGGGGGACTACTGTATAGCACATTGCATTTTAGCATGAATTGTCTGGATCTTGAAATTCACTGATGGTATGTCCTGCAAGTTAAAAAAAAGAAACAGTTTGATCTATAATTTGTATCATACCTGGCTTCTTGATACGATTTGAGATGCATTTTATGTAAATAAAATATGCAAATGTAGTTATAATTGGAGATAAATGAGCAATCAGAAGTCAGAGATAGGCAGACGATTATTCTAACAGAAACTCAAAAGAATCACTGAATAAAAATGGCATCAGAAATACATGTATTTTTACTATGCTGAATCATTGTTGCTACCATAAAAAAAGACAGTCAATATAAATGTATTTTATTATTGAATTATTATTTCTTTCCTATTCTGAGTCTTCTAATAATGGGTCATTGTATAGTTTTCTTACATAGTATGTAGCGTCTTTTGATTAGTCCTTTTTTTTTTTTAGGGAAAATGGGTAATTTTTCTTAAACATATTTCAGATAGATTAGCTTATATTTCCCTGAATTTTAAATATGCATAAACCAAGTAGAAATGTCTTAGAATTTCCTTTACTCGTGTATTTGTATCTCAGAAGCCAGTAAAATTTGCACTCTTAGCAGTATTTATTGTATATGATTTACATGTGAGATGTTTACAGTTTCTGGGCTTACTGAGGCCTAATGTTAAGTTCATTGTTTTTTTTACTTTTTTGATATTTAATGAGCTTTCTCTCCCCACCCCCTTGCCTTTTATTTATTTATTTTTGGTTGTCGTTTGTTAGGGATTTTCAATTTGGCCATATGGATGGAAATGACTACATAAATACCTTGCTGATGGAGTAAGTAAAGTGCTGAATGATTTTGCTATCAAATCTTAATATTATTAAATTTGTTTCTGAGATACAGGTAGAAGGATTAAATAGCTGAAAAAAAGCAAACAGTTGACATATTCAGATACAGATATTTTCCCATTAAATATTTTACTTTAGTTTTCAAATTCTGTATTTGAAACTTACTGACTTTAATATTGGTCTATAGTAAAAAGAAAAAAAAATTATCTCCTGATTTAATGTTTTCTCATATTCTGAAAAGAAGCCATTTTTCCAAAACTTGTAAATTTCATAGCTTCTGCTTAATACATACCTTGAGAAGTTCAGTTTTAATGGGCAATATAACTATTAAATAGAAAATGTTTAGCATTCAAAAACTAATTGTTGTAGAATTTAATAGACAAATAACTTTGTAAGAAAATGTGCAATTTTAAAATTTTTATCTCTTTAAAATTATGTAAAGACTATTAAATAGAAAATGTTTAGCATTCAAAAACTGTTCTAGAATTTATTTTAGTAGACTAAATTTGTAGGAAAATGTGCAGTTTTTAAATAATTTTTATCTAAAATTATGATTTAAAGATTTAATTTGCCACTTCACAAGACTGATATTAGAAAACATTTACCAAACCCTGTACTGAATTAATAAATTTGAAACAAGAACCCACTCTATTCAGTGAACATTTAGTGAGTATTTACTGTATGTTGTACACTGTTAAACACTGTTGATGGAAAAATGAATAGAGTTCCTGTCTTCAAATGCTTATAGTCCACTGGATAAGACCACAAATGTTAATTACAGAACCCGCCCTCCACCCCCGCCACACACACACACACACACACACACACACACACGCACCCAGTACACACTAAGGTGGAAAGGCTCAAGAAATGTTTTCTGGAAGAGGCAATAATTAAGAAACGTCTAAAGAGTGAGAAGTTAGGCAGAACATAATAGCAAGTATGACAGGGCTTAGGAGAGGGCTAGAGAAATAAGCTAGCCTCTAAATGAAGATGGGGAAATCTCACTAGAGACACACTAACTCTTAGCCGCATTGAGGGCCCAGTGGAAGTTCAACAACACGATGCTGTGTTGGTTTTCTCTCACTTTGCTTAGTATCATAGATCTAGCAAATGCCTTCATTCGTTATTGTAATATATTAGATTATTTTGGTGTTTTCTATTTTCTAAGTAAGAACACTGAGCGAGGAAGGGGGTGAACTTACAAATCCAAGGTAACATTCATCATTTTCAGCTAAAATCTTGAAATATAATTAGTATCACCTTACTTCATTTATTATCCCTCTCATTTCAGTAAGAACTTAAGAGGATTTGCCAAAGATTAAAGTACCAGATGTGGGATATAATGAAGAATCAAGACAAAGAAAAAGTATCTATACAATTATTAAAGGGACTGTTGACCCTTGAACAACATGAGTTTGAATTATGCAGATCCACCCATAGGAATTTTTTTTCAATACATATATTGTAAAAATTTTTTGAGATTTTTGATAATTTGAAAAGACTTAAAGATGAATTGCATATCCTAGAAATACCAAAAAAAATTAAGAAAAAGTTATGTCATGAATGCATAAAGTAAATACTAGGTCTGTTTGATCATTTTCTACCATAAAATAAGCACAAATTTATTAAATATCTTCTGTAATTATAGCTACTGAGATATAAATGAATATCAGAATACTTTGCTGTGTTTAATGTATATTTTGATTTGTTTTTATATTTTCAGTGAATTGACAGTCCCAACTGTAGTTGTACTGAATACTTCAAACCAACAATATTTCTTGCTGGATAGACAGATTAAGAATGTTGAAGACATGGTCCAGTTTATAAATAACATTTTGGATGGCACAGTAGAAGTAAGTTTTTCACTTCTGTTTCAAAGGGATGATGGACTGGGGTAGAGGAGAAACTAGTTCATTTCTTTACTTCTGATTCTGAAAAGAATAGTTGGCCATCACCCAGAGTAGAGGGCTGGACCTCCATACATTGCTTCTGTCCAATTATAGGCAGAATAGAGTTACATTCTCCCAGATACAGAAGGTTCTTCTATGGCAGAGGTTGCTAAAAGATGGAAATGTCCTTTTAGGGGTTATTTGGAGGGTATTTTTGGTTGTCACGGTGATGGGGAGGTGCTGTTGGCATTTAAGGTTGAGGGCTAGGGATGCTAGGAGGTCTGCATTGTGTGGGGTAATCTTAATAGTGAACTTGCCTGTCTCTTAGTATGTTTCTAGGTCCAAAAGTACAGTTGGATTAAGTTGTTAGGACTGGTTTTCTAAGAAAATCTGCAAATAAGACCACAATTTCTCAAGAAATGAGGAAATTTATTGAGAATAAAAGCTCCCATGCAGAGTTCTAGACTTAATCCTATAAAATATTTCTCAGAAATAAGTGAATGGATAGTCTTAATTTTATATTTTTTTCCTATAAACTTTAACTGCAGTGTTTTTCAGACTGTGAATTGCAACCTGTATTAGAAAGTCATGAAACCACTGCAAGTCACAACCAGGTTGTGACCAGCATGCATCTTAATTCAATAGACTAGAATAAAATTTAAAAGAAAGAGCCTTCATTTTTTTTTGTGAAATTTAATTATTATGTTTTGAGAGTTGTTTCAGTTTTACAAAAACTTTATATAAAATTTGCTCACAGAATAACATAACTACTTTCGGTCAAGGTGAAGAAGTTTGAAAAACACTCTTAATCAAACAGAATATTTTTGAAAATAATTAGTTGAAATGAAACTCACCTATATAATCAGGCTTTTATTTTTAAGTTAGTGGAATGCAACTCAGACTGTTTAACAACAGATTTTATTGTCTCATAGAGCTTGGAAATTTGGAAAATGAGCCAGGTTGCAGGTATGGCCGAATACAGGCTTTGATTGATTTTCATCAGGAATTTTTCTCTCTCTTCCTTTCAGCACTTTCATCCTCAGGGAGCCTCTCCCTGCACAGTAGCAAAGGTATCCTGCAGCTCTGGTTTTGCAGTCCCAGCTAAACTCAAAAGCTGGTTAGGCTGTACTCAGGGGTGGGTGAGCTTCAGCCAAGCTACGTGGGTTACGAATAGAGGAGGAGGAATGTTTTAGAGTAGAATCAGGGTGAGTTAACACAAGCAGGCAGGAGGAATGCTGGACATGAAACAGACAAAAAACATCAACATTAAATGTTTACCACATGGCCTTTTCAGGTGATTATGTAATATTTTGGAGTCAACCATTTGGCCTGCGATTACAAGGTTATGTAACACCAAATAAATGAAGTAATAGTACGTAAGTAATTTATTTTTCTTTTCCTTTGTTTGAAGGCCCAAGGAGGTGATAGCATTTTGCAGAGATTGAAAAGAATAGTATTTGATGCCAAATCTACTATTGTGGTAAGTTGTGACAGTTTATGTCATTGATAATGAAGAAGATATAGGTTCTTTATGTCTAGCTGTGTTAATGTTAAAAATCTGAATTTGAAAAGATTAGGTCAAAATATGTCTTTTTAATTTGCAGGATATGACTAGTCAGTGTTTAAGAAAATATATTCATTAGGTGGAAATTGTTTCTAATTATATGATTGATGAGTTAAAACTAAAATTCAGAATCAATTAACTTGATAATATAACTTAAAAGATTTTATTTCTGCAACCTACCATGTAAACTTTACTTAGTAATTTCCATGATTTGTTGAAAGTGTGGATAATAGGAAATTTTTAGTTCCATTACGTGCTGTCTTCTGTAAATTGGTCATTTTTCTTGAAGAAAACGATGTGTGCTGGGAAGTCACTTTTTATTTTGCAGGAGTCAAAATAAAATTTTAGATCTTAAAGTTTTAAACATCCCTGTTAATTCTGTACTTTTCCCTAGTTGGTAAATAATTAAGATTATTTACAGATGTTTTTCCTTCTTCCCTTTTTCTCTCCTTCCTTTTTTTTTTTTTTTTTTATTCTTTTTATAGAAGACTTTAAATGTGGAATTAAAATGTGATGGATCAAATCCTTTCTAACAGTGTTTACTTTCATTTGTTTGTCCCAGTGTTTATTCACAGTTGTTATATGTAAGTAGAATATCAACACTGGTAGATGAATTGACATGTCTGCCCCTAATTACCTGTCTCTCTTACTTTCTAAATATATTTCCTTGACTTTCTTCACTGTCACCTCGCACCTGATTATTTCTGCCGTTCTAATTTCCTCTTCCTTTCACTCTATCAAACTAATTAGATCAGTTGATGTATTTCCCCTGGATTTCTTTGAAGCATCCCTTCCTTAATATTCTCCTTTCCGTGCTGCTGTGAGTATCACTACTCCCCTGCTCCTGCCCCATCTCTCCAGTCAGTGTTTCTCAGCATCCCTTTCCTCTCTTTCCTCTTTGCAGTCCTTGAATCTGAACCTTCTTGCTTGAAACTCTGAAGAAATTGTTCTTCCTCTCCCAGCTTTAACTGTCAATCAACTTGACAGTGGAGGAATTCCTAAATATGTTTGAGCCCTAAACTTAGTTCCTGTTGTCCTTCTTGAGCTATTACATGGGCATTTTCATTCATTGTGGCCCAAAGCAATCATGAAAATATAGCTAACATTTATTATTTAGAAGTAAATTCTGGGAGTCTTTGGGTTTTTTTCCTTGCATAGTATCCTTCAGTTTGTTGTGTTTTCCTGTTGCCACAAGCATGGATTGAGCCCTAATCACATTCTGTCTCGCTGCTGCTCTCTTTCACCTGGTTTCCATACTTCCACTTGCCCAGTCTCCAATCTATATTGTATTCCACTACACAATTCATATTACTAAAATAATCGATTTTGATCACTTTCCTTCCCTTTTCCAGGGATATACATCAGAATACTCTGTCCATCTAAAGTATTTTCCTCATTGGTTTTTGAATATTAGCTTTTGCTGATGCAAATTGCCTGGTGCTCACCTGTCCCGTATCCTGCCTCCTTCTCACGCATCCTTAAATTCCTACCTAAAACACATCTTTATTCTGTGAAACTTTCTTTTCTTACCTCAATCCAAAGTGATCTTTTTCTTCTCTGAACTTGTCTATGTTCTCAAGTTATCGTTGCAATTCATGCAGTATATTCTAGTTGAAAATCCTATTCATTAAAATTACTCTTACTTTTCTGGGAGCTATGAACACAGTATGTAAATTGAGGGAAATTAGTCAATGAAGCTTTACTGCTAACCAGATAAGTGAAAAATATTAAAAATGTCATGTGAAGAGAATATGTGTGTACCCTCTTTGTGGTAAATAACCCAGCCTTCTCCATAAGCAGATTCCTGTAGTTCAGGAAACAACTCTAAAGCTGCTGGTTGCACATAGTAAGCATCTTAAAGAGACCTTTGTGGTTGGTGTGAGAAAAATCAGTGTCTTTAGGAAAGGCTATAGAATATTTGATGCCTTTTTCTCCTGCTGATAGCTGGTTCTACACACACATGCGTATGTATGTGCATATAGAAATTATATCTCTTAACAGTGTCTTTAACATGGTAGTTACTGCTGAAGTTATTGACTTTGATTCATTGGAACTAAAAACAAGTTGACAAGCAACAAGAGAAATCTATAGTGGTTTCAAGTTCATGTCATGCTTTATATATCAGAATTACATATGAAGGGAACTGAGTTTTAATTCTCTTTCCACAGTCTATATTCAAGAGCTCACCACTGATGGGCTGCTTTCTCTTTGGCCTGCCACTGGGTGTCATCAGTATCATGTGCTATGGAATCTACACAGCCGACACAGATGGAGGTTATATAGAAGAACGATATGAAGTGTCTAAAAGTGAAAATGAAAACCAAGAACAGATAGGAGAGAGCAAAGAACAGCAGGAGCCAAGCAGCGGAGAATCTGTGGTGCCTACAGTGCAGGAGCCCAAGGATGTATTAGAAAAGAAGAAAGATTGAGACTTGATTACTATAAAATATTTGATAGGACTTCAAATTATTAAAGAGTCTATTTATTGAATTTAGACATTTAATCATGATCTTTACAGAAAAGAACATGTTATTTGTATTTTGCTAATATCAACTGCATGGATTAAAGTAGTCCCTCCATACATGGGGAAGTGTTTGGAGCAAAGAGATGAACAGTTTGTCTGAAACAAACACAGAGCACTCCATCAAAATTTACCTGATATTTGTGATTAGAACACATCAGTTCTATTTGCATGTTTCTCTATCTGAATATTCTGTGACAAAAAGTTAAGATTCTTGGGCAGAATATTTAAATTGGTGAGTCAGGTAGAAGATACATGTGTGATATAGAAAAGTAATGCCTCCCCTGCTGCCATTCATTTGCCTCATATATTTTGGATAATATTTATATGGACAAAAGTAAGTCCTTAAAATTTAGGCACTTTAAGGAGAACTAATAACTTTTTCCATGTATCAAATTAAGATTGAGGTTAAAAATAATGTGGTTTTATATAGCATAGTGATTTTATTTTGTTATTTTTAAAGGAGAAGAAATGTTACTTTTTAACTTTATACTCAGTTGCATTATCATAAAATTTTCATATGGACCTAGATAATGGGGAAAAAAGTCTTGTGATTGACTTTCGCAAAATGAACAGGGTTTACTGAGAGTAGAGGTTTCAACCCATTCCTTGGATTACTCTTAACGGGTATTTCATCTGTCATTGTAGGTTGGGAAGGGTCTCTGTTAATCCTACCCTGCTTTAGCCAGAACAGCCTAGTATTTTATTTCTATTTTATATATTGAGATTTCTTCTAACATTTCCTTTGATAAAAATCTTCTGCTTTTTGAAAAGTAGTATGTATCATATTTTTATGTTTACAGTGTGTTAACTTTATGGTAACTTATACTCCAGAATACGTATGTTTGTACCCACAAACACGTAAAGTTTATTGACACATCTATTATGTAATGCTGTAGACCTGTCCGTGTCTGTTTCATAATGAATAATGAGTGACATCAGCATGTCCAGTGACAAGTCACATCCAGTGGGAAAAAAGTGATCAGCCGGTTACCTTCTCCATTTCCTTAGTTCTGTCACCCATTTCATCAAGTAAACTTCATCCTTAGTTCTTAGTTTCCTTAGTTCTTCACCCATTTCATCTTCTGTAAACTAATACAGGAATTCTATCCAAAGCAATGTCTAAAAACCCTTTTTTTAAAAGTAACAGTTTGGTATGCTTATTGTAGATAAATTATTTTTGAGGCCTTCATTTTAGCTAAGTTTAGAATTTATGTTAGGCAACTAAGATTTGAGTGGCTATTCATTGAGTAATTTTCTACTATATTTTATTGAACATTTATTTAAAAATATGTAACTCATGGTCAAAAAATAGGTGATTCATGGTCCCGACACTGAAGTTGTTTAGCGATTTAGTCATCAAGGGCAGTCTTCTCTTGTTTCTAATGCCATACTAATCAAGACAGTATGGACACTTGTATCTTAATTACCAAGGAATTACTAGTAATTGTTTTATTTTATCCATGTACTCTTAGTATTTAATAATTAAATACCTATTCTTAGTGCGTGACACTCCATATTTCTGTTTTTTGGAAATGAAACAAATATGCAGTCCAAAATTCAGAAACTACTAGAGTGAAATGCTGTTAAGTGGAAACCGGAGATAAATGCTGTTATTTTAACAAGTAGATTCTTCTCCAAAGAATAATGAGTGATTCTTGGGAAGATAAATTTTAATGTTCCCAATAGTCAAGCTTGTTTTGTAGTAGTGAAAAGCTTACACGAGTACGGGTGCCTCATTTGAAACTCAGCCTAGTAAGGAAGTGAAAACTTAGCAGTCAGTGACATGGGGAAATAGCTATAGAAAGTGTCATCTATTTTTTTCGTATTTATAGTTAATCATCTGCATATTTTTGTCTTGTTGATCATTACCTGTAAATGAAAGACCTTAATAGGAAAAAAAAAAAAAGAGTAAAGCTCAGTGTGAATGCAAATATCCAGTGATCTTCCTTTGTATTCTGTGATGTTCTTTATAAATGAATGCCTCAGTTCTCTGCTACCCTTTTCACAGCTTTGTACTGTTGCCTTATATTGTTTGTGCTTTTAAAGTGTGTCTATTGGGAAAACAAAATGTGTAGGTGGTTTGTAAGTGAATAATTTTTATTTCTTTTTGTATTAAAATTTTGCTTTTTTTTCTACTTTGGGAGATGTTTATTTACATTGTCAGACTACTCACAAAACAGATTTTAAAATTTGTTTGCTCGTGTGCTTTTCCCTTCAATGTGATATCAGAGATTACTATGAATGTTAGTTTCATTCCATGAAAAATTACTTCCATATAAAGATAGATCTCTTAATAAGTGAATCTAGTGGAAGAACATAGGTATCATTCTAATTCCATGATGAATTTTGTCATGATTCTATGTGAATAATGGGGTCCTTCAGGAAGCTGGAGCTTTTAATTGCAGTGAAGTTCTCTATAACTTCTAAATTCAGATTTCTAGATCCTTGCTTTTGCAGAATTTGGTGCTCAGATAATATTTAAGGATATTTCAGCGAGACAAACTGCATGTTTTTATCAAGTACCCTGTGCACCGCATTATATCTGGCAATTCTTTTTGTTTCATTATATGCATCAATATTTTTCTCAGCTACTATTACCTGAAACTTGTTTAACATGTATTAGACCTAGAATTTTCATTTTCTTTCACACATAGTTGCTTCCTGGTATCTGATTGAAAAATAACATTAAAATGCCAAATACCTGTGGGATTTAAGGAAGGGTCTATATGAGTAGGTAAATTAGCAGTATTGTTTTTGTTTAGTGGATTTTGTTAGTGACTTTTTTTGTGTTTTGCTTTGGGGCCTTTTTATTTTGGTGTTGTAAAAAGTAACAGATATTTTCATCATTGCTTCATATGACATGGAGTTAGGACAGGGAAAAATCATTCAACTATTCTTATGCATTAAGAGATCAAATAAACCAGTGTGGGATATTAAGACTATCAATTGGTGGGATTAGGCTTGCCATTTTATTTTTATAAATATATATTTTTTCTGAATGTGTCTGAGTCCAAGAGTGGGCAAAAAATAATTTTCTACTTTGGACTAATCTATAGAGGTTTTTGAAAGTCTGCATTACTAACTTGTTGAATTCATGATATTCTGCCTATGGCACAAATTGTAAACCTTTGTTTTTCTAAAATAAAGTAATTGAAAACCTGTAATTGTTATTTTTACTGTGTATCCTGGTTGTTTGCAATAAGAATAGTTCTGTGTTCACGGTGAAACCCTGTCTCTACTAAAAATACAAAAAATCTAGCCGGGCGAGGTGGCGCGCGCCTGTAGTCCCAGCTACTCGGGAGGCTGAGGCCGGAGAATGGCGGGAACCCGGGAGGCGGAGCTTGCAGTGAGCTGAGATCCGGCCACTGCACTCCAGCCTGGGCGACAGAGCCAGACTCCGTCTCAAAAAAAACCAAAAACAACAACAAAAACAAACAAAAAAGAATAGTTCTGTGTTCAAAGACAACAGCTACAGCTGTGTCTTCCAGAAAGTGTTTCCTTGTATTAAAATTACAATTATAGAAACGTAGAATTCTAGAGAAGAGAGAGATCAGATTGCAGTCTCATTCTACTAGATTACAAATCAAGAACCTGAGATTCATAGGTTTGATATAGTTTGTATTTGACCAACCTGATAATTTTAAAGTATTTTTTCCAAAAGCATATCTTATAGTTTATTTTGAGAAGAATTTCAGTCCTTAAATCAACTGCCAAATTATCTTTGACACCACACAACCACATTTAAAACCTCAAGTTTCTAAAAAATTTTGTTTTAAATAGTATCAGGTATATTAGGAAAAAAAGGCTTTATACAAACGTTAATTTTAAAAATACTTTCATATGTATATATTTTTTTTAACAAGGACATCTCTTTTAATGAGAGTGACTGGCACAGGAATAACAGCATGGACCCACAAACCTGTGAATTTGCAGACTGGCTGGTTAGGATGGGCCTCTTCTAATAAGGGTGGTCAAGCACAGCACATTCAGCTGTTTATAAATTTCACAGGAGTGTGATGGAGGCTTCTCATCTCTGTTGAGTGGCTGTATTGCACTGTGTGTGTGGAAGCTCCGGTGTCAATCTCCCTGGTTCACCTCTTTCTGTCATTTACCTGTGTAAAGTTGAGTGAGCCACTTAATCATTCTGCTCCCGCGTTGTCTAATTGGAGGATGATGGCACCTATCTCGTTGGATTGTGAAGAGAAATGAGTTGCACATGACATGTATTTAGAACGGTGACTGGCATACAGTAACAGCTAAAATGTTAACTATAATGTTTTTTAGATTTAATTGATTTCTCACTTTATTTAGAATTTATACCATTATTTACCACAGAGAAAAGCCAAGTCATCAGGAATGTGAAATTCTAATGTTTTAAGTTTGCTTGGCCACTTTCTGCAATGTAAGTTCTAACATTTAGGATAGAAATGAAAAAAATTACTTTGACATAAAAATTAAGCAATTACAAATATTTAGGTTCAGATGTCTTGGAAAAATCCTCTGGTTTTTGTGCTTCTAGTGAAAATGAATATACATAAGCAGATATAAACCAGTAAGATTATTGGTTGATGTATGTGAATAGAAAGACATAAATGTCAGATTTAAAATAATGAATATTGAATATAGATAGGAAAATTATCTGATTTTCCTGCTAGCATACCTCACTGTAGTCAAGTGCTCAACTTTTCACTAAGCTCATCTCTCGTAAACTGAAATGATAACTAATGAGAAGTGGCAATTTTTTGTGTGATTTATTCTGTTTTTAAATTTATTTTTAGAAGCAGAGTCTCACTGTGTTGCCCAGGGTGGAGTGCAGTGGCACAATCATAGCTCATTGCAGCCTAGAACTCCTGGGCTCAAGTGATCCTCCTGCTTCAACCTCCCAAGTAGCTAGGACTATAGGCACACACCACCACATTCAGCTAATTTTTAAATTTTTTGTAGCAGAGGTGAGTCTCGAACTCTGGCTTTAAGCAATCTTTCTGCTTTGCCCAGATTTATTCTTTCAATAAACGTTTAAGAAATATCTTTTATTCTATTGAATATACAGCAGCAAAAAACAGTCATAGCTTCAGTCTTCATTAAGTTTTTAGCTACTGTGATTGTTCAGTTTTTACTTAAAATGCTCAATTGGAAATCTTCCATTTTTCTGTTTTTCTTAGTTTCTCTTCTTACACAATCTATTGTTCAACATAAGAGCACTGATCATTGATCTCTGGGACTCAGAGGGTTAGTGACCAAGACAAAACAGAACATACCAGCTTGCTTCAAATATATGAAGGGGTCAGATTTACTCAGCATGTCTGCAACTGTGTTAGTTCTATGGATAGAGGTTAACAGAGAAATTGAACGCAGTTCAAGGTAAGGAAACAACAAAAAGAATATCCCGAGATAAAATGGGCTGTTGGAGGCTCAGAGTTCTCAGAGTGCAAATGTTTTTCAAGCTAGAAAACTCCTCGGTATTGGTTTCTTCAAGACTGAGATTCTGTGAGTCCATAAATGTAAGCAGTAAAGCCACCATCCATGCCCATGTGTGTGACAGTCTCCTCTTTTAATAACAAAAAGATCCAAAAAGGTTTTTAGCCAACTTTAATATATCAAGTTTTGTTTGGGTGGATGAAAAAGTCCAGTGAAGCTGAATTTATAGAAACTGAGACTATTTCTCCACCCATCTAAATTTTTCACAGGAATCTTTGCATCACTGTCTTAGTTCATAAGTGTCAATGGTCATTTACTAATTTATATAAAAATAGTTTTCTTCTATTAAAGTTGATTTGCCAGTTTCTGCATCTGTTTGATGCAACCACTGGAAATTCTATTTCCAATTATAAACACACAGTCAAAAACACAGTAAACATTTAATAGTTAAAATTATGAGGCTGTATACACAATCTGTGTAACTAATAAATCTGTGTTACATTATTTTATCTTTTTTTTTTTTTTTTTTTGAGATTGAGTCTTGCTCTGTCACCCAGGCTAGAGTGCAGTGGCATGATGATCTCGGCTCACTGCAACCTCCGCCTCCCAGGTTCAAGCAATTCTCCTGCCTCACCCTCCTGAGTAGCTGGGATTACAGGCATGTGCCACCATTCCAGGCTAATTGTTTGTGTTTTCAGTAGAGACCGGGTTTCACCATGTTAGCCAGGATGGTCTCGATCTCTTGACCTCGTGATTCACCCACCTCGGCCTCCCAAAGTGCTGGAATTACAGGCCAGAAAGCCAGGATCTGTCTGTGACTTATTTTCTTCAACACCGTGTATCTAATCTGTGAGAAATGCCCATCAGTTGTATCTTTAAAATATATTCAGAAACCAAACTTTGCATTGCTTTCAAGACTAGCATCTGGGTTCAGGCCACCATTACCCTTTACCCTGGTAAGGGCTTCCGTCATAGCCTGACTGTGGTCTACTGTTGAAAGAGGAACTGAAGTCATTTTTTTTACAATGTGATATGGTTTGGCTCTGTGTCCCCACCCATATCTCATATTGAATTGTAATCCCTAGTGTTGGAGGTGAAGCCTGTTGGGAGGTGATTGGATTATGGGGACAGATCCCCTTGCTTTTCTCTTGATAGTGAGTGAATTCTCATGAGATCTGGTTGTTTAAAAGTGTGTGGCACTTCCCCCTTTGCTCTCTCTCTCTCTGGCCGCCATGCGAAGAAGGTGCTTCCTTCTCCTTCACCTTATGTCATGATTGTAAGTTTCCTGAGACTTCCCCAGATTTGCTTCCTATACAACCTGTGGAACTGTGAGTCTCTTCATACATTACCTCTTCTCTTCATAAATTACCCAGTCTCAGGTAGTTCTTTATAGCAATGTGAGAATGGACTAATACACAATATAAGGCAGGTTAAGTCATTTTTCTGCTCAAAACATTCCTTAGTGTAATATTCAACATCATTACCATAGCCTATGTTACTGCTTGAATTGTGTCCCCCCAAAATTCATACATTGAAGTCCTAACCCCAGGTACCTCAGATTGTGACCTTATTTGGAAATAGGGTTGTTGCAGATGTAATTAGTTAAGATGAGGTTTCACTGGAGTAGGGTGGGCCCTAATATCAGATAGTTGTGATGTGCAGCATTATTTCTGGGTTCTCCATTCTGTTCCATTGGTCTATGGCCTGTTTTTGTACCAGTACCATGCTGTTTTGTTCACTGTGACTTTGTAGTACAGTTTGAAGTTGGGTAATGTGATTCCTCCAACTTTGGTCCTTCTACTTAGGATTACCTTGGCTATTCAGGGTCTTTTTTGATTCTTATATAAAGAGGAAATTTGGAGACAGACAAGCACCCGTCGAGAATACCACATGAAGACGAAGGCAGAGATGGAGTGATGATGCTTCTACAAGCCAGGGAATGCCAAAGATGACCAGCAAATCACAAGAAGCTAGGGCAGATGCCAGAAACTGATTCTTCCTCACACCTCTGGAAAAGAACTGACTCTGTGGATGCCTTGGACTTCTAGCCTCCAGAACTGGGAAACTGTTTCTGTTGCTGAAGTCACCCAGTTTGTGGCACTTTGTTATGGCAGCCCCAGCAAATTCAAATAGCTTCTAATGCTTTCCAACAGTCTCCCTGCCTCCCACTGTTAACACATTTAACTCCAGTGCACCTATCTCCTGGCTCATTTCCTTCCAGCTTCCTGACCTCTGCTGTTCCTGGAACACACCCAGATGCTCCTTTGCACTTTCTGGTCCTCCTGATGAGAATAACATTCTTCTTGATACCCACAGGACTTCCTCAATCACTTTCATCACCTTATCATTAATGCCTTTATGACCTACTCTCTGTAAATTGACCTCCTGGCCTCCGGTTCTTCATCCCTTTACAGTGCGCTTTTTTTTTTTTTTTTTTTTTTTTAGGTTTGGGGATACATGTGAAGGTTTGTTATATTAATATGTTATGGGGATTCATTGTACATAGTATTATTACATCACCCAGGTATTAAGCTCAGTACCCAATAGTTATCTTTTCCTCCTCTCCCTCCTCTGAACCTTAACCCTCAGGTATATCCCAGTATTTGTTTTCTTCTTTGTGTTCACAAGCTCTTATCCTTCAGCTCCCACTTACAATTGAAAACATGTGGTATGTGGTTTTCTGTTCCTGTGTTAATTTGCTAAGGATATTAGCCTCCAGTTCCATTTATGTCCCCGCAAAAGACATGATCTTATTCTTTTTTATGGCTGCATAACATTCCGTGGTGTATATGTACCACATTTTCTTGATCTAGTCTGTCATTGATGGGCATTTAGGTTGATTCCATGTGTTTGCTATTGTGAACAGTGCTGCAATGAACATTCATGTACATGTGTCTTTATGGGAGAATGCTTTATATTGCACTGGGTATATACCCAGTAATGGGATTATTGGGTCAAATGGTAGTTCTGCTTTTAGCTCTTTGAGAAATCACCATACTGCTTTCCACAATGGTTGAACTAATTTACATTCCCATCAACAGTGTTTAAGTGTTCAGTTTCTCTGCAAACTTGACAGTATCTGGGTTTCTTAAATGACTTTTTAATAATAGCCATTCTAACTGGTGTGAGATGGCATCTCATTGTGATTTTGATTTGCATTTCGCTAATGATGAGTGATAATGAGCTTTTTTTCATGTGCTTGTTGGCTGCATGTATGTCCTGTTTTTCAAAGTGTCTGTTCACATCTTTGCCCACTTTTTAATGGGGTTGCTTTTCTCTTATAAATTTGTTTAAGTTCCCTATAGATTCTGGTTATTAGACCTGTGTCAGATGTATAGTTTCTCCCATTCTGTAGATTGTCTGTTTACTCTGTTGATAGTTTCTTTTGCTGTGCAGAAGCTGTTAAATTCAATTAGATCCTATTTGTCTATTTTTGCTTTTGTTGCAATTGCTTTTGGTATCTTTGTCATGAAATCTTTGCCCATTCCTAGGTCCAGGATGGTATTGCCTAAGTTGTCTTCCAGAGTTTCTATAGTTTTGGGTTTTACATTGAAGTCTTTAATCCATCTTGAGTTTATTTTTGTATAAGGAAGGTGTCCAGCTCCAATCTTCTGCATATAGTTAGCCAGTTATCCCAGCACCATTTATTGAATATGATTTTTTCCCCATTGCTTGTTTTTGTCAGCTTTGTCAAAGATCAAATAGTTGTAGATGTGCAGCCTTATTTCTGAGTTCTCTATTATGTTCCATTGGTCTATGTGCCTGTTTTTGTACCAGTACCATGCTGTTTTGGTTAGTGTAGCCTTGTAGTATAGTTTGAAGTTGGGTAACGTGATTCTTCCAGCTTTGTTATTTCTGCTTAGGATTGCGTTGGCCATTTGGGTTCCTTTTTGGTTCTGCATTTTTTTTTTTTTTTTTTTTTTTTTTGAGATGGAGTCTGGCTCTGTCGCCCAGGCTGGAGTGCGGTGGCACAATCTTGGCTCACTGCAAGCTCCACCTCCTAGGTTCACGCCGTTCTCCTGCCTCAGCCTCCCAAGTAGCTGGGACTACAGATGCCTGCCACCACACCCAGCTAATTTTTTGTATTTTTAGTAGAAACGGGGTTTCACCATGTTAGCCAGAAGTGTCTCAATCTCCTGACCTTATGATCTGCCCGAAGTGCTTGGCCTCCCAAAGTGCTGGGATTACAGGCACGAACCACCACGCCAGGCCAGTTCTATATAAATTTTAAAATACATATTAACTGCTCATTTACTGACTGCTTCTATCCTCAAATGCACTTTAACTGTAAGCTCCAAATAGTCATAGACTTTATCTGTTTTATTTCAAGGCTATATTCCAAGTTTTAGAACATGCTTGGCATGTACTATGGGTTCAATAAATATTTGTCAAATGAATGAGTGAGTGTGGAATCTGTTGTTTTTACATCATGATGTTTTTATCACCAGAGTGTTAAAGTTTTCTTATTTAAAAAAAACAAAAGCATATATTTAATTTTAATTGAAGATTTTAAACGTATGGTACAAAAGCATTTAAGTGCTTACTGACTCCACAGCAAGAAAAATAAGTAATTAACATAAAAGTGTCATTAGCTTTGAAGATATTTTAAATTTTAACGGGGAAGATTTCTTTCATTAGTTAGCTTGGGATCTAAAATCTTAAAATTTGTGTAGTCATTGAAAATAACAATAGATTTGATGTCAAGTACTGTGCAAACTTTTATGTAACCAAATAATTTCCATCCCTCAAATACTATGAAATAGTAATTATCTCTTTTGCAAATGCCAGTTTAAAATTGTTAGCCTTTGTGGTACCAATTACTATATTTTAAATCAGGGATTCTTAACCAGTGATGCCTATCAGAATTACATGAGTGTCACCTCAGATGATTTACAAAAACACACATAAACCTTAGCAAATCTTTTTGGTTGGTCTTGGAGGAACTCCCGCTTGAAGCCAGAACAGAAAGAAAAAAATCGGCAGTGGATTTTGGTATGTACTCCAAGTTGTGAACTAATGGTTGAAATGACTGTTAGGAAAGGTAAAAGCGTCAGTGCCTCTGAAAGAAGTTGGATTTTGCGAGATTTCCTTCTGAGCATTCAGAGGTCGAATCCAGTACAAGAACATGATGTGCTTCACAGCCTCCTCACGACAGGCAGCCCCAGTGGAAGCTTCAGGAAAGGGATTTTTATTCTTGTAAACAAGAAAGTAGGTTATGTTCAGCTGGGATTCTTTCTCTTTCTCTCTCCCTCTCTTTTTTTTTTTTTTTTTCTATGCTCCTTCCTCTAGAGATGAGCAAGGGCTCAAACTGACTTAAATCAGCCTTCGCTTCGAGGGATGTCCGGAGTAGAGGGAGCCCTAGGGAGCTGCAGTTCGTTGAAGTTTCACACCTTGTGGCTTCATCGTCATGAGTAATTTATATAGAAAACAAAATTTAAAATAGGAAAAAACACACGTGCACACACACACACACACACAACCCGTGAGAGGGTGTATCTACTCAGCTGTGTTCTCATAACCAGGTGCAGTTCATTTCTAGATTACTGGACGTTTGTGATCAAAAGTAGTTTCTTCCCTAGGAAAGTGGATTGGATAACTTCAGATGGTAAAAGAAAAAGGAAACAAAATGGGAGCTAAAATTCCCAGCCTCTAGTGGGGTGATGCCTGTTGGAAAGGGAAGAGGAAAGGTACCATGGCTCTGACTCCATTGTTCTGCTTTTGGTCATTGTATATGTTGTAGTTAAAACAATTACAAATATTTCTTATTGTGCATATTTAGAGAGACAAATAGACAAAGCAATTGTGGCTACATGTTTATAACACCTATGTACCCTTTACCTAGAATCATCAATTGTACTCTTCTTGTAACTTTTATATAGGTTTAAAAAGTTTTAAAATAAATGCTTTTATTTAAAAAGTAAATACAGTAAGCAATATATTTTTAATTGAGTAATTTTGAATCTGCAGCAAGAGATTTTTAAAAATTATCAAATGTGAGGCCGGGCGCGGTGGCTCAAGCCTGTAATCCCAGCACTTTGGGAGGCCGAGACGGGCGGATCACGAGGTCAGGAGATTGAGACCATCCTGGCTAACACGGTGAAACTCCGTATCTACTAAAAAAAAAAATACAAAAAACTAGCCGGGCGAGGTGGTGGACGCCTGTAGTCCCAGGTACTCAGGAGGGTGAGGCAGGAGAATGGCGTAAACCCGGGAGGTGGAGCTTGCAATGAGCTGAGATCCAGCTACTACACTCCAGCCTGGGTGACAGAGCGAGACTCCGTCTCAAAAAAAAAAAAAAAAAAAAAAAAAATCAAATGTGATAGAAATATACATTATGCCTTTAGACAGAATGCACTACAGCAGCATTGTACATGGGTCTGTAAAAGTACTGTCTCAAATGACTTAGATGCAAAATGCCTTTATGTGAGATGAAAACCTTGATATCAAATACAGATAAGAAAGGTTTGGACAAAATCGACTAATGGAGATTTTAAAAAGGCTTTTGCTACTAATAATAAATTAATAAATTATGCTGAAAAGCCATGAGCCTAGACTGAAAGGTTTATCCCTTTTATTCAACTTGGAAAACAACAATTATTTATGTAAACAGTTTAAAATTTTTAAGGAAATTATTAATACATAATATCTGACTACTGTTGCTTAGAATATATCTGAGTATTACTAATTCTCACACAACCAATCCAGATCAACAGGTCTTTGATGCATACACTGACTTTTCTTGAGGTGTTAATTTCATCCTCCATCGTGGCCACATAAGACATTGTATAAACTTAGGTTTGATGCTTAATGTACAGAATTACACTATGAATGAATTAAATCAATTTATTTATCTATCTGTTGCAAATCTAATGACATTTTTTCTTTGTAGAGACAGGGTTTTGCTATGTTGCCTAGGCTGGTTGCAAACTCTTGGCCTCAAGCCAATCTGCCCTTGGCCTCCCAGTGTGTTGGGATTATAGGCATAAGCCACTACCCTCAGTCTGATGACATTTTTAAGAGTTGAAATTGTGTTGCCTGGGCTCAATGCTCAATAAGAGTTTGAATGAAAGCATCATTGAGTAAATCAGTGAATGGATAGATAGATAAGATAGAATTTTCAAACAATAAACAAAAGAATGTCATAAATACCCTAATAATACTGCCCTTAAAAACATTCAAATAGAGACTGCTGTGTTTATTGGCAGTTACTCATGAATGACTATACACACATACAAATTTAAAAATTATATGTTTTCATATATTGATTATGACAAAGTAAACATTTCCACTACATGTTTCCATGAAAATTAGAAAACAAAAATAGAAACATGTCATATGTCCAGAGACAGCCAAATTAAAAAGTATAATGTATCTTTGAAGCAGAAACACTAGGAGATGTGTACCCCCTCAATCTCCCCCGCTCCCCCTCACCCCACCGACACACATTTACTGTGGGACTTTGAATTTACACAGTGGGTGGGAGCAGGTTGAACATCTCTGTAACGCTATGGTCTTTACATCTGCTGCCTGAGCTTTGCATCTGCTGCCTGAGCCTGAAACCCATCTCAGTTCTTGTTGCCATGGATCTTGGTGCTTTGAGAGCCCTTCCAAAGCCTTCCTGATGGTGCTAAACCCAAAATGTGACTGAGAAGCAGCAGGAGGACCTAGATGAAGGTGGAACATCTTCAGACCCAGCCATGCCTCCCATTGAGGAGGTGTCAGAGATCAGTCGTGTGTGTGAGCTGGAAAGGTCTACATCTTGACTTCTGCCCTCACTCTCACATAAGATCACTTTGTGGTTCATCTTCAGAGGAATAACGCAGGACAGGAATTCGGAAGTATTCTGCATAGCCAAGTTGACACATTAGAAAGCCACAAGAGGCCACCTGCGGCCACCAGCAGTCATACACATGGTGCTATAATCCTGAACCACACTTGATCACCAAATAAAGATGGTATCTAAGGCAAGCTTCTGTTTAGTGTAACACTATGTTAAGTTCTACTAACACAGCTTACGGTAGATAATAAGGGGATAAGAGAAATGAAAAAAACAAAAATGTTTATACTCTGAATAGCATGTGTGTATGTGCATATATAAATATATATCCATTTCAAAACTAAAGAAGAAATACTCATGACTATTACAATCCTTGTTTCTACCACTGGTCATATGATCGTAACTGTATTTATAACCACCTCCTTCCATTTCCCATCCCATATTCTCTTTGCCCTCAGCAATTCCCAGCTGGCCACTGTTCCTTGCCTAATGAGGTAATGTAAAATTTCTTTTTGGAAAGGTTCTGTTTTAATCAGGTTGTTATAATTTTCCATTGACCTTAGTTACAGAAAATCTGAGAGCTAAGAGGCAACTCAGAGGACACACTGCATTCCAGATAACCTCTCCTCACTCCCGTTATATAGAAGCCACTCGATTTCTGCTTAGTAATCTGGATCAAATGCCCCAGCCAGTGCAGCAACCCCTTCTTTGCTTATTGATTTAGTGACATGAGGAACACTAAGTGACCAAGTGGTGCTTGGTGGAAGGGTTTCTCCCTTTGGAATAAGATATCTAAACCAGCAGAGCCTAAGGGGGCAGAGACTGGAAGGAAAAATTTTGTTTGTGGATTACTAGGAATAATAATGAAAGGAGGTTCCTTTCATTTCACCCCTTGATTCTCAGACCCATGAATTCTTATTACGGGAGAAACAGTACTTTCTATTAGATCCCGATACATATTTTCTCCAAGCCCTGCAGACAGTTACCATCTGGGTAGATAGGGCCCAGCCTAGGCTGGGACCGTACTGGAGTCTTCCAAATGCCATTCTACTCTTCAATCAAGCTGGCTGCTTCAGGAGGATGGGGAAGACTAACGGTGAGACGAATTAATTGCATGCTATACTTATTTGAAGTGAAATGAAATCCATAGGCAGAAATGACCACAGTTTTTCTTCCCAAGACAGCACATCATAGAGACCTCCTCATGAGGCTGTCCTGAGAGGGAGAAGGTAGTGTATCAGAAGTACAGGTCAGAGGCATCTAGGGTACTTCCTCATGCAATTTACTTATTCCCTGCAGACCTCATCAAGCCCAATCCCATACATATCTCTTCCATTTAACAATAAAGTGCTGCTGTACATGTTTAAATTTATGGCTTACTGGATCAGCCAACACCTCGTCATGATGAAAAACTCCGCTCACATGGCAAGTTGGTGGTCCGAGTTCAAGCAGTCAGCTGCTAAGACCGAAAGCTGTTTCTCCAAAGGTCAGTAGACACCTACAGAAGACAATATGGCTTTGCTCCAGAATCCTGAGTGTTTTCACTGTAATTCTCTTATCAACTTGCCCAAAGCACCAACCAGCATCTCAATCTGCCACCTAGATAAACACATCACATTTGCTGGGTCTGACGGTCCATGCAGAGCCCGCACTACTGTAGAGCCTTCCCTTGTTCCGGACTCCACTCCAAACTGGCAAGTGTTTAGGTCACTTAGATAATGAGTTGAAGTAATGGGCCCAGACGAGGTACATGTTGTCTCCAGCATCTGATGAAATTTATCAGACACTGATACATCTTTCTTAGTGATTGGGAACAGATTCCACAACTTGACCTTCACCACTACTAGAAGTAGTATCTTGATATGTCCCAGACCATTGGACCATCAGTGACTTCACCAAGATGAAAGGCCTCTAAATTTTTGGAGGACTTCTTTTCATTTTCTGTCCTCTGGCTTGCAGTGTCTCACCAATGTGTCTAGGGTAGTTGTGACTACCTGCCCAGCAGGTTTAGTCTGTGTTATGAGCCGAATTACGGCCCCGTCCCCACCATCAAATTCGTGTGTTGGAGTCCTAATTCCCAGTACTTCAGAACATGACTATATTTGGAGATAGAACCTTGAAAGAGGAAATTAAGTTAAAATGAAGTCATTAGCATGGGCCCCAATCCAGTGTGACTAGTGTCCTGATGGAAGAAGAAATTTGTTCCAGAGGGAATACCATTTTGAAGACACTAGAAGAAAGTAGTATCTACAAGCCATGGAGAGAGACCGCAGAAGAAACCAGCTCTGCCAACACCTTGATCTTGGCCTTTTACCCTCCAGAATTGTGAGAAAACAAAATGTCTGTTGTTTAAGCCACTCTCCATGATACCCTGTTATGGCACCCCTAGCAAACTGATATGATCAGCGTATTATCAATGCAATACACCAGTGTGACACTCAGAGAAGGAACAAATCCATAAAAGTCCTCTTGGGCTAGATTCTGGTATGTGACTGAGAAGTCCCCGGAGGACAGTATGGGACTGAAGAATT
Source organism: Macaca thibetana thibetana (assembly GCF_024542745.1). Taxonomy (NCBI): domain Eukaryota; kingdom Metazoa; phylum Chordata; class Mammalia; order Primates; family Cercopithecidae; genus Macaca; species Macaca thibetana. The sequence goes on from NC_065595.1 coordinate 11,235,978, forward strand.
AAGAAATCTCTAAAGGACAGTGAGGGACAGTATGGGACTGAAGAACGGATAAATTCCGGAAGGACAGTGACGTTCCCTTGGGCTCGATTCTGGTATGGGACTGAAGAATTGAGAAATCCCTGAAGGACAGTGAAGGACAGTATGGGACTGATGAATTAAGAAATCCCTGAAGGACAGTGACGGACAGTACGGGACTGAAGAACGGATAAATTCCTGAAGGACAGTGACGTTCCCTTGGGCTCGATTCTGGTATGGGACTGAAGAACTGAGAAAATCCGGACGGACATATTGCTGAGTTTTTCAGTTTAAAGCAGACACTTGCTTATGATCTTCACTAAGAAGTATAAAGCAGAAATTTTAAGTTTTTAATATTCATATTTATTAATTTTATACTAAATGCATCCATAAGGTCTCTGGAGTAGAGTGGATTAATCATTATTTACTTTACAGTAAACAATTTCATGGTTGCCCTGTACCCAAATTCCTATCCCTGGGGCAGCGTGATGGAAGCCTGAAGCCATCCCACACATAAGGTATTTATATTTCAGGTGAAAATCCTGCAAAGAGTCCAGGTGCTTCTGTGCATGCCGTCCAGCTTCTTTCCTCAAAGAAGGGAGAGAACTTTTGCTTCTTCAGGAGGACCCTGAGTTTTATCTCCAACCCTTTAGAATATAAATCCATCTCACCAGGGGAAGATAACACCACTGTCTTCAGCTCTGCAACTCCGTGTCTCCAGCCCAGGTCTCCACGCCCTTCTGACACGAAGAAAAATACCTCCAGGAGATAGAGCGCTCTGGAGTTTTACGTAAGCGGTCAAAAATTATTTCCTGAGACTTGCGTTTAGTTCTGGTTCTGGTTCAGCAAAATTTGTTCAGATACAAAAATATTTTCTCTAAAGCACCACAAGGGGGCAGCAAACTTGTTTCTATAAAGAGACCCGCAATAAATAATTTAGTCTTTGGGTCCCACAAACAGATTCTGTCATACGGTCTATGTTGTTTGTTTTAACTCTTTAAAAATGCAAAAACCTTTCTTAGCTTGAGACCTCTTCAAAAATAGGCTACAGGCTGGATTTGGCTTGCAAGTTTGCCCCTCTTCAAAAACAGGCTGCAGGCTGGATTCGGCTTGCAAGTTTTCCTGGTATAGAGAGAAAAAGTACTCACCAGGTCCATCGTCACATGCCAGATACAAGAGGATGTCTGAATTTCCTCTGGCAAAGCCACATTTGGAACAACAGCTGCAATTGGAATCCCCACCTGATTAAATTTTCAATAATCGGCTTTCATTCTCCAATATCCATCTGCTATCTACACAGGCAAAATAGCCGAATAGAATGGAATCCCCCACCCCTGCATCTTTCGAGTCCTTGATGGTGGCAACAATCTCTGCACTCCAGGAATGCGTGCTACCTTTGGTTTACTATTATCAAAGGCAGGGGCCGTTCCAGCGACTTCCATTTGGCTCTCTTTTCACTCCATTGTCAGGTACATGCGGGAATTCTGCAAGTTCTTTGCAGATGCTCTACCCATTCTGGTGCTAGGAAAGTAATCAGAAGGTGGCCCACTGTGAGGCAGACTCCAGCCGAGACTCCATCAATTTCCTACTCTGACCAGTGACCACAGGAAGTATTGTCAGTTTAGAACCATGAAATAAATCCTGTAATTCCTCAAGATCTGATCATTTTTCCCCACCCAAAGCTGTCATTATGGTAAATAGTGTGTGTCCTTGGGTGGGACCACAAAGAAGATGATTTGCAGATGTACATTGTTTTTGTTTTGCTATGCAGCAGTATCCTGTTTTCAATGAGATGGCTTTAGGCTTTCTTCACCCTGCCTCAGCGGTAAGAATTTGGGCACAGGGCAGCCATTTCAGAGGCTTTGAGTGTATGAAATGGAAATTAATTGAAGGACATGACTCTAATTTGGTTATTCAATTCAGACTTCAGTTCAACAGACTATAGCTTTTCCGCTTAATCAGGTCAAGTAAAATTTCACCGGACTGCGCATCAGTTTCAGTTCTAGTTTGACTAGCAGACATTATACAATTGGCCTTTCCAGTAACTCACCTTGTCTTCAGTGACTAAGTGCCCTCACTTGGCTCTGTTGGAGCTCAGGAAATATTAATAATCCCCTTAAATATGCCGCTTTGGACTTCAAAAGGAGAGCTCCTGGGGAACAGCAAATGCAGGGATAGGCTTCCCCTGAAGTGTTCCCATCTACTAAAGGCCGGATCCTCCAGAATGTAGTCAATTGTTGTGAATCCCTTCCCCAGATGTCTTATCAACAGGGTGAGACCGATGCATATCGCGGAAAGAAGACTACAGTTGACACCACACCCAGAGCCCAGATGACTTTCTACCAGATGGTTGTCTGTTTTCCAGGCCCACTCATCTGCTCTAAAAGTTACTTTCTCCCCCTCTAACTTGTCTTCATTCTCTACTCCTTCCCCCTATGAAGAAGGGCACATAGCCTTCCAAATTCTGTTGTTATTGAGTCCTCACCTTCCTGTGATGCCCCCGTGCACATAATAAATGTGTTTGCCTTCTTCCTGTGAATGCTCTATTGTTGGTTTATCTGTCAGACTCAAATATTAAAACTCCAGAGGGGAAAGAAAGGATCGTCTTGCTCTAACAGCTCCCAACAGCTTCCCCCATCCTGGAATCCCATTCTTTCTATTGGGTAGAGAGCCCAGTTCAATGTAGCAGTTTCCTTGTGATTTCTGACTTACAGAAGAGAGAACTCTTCAAAAATGCGGCAGCTTCCCCCCTTGAGTTGTTTTTCTCACATCTGTGAGGAAAGATATGTCTTCTAGGTCTTTCCAGATCAGGTCATACATGATAAATCCACATTAATATTCCATCATCCCTAAACCTTTATTTAGACAGCTTTATTGAAAGACAGCTTTATTCATATACCATAAAATTTAACCTTTTAAATTGCACAGTGTTGTTTCATTTATATATATTCACATACTTATGTAACTGTAGCACTACCTAATTTTATGATATTTTCATCACATCAAAAGGAACCCTGTGCCCATTAGCAGTCATTCCCTTTTCTTTATATTCCTCATCCCTCATCAACCAGCCCTAGGCAACCACTAACCTATTCTGTATGAAGGTTCCAATGTATTCAAATCCTTGTCAAAATTTATTGTTTGTCTCTTTTAATCATCTTAAAGGGTATAATATGTTGTCTGTGGTTTTGATATGCATTTCCTTAGTGACTGATAATTTCAGTATCTTCTTATGTGCCTGTTGCCACTGGCATGTCTTCTTTAGATAAGTTTCTATTCAGATTCTTTGCCCATTTAAAAAACCAGATTATCCTTTACTTATTAGGTTTTAAGAGTTATTTATATTTTGATACAAATCCTTAGGTTTCAGTCAATATGAATGGGCAAAATCATGCCATTCTTTCAGTTGGCCTTATACCTCCTCATGGGTCATACTTAAATTTTCAAAATTTGGGCCCGTTGGCAACTACCTCCAGGAAGGTCACTACAGGTGTTTATGGCCAAGAAGGACAAACTTCTTCACAGAGTTGAGAAAGCTGCTTCTGCCAACAAAAGGATCTTGGTGGGATTCGGTGTTTGAGGTGCCCAGTTTAATCAGAATCTCTCCACATGTTCTCATGCCAGTTTTCAGGATTTCATTCACTCTTAATTCACTAACCCAACTTCAACAAAAGAAGATCTCATTTTCTTTTCCCAAGTTCTCCACTTCCAGCAGCAATAAATCCATCCAATTTTACTTATTTTTTTCACCAAAATAACCTAAGACAGCAAATACTTGGTCACCTGGAGCCTTGACTCTTACGGACGCTGGTGTGATTGTCTAAACGGTTCTGACACTGCATGCATGGATTACTAATGGCCCACTGCACTGAAAACTAGATAATTTGTGCCTTTAAATTTAATTAGATCAAAGAACCAGTTCCAGAAATCCCAGAACCAATGCATAGAATATATTGTTAATATTCTGTTTCTCTGGAACCGCTCTCAGTAGCAAACTCTGTTTTAGCAGGGTTCAATCAGAGAGGTGAAAACACCAGAAGATACATATCTAAATGCATATATACAAATACACGCTAATATTGTTTAGCTCTGTGTCCCCATCCAAATCTCACCTCGAACTGTAATCCCCGTAATCCCCAGGCGCCAGGGCCAGGACCAGGTGGAGGTAATTGAACCACCGGGCCAGTTTTTCCCTACGCTATTCTCGTGAGAGTGAGTGAGTCTCGCAAGATCTGACGGTTTTACAAGCGTCCGGCCGTGCTTGCCCTCACTCTGTCCTGCCGCCCCGTGAAGAAGGTGGCTGCTTCTCTTTTGCCTTCGTCATGATTGTAAGTGTCCTGAGGCCTTCCCACCCATGCAGAACTGTGAGTCAAATTTCTTTCCTTTATAAATTAGCCAGTCTTGGATATCTCTTCATAGCAGCGTGAGAGCAGACTAATACGCACACAGAGAGATTTGTTACAAGGAGTTGTTGGAACTGGGTGAGCTAGCTAGGCAGTCCTTCTAATTAGGGCTGTTGTCTTCACATCTGGTGTTGGAGCTTGAAGTTTACTGAAGTTCACAGGGTAGACTCTTTGGAAGAGAACATGAATGGGAAGTCCACAAGCACAGCTGAAGCTCCCAGGAGTGACTTTCACCTGTGTTAGTTCTTCTGGTGCTCACCTTGTGTTACGAGTGTCATTTCAGAAGTCAGGACCCTTGAAGGTATTGAGACATTGGCCCAGGAGGCTCAGATGCAAAAGTCAAGCTGTGTAAGGCCATGTGTAGGCCCAGATGCTGCCTCCGGCCAATGAGCTTAGTCAGCAGACCAGCGGCACAGTGTGTGAGCTACAAATGCTATGCCTTTACTTCCACCCTGCAAATCTCACTCAAAAAAATGTATGTGTGGCCCATGCTAATGGGAAACATAGAAGAGGGAGAATTCTGGGAAACGTTTTTCAGCCTAGGTGAATAGACACACCACAAGGCTACCTCATGTAGTTAAACAGTTAAATCTTTCTTTAAACAAAATAGCTTTATTGAGGTATAATTGATATACAAAAGACAGCATATATTTAATGTGTACAATTTAATGAGTCTGGGTATATGGATATACTCATAAATTCTAGCTATAATCAAGGCAATTAATACATCTATCACCTCCAACAGTATTTTTGTTTTTGTCATAAAACTTAACATGGGTAAGAATTACAGCTGAGCCTAAGGAGACATAACAAGCAAATGTAATGTGGTAGCTAGGATGAGATCCTGGCACAGCAAAAGGATGTTAGGTAAAAAGGAAGGAAATATGAATAAAATATGAACTTTAGTTAATAATATACTGATATTAGTCCATTTATTGTAACCAATGTAGCACATTATTGTAATACATTAATAATATGGGAAGCAGAGTGTGTCGTTCTATGAAAACTTGACAATTTTTGTAATTTTTCTGTACATCTAAAACTGTTCTAAATTAAAACACTTACTTTAGTAAAAGTTACATATGATTGTTCTTCAAATATGCTTGCTCTTTTTTCCATTAGCCTTTGGCTTTTCACTGGTTCCCATTCCTTCTTAAATCTCCTTAATTATTACAAACATGCCTTTTTGACCTATTTTATATTCTCCTAATTTTCTTATTCTTGAATCACAATTCTTTAATGGTTGCTTCCACATAATTTTCTTCATGGTACTTTATTTTCTTGTATATCTAATATTTTTCACTGTGACATTATATTTGATAATTTTTCCTCTATTAAATTTTGAATTCCTAACTTACAAAAGTGTCTACAGGTGGTTTTCAGATTACTTCTTATAAAGTTCCAATAGGTTCACGTGTAGAGAAGTGTTTTAAATGAATTTCAAGCCTTATGATTCCCGTATTCTGCCAGTAAGTATTCTTAGTTGCTGACAACTGAGACCCACTCTGGCTGATTTAAACAAAACCCAACTTATAAAGGACATTGGGATTGTCAGAGTGCCCTGAAAGGACTGGAGATCAGCCGTGGGTGCTGCAGAGCCACAGCAGTTTCTAAATCATGCTGCACAATTGTTTCCATCAAGGCCACAGGCAATACCACTTTAACCACTAATACCACTCATTCTTGATATTGGGTGCAGTTGCTGGATTTTTAATCACCGTTACCTGTGGAAAGTAGAGTTACATGGCTGCTGCTGCTGCCACAATCCTCGCCAGCAGGGACACCACATAGCATTCAATTCTGATTCGACATCTAGTCAAATCTGGCAGAAGTACATCTGTTTGGGAGGGCCAGGTCATATGGTCACATGTGTACACAAGCTGCAAAGATGGGATAGCCGGGAAATTGATTTTTGTCTTCCTCATGGGACAGGCTCCCTATCTATTACCCAGGCTACCACAGCACACAGGTTCCAAAACGTGGGAATGGGATTCACATTCTGGGCAACCCAAAAGAATAACACATGTCCTGAGCATACACCACAGGACAGCATGCATTTGGTCAAGTCTTATGATGTAAATTTTCACCGGAGACTTTTTTCATTTATCCCAGAATGTGAGATAGCTATAATATGTAGTTCAGTATGTATGTGTTTGTAGGGGAGGGATCAGATCAATGCGCCATGTCTCTGGAAAATGGATGCAGGTGATTATACTCATGGTGAGTTGAGGCTAAAGGGATGGGCTGAAATATTCCTGTTCTTTCCTTTGCCAAAGTGAGAAAAAGGAATTTAACCATAGTGTGTTTGCAACTTTCAACCATACCCCATTTCTGCTCTAAGGAAGTGACAGGTGTGTGGCTTTTCTGGGGAACTTTGCCCAAATTTCAATATAGTTCTAGGTGGTCATGTTCAGAAAGTTGCGCCGTTTGAGTTGGTGCTGCTGGCAGAAGTGGCTAACAGTGTGGACTTGGGAGGCCAAGCATCACATTCTGGCTTCACCGCTTACTAACTGTAGGACTGTGCACAAATTCCATAATATTTCTGTGGGCCTCAGTCCTCTCATATGTAAAATTGATGTAATCACATTATCTGCAAAAGAAGGACATTGTGAGAACAAGTGAAATAATATAGTTAGGCATTATCTACCATATGTCCTACATTCTCTTGTATTATCTCCTGGGACTCCAACACCTCTTCTGTTGACAAGAGTATGTTCCTGAAAAACCAAAGCTGGGCCGTAAAGACGGATTCATTTGTATGTTCAAGAATGAAGCTTACGTGGCTAGGAAATCTTTAAACACCACTTTTGTGTTTGCAATTAAAGTACAATGTAGGAAAGCAGAGAGATTTGGAAAAATCTAAATGAAATATACAGGGATATACAGGGTCTCTGTGGTGGAGAAGCTCCCCTCTGAGGGGTCGTGAGCCCCGAAATAAACTATGATCATTTTCTTTACTCAACCACATATACTACTGTTTTATATTTTTGTCTTAAAGATTAATATGTGCTTTAAACCCAAAGCTTCATATTTTTGAAGGCAAACAAAATTTCTAATGAAAAATTCTTGATGGTGATGATCATTTTAAAATTTTTATAATGTGCATACAACTTCAATCCTCTGGGTTCTATGTTTGGAATTAAACCCTCAATCTCTGTGTCTTTTAAGTTTTTCATGATATCTCTATGTAATTAATGCCTTTAAGGAAAATGAAACAGGAGACCCAGATACATTTGAATTTCAGGCCATTAAAAAATATTTTAGCATAAGTGTATCTCACATAATACTTGAATACATTAAGAACATACAAATATGTATTATATATAAAAGATATATATTATATATATAAAACATACATAAAATAAATATACACACATATACATATATATCCCACTTTACTAAAATAAGCAACTAAAATGGACATCACCAGACTAAAGTGAGAGGGACATACTAGGGACATAATTATACAAAAGTACTCTTTGCTTACCTGACATTAAAATACAATGGGGCATCTGTACTTTTTCTAACAGCCTTAGTCAAGCAGGCACATCTAGGCACTCCTGATGCCATCAGTCTCTCCTTTGACAGCCTCCATGTTAAGTTAGAAATGCAGCCAGAAGTCAGAAGTCACTATACCCACCCTAGAATTCAGGGATTTAAACTCCTCCCTATTTTACTCATTTCCTTTAGCCCATTGGGATTTTTTAATGTCTTTTACTAAATGTATTCATTTAAAAATATTTTTATTCCCTTTATATCAATGAATATATGCTAGTCCACTTGTAAATTAATCCACAATGATAAACTCAATTCACTCTCTACCTATAAAGGAGCTAGAGCACTCTCAATATCACTGAAGCCCTGTGTCCTCTGAAGCTGATGGCTTCACCTGCCCTTTCCACAGGTCACCACTGTCCTGAAGTGTGGGTGTCTTATTCACTCTTTTTTTGAATGATTTATCCCATATGTGTATATCCCTACAAAATAATTTTATTTAGTTCTGCATGCCTCATTCCTTTTCTAATGGTATGATACTTTATGAATTTTTCTGCAACTAGCTTTTTTTTTTTTTTTTTTTTTTTTAGTTCAAAATTCTGTTTCTGAGATTTAGTCTTAGCTGTGGTTCTCCTAGAAGCTGTGTGTGGAAAGTTCTGAGAATGCCGGTAGGTAAATGTGGGAATGACACAGGAAGGGGAGACAATTAAGAAACAGTGCATATGGAGGCTTCAATCACGGTGGGTGATGGAGGCTTAATTCTGCCAGGTAATTCTGGGAAATGATGCAAAACAGGAGCCTTAGAAGCATCCTGCTGAGAGGAAAGGAGTCGGGATAGCTGGGTTCCCACTCTGGATAGAAGCTAGTGAGGAGGAGCTACGTGGGGGTTCTTATTTCTTCGCACCCCTAGCAGGGCTTCTTGCTGCGGTTCTGAGGTTGGGGGATGAGCCCTCCTGCACAGAGGCGAAGACACTGGCCGCTAAAAATTGGCTGAAGCAAAGTACACTGGAAGGTTGAGAGAACTTCTCGCGAAGAATCTTGAGGTACAAATGACAAAGGTTTATTTCTCCTCACATAACCAAATGATGTAACATAAAAAGGATACGATTTGGAAATTTTGATCCAGGCTGAACTGCTTACTGCAAAATATTTTGACTAATCTCTTTGAGTGTGTTCTTTTTCTCATATGCAATATAGGGGTATTCATCGTATTTATACGTTGTGGTTATGAGAGTTAAACATGGTCATCTATGTAGGACGTGATGCATTTGAGTCAAAGAGCCCATAATATCATTGTTCTCCTCTCACTGTTACAAAACCAGGTTTTCTCCTCAACCACTACCCGATGGCTAGCAGTGACCCTGTCATTGAGTCGTAGCCAATGGGATGTCAGGGAAAGCGTGCTATCTCCAAGCCTGGCCCATGAGTTTCCATTGTGCTATGTTCCTATTCAGCTGGCTGCAAGAGAGAGAATCTCCACAGAGAACTTGCAAACTGAAGATGGCTTGGGGGTGCGATTCGCTGAGCAAAGAATAAACTGCTATTTGTTTCTTTCACATTATACACTTAAGAGCTAATTGTTACAGTAGATTGCACTAACCTAAATAAAACAATATTTGTTATTTTGAAATTCATGACTGGAGGCAGGATTCTTACACCAAACCCTAGATGAAGTATTTTATTTATGAGTTATTGAATTACAATGTAATGAATTGTAAAAAGGGTTTATGGCATATCTCCTTTTTGTATACTTAAATAAGATTGTTTTCAAAATAAAGGATTTTAGCATTTAGTATTTGAAACCAAACATAAAAAGAATATGTATAATTAATGGAATTTGGTAAAGAACAATTAAGAGACATAGCTCAATTGTTCATTATAATTTGCTTCTCAGTTGCAACTGCAGGATGTATTTCTAGGAAAAGATATTGATTGATTCCAAAACCTACCTTCTTCACATGTGTTGCTGTGTTAGTCATGGCAATCTCATTTCCCTTGCCAGTGAACGATTTAGAAATGGTCAAAGAACATAATTTCTGTCAATTCTTCCCTCAAAACACTTCCCTGAGAACAAAATCACACAGGAAGATACTCTGTCTCTGCTAACTGTTGTGATGTAGGCAGGTGAACACTGGAAATCTGGCATGCCACTCATGACCATGAAAAACTGAGCTGAGATCCAAGCAGACGTGTAGAAGGATGAAGAGAAATCAGGGCCTTGATGATGGCTTTAAGCTTAAGCACTTGGCCCATCAAGCCTGGAACTTCTCTTTTCAGGACTTCTTGTTACATGAGATAACACAATTTTCTCATTGTTTACACTGGCTTGGGCTGTGGTTTTCTGTTGCTGGCAGCAGGATGCAACTTAAGTTTTCCGTCATTTTCACCAGGTTTATGAAGAACATTCAGGAGTGTGATGGTTAATAGTGTCAACTTGATTGGATTGAAGGATACAAAGTATTGATCCTGGGTGTGTCTGCCAGGGTGTTGCTAAAGGAGATTAACATTTGAGTCAGTGGGCTGGGAAAGGCAGACCTACCCTTAATTTGGGTGGGGACAATCAAATCAGCTGCCAGTGCATCTGGAATATAAAGTGGGCAGAAAAATGTGAAAAGAGAGACTGCCCTAGCTTCCCAGCCTACAGCTTTCTCCCATGCTGGATGCTTCCTGCCCTTGGGACATCAGACTTCAAGTTCTTCAGTTTTGGAACTCAGACTGGCTCTCCTTGTTCCTTAACCTGCAGAAAACGTGTATACATATATATTCCATTAGTTCTGTCCTTCTAGAGAACCCTGCGTGATACAAGGAGCAAATAAAAACAAGATGCCTTTTCTTGAAGTTTTTCAAACTGGTTATCACTTATTCTCTATTTGCTAATGATTGTATTTAAATAGCAAGGGGGCACATTCTAGAAGCATGGCACGCTTGACAAAAGAAAAACCTTTATGTTCTTATTCTTAATCTGCGGTGATAAGGATGGGCAATAAAGAAACTGCTTCACATAAAAGTATAAGCAGTCACTGTCACAGTCATCAAATGAGACACTGAGCTATGTGTTCACGGATTTCTGCTTTATGATTTTTCCAAGGTGAACTGAGAAGCCTAGATTTCTTGACAATTGAGTCAAAGCAGGGCATCTTCTTAATATGCATGTGAATACTACCAGTCACTTTTCAGGGAAAACCTAATACCTAGCATACTTATTAAATGTCTAACATTTTTTTTTTCTAACTGGTCTTTCCAAAGTTAAGTATTAAATAAATGAGCTCTTACCCAGATCTCAGTGGAAGGAAGAAAGAAAAACCATTATGCATGTGTGTGTGAATGTGTGTATTTCTCATTGAGGCTCCTGTTGTTTCTATTAATTGGTTGTAACTGTGCAATATATAATTTTCCAACAGTTCTGCAGTATATCTTAACAGATTAAAAAGAGCCATTTTATATTATAAAATACTGTAAACAGTTCTTTTTCAAAATGTAAACCTATAAGTATCTGGAAGTATTGTAAATTTAGTCCTTTTGAGAAAATAGGTCAGCACCATCTGAGTACACAGTTGCACAGTCTGTTTTTTGCCAGGGGTGTGGGCGGGATTTGTATCAGGGTATTCTGTGAGTTAAACAGAGACAAGATATTGTCAGGAAGTAGAACCACAGCAAAAAGGAAAGGAGATAGCATGAACTGGAATCAGGTTAGGATGAGTATGGAAATGAGGAATTTGAAAACTGGTTTCAAATGCCTGCCAAGAGTTAGGAGGTCAGGTACAAAGAAGGTTGGACACAGGAAGGTTAAGGAAATAAAAGTTTCATGTTTACAAACGGAAACTGGAAGAGCCTCGTAGAACCTTAAGAATCTGCCTGCATCTGGTCGTGTCTTCTTCATCACACTCAAGCTCAAATGTTAACTTTCAGCATCACTAGTTTAACAATTGTCCTAAAAGTCACTAACAAAGTATGCTTCTTTGTGCCTCTGTGGATGTCCCACGGAGTTTTTTTTTTTTTTAAATAAACTTTATTTTTTAGAACAGTTTTAGGTTTGTAGCAAAATCAAGCAATTAAGTACAGAGTTCCCATATATCCCCTGCCTTCACCCTCCATATCAATATTCCCCACAAGAAAGGTGTAATTGTTCTACTCAGTAAACCTACAATGACACATTACAACCCAAAGTCCATACTGTACTTTAGGGTTCACTCTGTGTGTTGTACATTTTTTGAGTTTGGACAAATGTATAATGTTTTGTATTTGTCATTGTAGGATCGTGCAGAATAGTCTCCCTATCCTAAAATCTTCTGTGCTTCAGCTAATCCTCTTTTTCTCACCCCCATCTCCTAGTAACCACCGTCTTTTTTTACTGTCTCCATAGTTTTGTTCTTTCCAGAATGCTATATAGATGAAATCACACAATATGTACCCTTTTCTGATTGGTTTCTTTTACTTATTAATGTGTATTTCAATTTCCTTCAGGCCTTTTCAGGGCATTGATAGCTCTTTTCTTTTTAGTTCTAAATAGTATTTTAATTGTACCGCAGTTTATTTATCCATGTACTTCTTGAAGGACATCTTCATTGCTTTCAAATTTTGGAAATTATGACTAAAGCTGCTGTGGACCTTAATGAGCAGGAGCATGTATGTTTTCAACTGATGTGTGTAAATACCAAAGAGTATGATGGTTGTATCATATGATGAGAACATGTTACATTTTGAGGGAAGCTGCCAAACGGTCTTCCAAATTTTCTGTACCATTTTGCATTCCAACCAGCAGTGAATGAGAGTTCCTGTTTTTCCATATCCTCCCCAGTATTGGGTGGTGTCAGTATTCTGGATTCCGTCTTCTAACTGATGAGTGCTGATATCTCGTGGTTATAATTTGTGGTTCTCTGATGACATGGGATGGGGAGCATGCTGTCTTATGCTTATTTGCCATCTGTATTTTGTGTGTGTGTGAGTGTCTGTTCAGATCTTTTGTCTATTTTTAAATCAGCGTTTTTGTTTTCTTATTGTTGAGCTTTTTAAGAGTTCTTTGTGTATTTTGGATACCAGTTCTTTACCATGTATGTATCTTGCAAATATTTTCTCCCAGTCTGCAGCTTGTTTTGCCAGTCTCTTGACAGAGGCTTTGGAAGAGCAGAAGTTTTAAGATTTAATAAAGTCCAACTTATCAATTCTTTCTTTCATGGATTGTGCCTGCCTTTGGTGTCATATTCTAAAAAGTCACTGCAAAATCCAAGGTCATCTAGAATTTCTCCTATGTTGTCTTTTAGGAGTTTCATAGCTTTGCATTTTACATTTAGGTCTATGACCTATTTTGAATTAATTTTTATAAAGGGTCTAACCTAATAGTTTTATAGAAATTTAAAAATTTTATTACATGAAATTTTCACAGATGGCTGCATGGTTTATTTAGTATTAGGAAGCGTTTTTCTTTTTCTTATGACATGCCACATAAGTAGGAGATAAAGATTTGGTTTTCAGTTAATCATGAAGGAAAAGCCAAGACCCTGAATATCTGCTTAATTATCTCAGTTAATTACCTGTTCCTAAGTGTTCATTCTAGTTCACTCTTTCTAAAACTATTTAATGTTTTAGAGGGGATTCACTGAAGTTAGAGAATCAATCAGAGAGCTTGCTGTTTGAAAAGATTAATTACTGCTAAAATTATTCTTTACTCTTACGCTCCGTTAAGGTTATTATGCCCTATTTTATAGATGAGAAAACTTGTAATCAGAGAGTTTATGCCAAGGTCTCAAAGCAAGAATGTGGTGTGATGGTCACCAAAGCCCATAGTTTTTCTACAGCTTCCTAATCCATCTCAGTGTAGCAGGAACTTGAAATTGTCTTGGGCAGGACATTTACAAATTTTCCTATTTTCTTTCTTGGCTAAACTCCTACCCACTTTCAGTTTTTCTCATTGATTTTCTCTTCAATGATTTTTATTCTAAAGCACTACTTGATTTCCATCATAAGAAAGTATGGTCATTTTGTTTGTTTACCTCCTCCAGTATTTTGTTCCAAAAACAAACTCTCTTCAACAAATAACATAAATGTCGTATTTTTGAAGAGACAATGAAATGATAAATGAGATTCATCAAGTTCAATTCATTTGTTAATCTAGCTGAATGAATAAGACAAAAAACACAAGTCTATCTACAATTAAATGTTATTTGCGCCGGCATGTGACTAGCACAGTACTACACCATGCAGAACACAATAAAATTGCTGTACACGTGTTTCAGCTTCACCAAGACTGCAGTCTATTCCAGGAATTAAGAAAAATAGCATACAACATGTTACTTGACTGCTGGGTGATACGTATAGACTCCAAGTGCAGAAGTAGCATGTGGAAATTTAAAAACAATTCACATGTTATAACTTTCGATGTTACTTTTTCTTGAATTATTTTATATTAGGATAATTGTAAACTTGAGAAATAGGTACAATTTTATTGTATTTTTACAAATGCAGAAACTGAGATGAAGTGAAATAAATGATGTGCCTACTCCTACTACAGTAGTAGGAAACAGTTAAGCCAGGATTCAAACCTAAATCTTATTGTAGCCTTTTTTTTTTCTTTCCCCCACACTCCTGGAAACATCTGTGGGATTACAATCCTTGTGGTAGGTTCCTGAAGTGTGTAGTTCTTGTATTGAATATTAAATGATTTTAGAGATTTAAATGAGCATTGGTAACAGGGAAAAAATGAAGACAAGAGAATAGAATTGAGGCAGATTATGAATCAATGTGTTGCTTCTAATAAGTTAAATGCCCTGCACAGCCTGAGTGGTTTATGATTGAGAATAATGGTGAATAATGTTGTATTGTACAAACAACAATTTATACTGGTTATTGGTTTGCATTTTCAGTTTCTAATATTGTGTCATTTACTGCTTCTGAATTCTTGGGATATATTAGTATGTTATCTGAGTATATATAAGCAAACGATGCTGAAAACATGCTAAAGGCATTGTGATTCATAGCTGCTATATTTCTGAAATAGTGTACTTATAGAGAACCCAACAAGACCCAAACATAGACTCTATACACCTAGATGTTTTGTTTTATTTTGTTGTTGTTGTTGTTTTAGTTAAAGATGAAATATAATTATCTCAAGAGACCCAGCATCCATAATGTGATATAAAATAAGAGAAAAAAATGGCACGGAACCCAGAAAGTTATCCACAGATCAGTGATTTATTGACATATCTGATTCAGCAAAAAGTTAGCTTTAGAAAATTGAGTACCCTGGAGAAGACTCAATAGTTTCACAAGCATAATAATAAATCTAAATTTTAGGAAAGTAATGATTATTTACTTCACAGGAGACTATTTATTCCAAAGTTTTCCACTTAGTTGAAATATTAAAACTCTGAATAAAACTCTCAAATGAATACTGTGCAAGGATATCCCACTACATCCTTATTTCTCCTCCTCAGTGAAGTAAAGAGGCAATCAGAAGGCAATAAAGTACATTTGAAATATGGTTACTCATCAGAAAGCATGATAGCCAAGAGAATAAAAATTATTTTAAAGCACTTAGCAAATCAAAAATGCTGTACAAATGCTAAGTAACGGGGCGAAACTTGCCAGGTGGGCAACATATAATTTGTTAAGTAATTCAGAATGTATTTTGTTCTCTAAGGGAGAACTAGCTGGATTTCAGCAGCAGAATTCAGAATGAACCAGTGTAATAGGAAGAGCCAATGCAGGGTGTGTGTTTTTGGCTATTCCTATGATAATGCAGAGAAGGGTAACAGATAAACTATTTCAGTTATTTTATTTTAAAAGTCTATATCATAGAAGGTGGGCAGTTTTCATTGTATTCAATTTAATTAGGGTTTACTCATTGTCCAGTGTATTAGACCATTCTCACATTGCTATAAGGAAATACCTGAGACTGGGTAATTTATAAAGGAAAGAGGTTTAATTGATCACAGTTCCACATGGTTGGGGAAGCCTCAGGAAACTTACAATCATGGTGGAGGGTGAAGGGGAAGAAAGGCACCTTCTTCACAGGGTGGCAGGAAGGAGAAGTGCACAGTGAAGTGGGGGAAAAGCCCCTTATAAAACTATCAGATATTGTGAGAACTCACTCACTATCACGAGAACAGCATGGAGGTAACTGCCCCCGTGATTCAATTACCTCCCACCAGGTCCCTCCCACGACACATGGGAATTATGGCAACTGAAATTCAAGATGAGATTTGGGTGGGGACACAGCCAAATGGTATCATCTACTATACGTTAAATACTATGCTTGGTTATGAAAATAATAAAAATTAGACATCATAGGCCCCTCTCATCTTGAGGGGGATGACAAATATATAAATGGAAAATTATTATGGAATGTGTTAAGATCGTGTCTCAGTTTGTTTTGTGCTGCTTATAACAAAACACCTGAGACTGGGTAATTTATCATGAACAGAAATTTATTGTTTACAATTCGGGAGGCTGGGAAGTCCAAAATTGAGGGTCTGGTGTTTGACAAGTGTCTGCAGCATCATCCCATGGCAGAAGGGCAAAGAGAGGGCAAAAGATACAAGGGGGCCAAACTCATCCATTCATAACTAGCCAACTCCTGAAATCAGCCAACTCCCAAGGTAATAGCATTAATCCACTCGTGAGGGTGAAGCCCTCATGGGCCTAATCGCTTTTCATTAGTTTCCACCCCCCAACACTGTTGTAGTAGGGATTAAGTTTCTAACACATGTGTTAGGGCAGACACATTTAAACCATAGCAGACTGTAAGACAATTCTTCAGCTGTGGAAGCACAGAAACCAGTACTACTACCCTAACCTGACCACCCTCAGGGCAAGAGCTGGGAATAAATAACACCCTGGGTTTGTTGTTCTTGTTGAGGTGATGGTTTTGTGATCTCTTTAAATTCCTAAATCATCTTCAGTTGAGATTGCTGAAATTGTACCTTAGTGATAATTTTGTGGGTAAGAAAATAATTTGTCACAAATATTAGAATACATTGTGAGAAGCTTACATTTATAAACCATGTACTCAGCTCTAAGAAAATCAGAAATTATAAATTATGCATATTCTGATTATTTCTGTAACTTAGACAGCATATGAAAACTTTTTTTAAAGTAGGAGGGACCCACTGGTACTCCTTTTGTTTGTATTTTAGAGGATCTTTTTGATGTATTATATAAGAGCATTTTTTCTAGTTGTACTTTCTGCAGACTGGTACATTGTCACATTGCATAACTTTTTATTATACTACCTATTTAAGTTGGATAGATATAATTACCTTAGACTTCTGAAGAGAAAAAGAAAACTCTTCAATGTAATTTCTAAATATTAAACTAAAGATCTAATTGCAAATAAGTAATTTTTAGAGCTTGGCTTTTTTTCTAAATCTAGAAGCCTGGCCTTATAATAAAACAGATTGTTGCTATCTTATAATTAATAAATATATAATTTAATTTACATTTTTTTCAAATAAAAATGATCAAATTTGATTCCTCTGGCACTGGCCTTAAATCATAAAGAAATTCATTCTGGTTGTGTGCAGTGGCTCACGACTGTAACCCCAACACACTGGGAGGCCAAGTTGGGAGGAGAGCCTGAGCCCAGGAGTTTGACACAGTCTGGGCAACATAGGAAGACCTTGCCTTTCCAGAAAAAAAAAAAAGTCAGGCGTGGTGGTGTGTCCCTGTGGTCCCAGCTGCTTAGAAGGCTGGAGGATCACTTTATTCTGGGAAGTCGAGGCTGAAGTGAGTTGTGATCACATCACTGCACTCCAGTCTGGGTGACAAAGCGAGACCCTGTCTCAAAAAAAAAAAAAAAAAATTCTGATAACTTTCTTCTCTTCCTCTGTGTAATTACTTATTTACCACTCATTTTGATCCTGTTTGAAATTTTAGGATCAACTTTTGGCATCTGATTAATTAAAAACCAGAGATGCAGCTTATGTGATTTTCAAGAGGAGAGTGACTCTCTGATGTGCTAAAATTTTTCTTATGTTGTTTATACTTACTTTAAAAAATGGAATCCTGGCAGCAAATAATACCACAGTCTGTCAATAATACCCGTAGGGTGGATGGTGGGGCAGCAAATTGATGACAACGGCTATAATCAATAGTGTGGGAGTCAGTCATGTTACACAAATTATTTAGTTTTATATTTCTTCCTTAGGAAAGAAAATCCAGTGGTGGAGCAAACAAATGTTCTCATTACATCCTGTCACTCATCTCTAACCACACATTATTGGGTGGTTATTTAGAGAAAGATTATATCTAGAGGAACAAGTACGAACTCTATGGCTTTCCAATAAAACACTGCAAAACTTTTAAAGAGCAGGTTTCCAGGGAAAGATCAACCCCTGGGTTCCCTAGTAAAGTTTAGTATCTGTAAGTCATGCTGAGCAGTATTTCTTAAATGATGGCTTTGCACAGATCCTTTTAGAGGGTAGACAGAGTCGGAGGAAAAATACTAAGCCAAAGCTTGCTGACCAAAGGGCAAGAAGCTCCATTTGAGACTGGAAATTCATTATGGGCAATGAATAAACTAAAGATGGCTCCTGCTCATCCACTCTTCCTGGGGTCTGCAACCAGAATAGAGCATCCTATTGCAAATAAAAAGGAATTATGAAAAAAGAAATGAGAAAGACAACTCCTTTCCTCTTCTTTCTCTTCACAATACTCTGCTCTAATCGGCTCTGTTCAAGAATGAAACACAGGACAAACAAGCATCAGGTCAACAGAAGAGGAGAGGATCATGAAGAAGAAAGAGTGATGAAAAAGGAAGGAAGGTAGTATCTTCAGGGGTTTAACAAACAAGAGTTTTTATATTGTTCTGTGCCTCTTTATGAAAGAACTAAAGACAGTACAGTGGAAGAGGGTCTTGGGAACTCAACCGGCCAGCAGAATTAGCTGGGTCAGGCTTTCAATTCTGTCTAAGGAACTATAGGATGACCACATCCTAAGACGGGAATATGGGCCCCTAACAACTGCCAACTGAACTTCAGGTCAGAAAGGTGGGCAATGCCGAGTGCACGACGAACTGCCGAAGTAAGAAGATTTCTTCTTAACCTTCTTGGTGCCCAAAAAAGGCTGAAGGTGTCCTCACTCCACCACGGTCTCAATTCCCACTCTTAAATGAGTGTGTTGTTATGAAAATAAAGTCCAGGTAAATTCTATAGCTATTTCATCTGTCTGACCCATTCCTCCTAACCAGATGATGTCCCCTAGTCCTCTTCATAACAGAAATTCTGGAGCCCCCACTGCTCCAAATTGGGTGCCATACTTAAAATAGAAAGGATTCTATATAGTTCTGGGGGCATAGAATGATAAGTCAAATATTTTACAATTATGGAAACGAGCATCCACTGAGCCGATTATATTCAAGAGTGCAGGGTAAATGAGGCCATTTCTAAAGCAGATTCTGCTACAAACCCCACTGTGTGCTGCCTTCTCATTACCGCATATGTTAGCTAAGTGAAAACTGGTAAATTGAAAATCAAAGGACAAGTGTTATTTAAAAAAAAAAAAAAAAAATCACCGGAAAGCACCCTGCAGGCTGTCCATAAAAAGTTGAGCAGCGATTTTGTGTTGGGGATTGTGGTGAAAGAGTTGTGTGTGTCGGAGTAGGTGTCTGTATTTGGAGGTAGGGAGAAACTGTTGACAGATTGCACGGTTTTTAGTCATGATATAATAGCACAGACTCTCCCCAGTTCCCTCATTGAATTGCCACCCAAGCATCTCAAGGAGAGGAAAAGGTATAAACCAGGTCCGCTGAATCAGTCAGCTCTGTCTGGAGAATTAAAACACATTGATTAAAGTTCAGAAAAAGAGACAAGGTATACAACTAGCGTTTTCTGCATTTAGATGAGATCAGCTCTGTGAAACAGTAAAATTTACATATTACCCTATTTCTGCTGATGAGCTCAAATGGCATTATTATTAGGCATGAAATGGCCATTGTCAATTCACCTCCTGCTGACATATCTTGTAACAGCATATTTATTCTGTGATCAAACTAGTAAATAACTCCAAAATTGTTTCACCTAAAAGTCAGTTTCTACTATTATGCACAAATTCTTAGAAGTTAGGATTTTTTAAATATTCCAATGTAATATGGTTAATAACACAGAGATAGAAGCTATTTTTCTGTGAGAGTTGGCAACTAAAATGTTGGCAACTAAAATATTTCCACTAATTTCCTGTAAAAATAGCAAATATCAGGGTTTATCCTAAAAGGCAATTGGGCACATGATTTTCATACTTGGAAACCTTATGACAATGGTTTTAAGAGAAACTGGGAACTTTATATGAATTAATTCTAATCTATTTATGTCATCTCATGGCATCTTAATTTGCATGTTATTGAAAATAAGAACTAAATTTTGATACAAGGGAAACAGCTGAAAGACAAGCTAATTATGCTTCAGGAGTTATAAATCTATATAAAAAGCTTTTGCCCTCTTTCAAATGACTTGTTTTTATTATTCCTTCTTAGTAGGCACTTGTTCTGGTATAGGCAGACCCATGGAGTCACATTTCTTAACTAATTCATTGATTAAAACAGCATGTATATAATTGCCTTATAGGATATTAACATATCTTACTTAACAAAAGGGCCTGTGGTCAAAAAAGTCAAGAATGAAAAACATATCACAAACTTCTTTAAAACTATAAATTGCAGAGTCACTTTTATATGCTAATGTGAATTACAAGTACATACGGAATGCCCACACACTCTTTATATTTTATTTTATACCAATTTATTAGGGACCTAGTTTCCCCCACATTTTCATTTTCATATTATTTTTAAAAATTGTAATCTAATAACAGAAAAGTAAATCTCATTGTTTGATTTTGCAAATGAAGATAGATGTCACTTATTATGCTAATTAGTCATTCTGTTTCTTCTTTGGTAAAGTGTCATTTTTTGTTTTTACTTCTATTTTTCTGTGTCAGTTTTTCTTCAGTACCATTGCATGCACTTTGTTAGGTGTGAGGGAGTTTAGTTTCTTTTCTTTTTATTATTATTATTATAATTAAGTTCTAGGGTACATGTGCACAACGTGCAGGTTTGTTAAATATGTATACATGTGCCATGTTGGTGTGCTGCACCCATTAACTTGTCATTTACATTAGGTATATCTCCTAATGCTACCTTCCCCCCTCCCCCCTCCCCACAATAGGCCCCGGTGTGTGATGTTCCCCTTCCTGTGTCCAAGTGATCTCATTGTTCAATTCCCACCTATGAGTGAGAACATGCGGTGTCTGGTTTTCTGTTCTTGCGATAGTTTGCTGAAAATGATGGTTTCCAGCTGCATCCATGTCCCTACAAAGGACACGAACTCATCCTTTTTTATGACTGCATAGTATTCCATGGTGTATATGTGCCACATTTTCTTAATCCAGTCTGTCACTGATGGACATGTGGGTTGATTCCAGGTCTTTGCTATTGTGAATAGTGCTGCAATAAGCATACGTGTGCATGTGTCTTTATAGCAGCATGATTTATAATCGCTTGGGTATATACCCAGTAATGGGATGGCTGGGTCATATGGTACATCTAGTTCTAGATCCCTGAAGAATCGCCACACTGTTTTCCACAATGGTTGAACTAGTTTACAATCCCACCAACAGTGTAAAAGTGTTCCTATTTCTCCACATCCTCTCCAGCACCTGTTGTTTCCTGATTTTTTAATGATTGCCGTTCTAACTGGTGTGAGATGGTATCTCATTGTGGTTTTGATTTGCATTTCTCTGATGGCGAGTGATGATGAGCATTTTTTCATGTGTCTGTTGGCTGTATGAATGTTTTCTTTTGAGAAGTGTCTGCTCATATCCTTGGCCCACTTTTTGATGGGGTTGTTTTTTTCTTGTAAATTTGAGTCCTTTGTAGGTTCTGGATATTAGCCCTTTGTCAGATGAGTAGATTGCAAAATTATTATTGCAAAATTATTGCATTATTATTTTCAGCCTTACCATATTCTTCTGATTTGATGTATAGTTGTGCAGGGAATGCTTTTGTATTTCAATATTTTAACCCTGTTTGACAAGTCAATGTTATTTGAGATAATAATTTGATACTTATATTTATTAGTGTCAATCATCATTGCTCTTATTATTGATACTTGATATTTTCTGTTTGTAAGACTTTCTCTTGTTTAATGGTTTTCCTTTCATTTCAGCTTTTTGCTCCATGATTAGAATTCCCTCTTTTTGATTCTTCTAGTGATCTGGATACTCTCCATCCTATTCCAATTATTTTAGCAGATGTTTAAAAAATTTAAGCATACCACAGTTAAGTATCAAATCAAGGACTATCTAGGATCTTAAACTAATGTCTTTTTTCAAAGAAATGCTTTCTTAACAGTTGCAATAATAATTCTGGCTGTAATTGCTATTGTGATGTATTTTTATATTATTTCTCCCATCTTATGATTTTTTTCTCTTGGAATCCTTTCTCATTTTTTCCAAAATCTTCAAGTTATTGAGTTTTTAATCCAATTAGGAGAATAAATAGTAGTCTTTCTTTGTACTTTTATATCTGGAATGTCATCATTTTATCCTCAAATTTCAATGGGAGTTCAAACATACTATTTTAGATTCTAACAGGTTTTCCTTCAGAATTTTAAAAATGTGCCTTCCCTAGATTTCTGTATAAGAAATGGAAATATCATTCTTATACTTTGGAGTAATTTATTTTTCCTTAACCTTTTTATTTTGAGGTAATTATAGACTTGCGTGCAGCTGTGAGTAATAACAGCGATGAGAAGTAGGGAAAATGACAGATAGGAGACAGGATTAAATTGCAGCTCTCACTTGGACGGACAGAGCAGTGTGTGAAGACTCGCATCGTGAACTTTTGCTCCAAGAACTACTGCAGGAATATATCTGGAAAGCTGAGAGAATCCATAGACCCTTTGAAAGAAGCGGATTCCTCCTGTAGGACCCGGGAGACAGCCCAAATACTGTGAGTGCCCAAACTGTGAAAGTGGGAAAGGGATCGATTGTCTGCCCCTAAACACTCACCCTCACTGGGGCACCTGAAGGCCTAGATCACAGGAGAAGGATATGATCTTACCTGGAACTGAGTCCATTTAGAAAGCTAAGTGAAATACAGGAGTAGAGGAAACAGCAAGAAAAGCCCTGTGGGCTCTCTGGGTCCCCAGGGAAGCCATTTCTGACTTCACAGGAGTCCTTGGGGAGGGCTGCCAGAGGAACTGGGAAAAGACCACAGGAAGAAGGAAACCTCCAACTGAACTTTGTAACAATTCCAACCGAAGGCAAAGTCTCCTGGCCAGAGCTCAGGGAAGGGCATGAATCCAGTGTGCAGACTCAACAGGCAGGGAGGCGTGAAAGCCCTGCTTGCTGTCTCAGCCGGGAAGCTGGTAGCCTGGGGCAAGTTTTCAGCCCTGCTCTCCCACTGCCTGGAAACAAACTCAGTGCTGTTCTGGGGGTACAGTGGAAATGACACTGGACTTTTGGATTGTGTGGGAGCTGAGTGAGGCCTGTAACTGCTGGCTTTCCCTGACTTCCCCAACAACCTACATGACACAGCAGAGGCAGCCACAATCCTCCTGGGAACATAACTCCATTGACATGGAAACCACATGCCCATGCCCCACAGCAGCCGCAGCAAGCCCCATCTAAGGAGAGTCTGAGCTCAGACATGCCTAACTCTGACTGCACCTGATGGTCTTTCCCTACCACCCTGGGAGCTGAAGACAAAGGTCATATTATCTCAGGAGTTCCAGGGTCCCGCTTACTTCCTGATCTTCCCTATACTACCAGAGCTGATGCTCTCTTGAAAGTGTCACCTCCTGGCAAGAGGCAAACCAGCACAAAACTAGTGCACTAAAGAACTATAACTAAGGACCAAAATAAGAGTCCATTTCACTTCCCTGCCACCTCCACCAGAGCAGGTGCCAGTATTCATGGCTGAGACCTGAAGATGGTTCATATCACAGGACTCTGTGCAGACACCCTCAGTACCAGCTCAGAGCCAGGTAAGACTGCTGGTTAGCTAGATCAAAAAGAAAAATAACAATCACTACAGTCTGGCTCTCAGGAAGCCACATCCCTAGGGAAAGGGAGAGAGTACTACATTAAGGGAGCACTCCGTGGGATAAAAGAATCTGAACAGCAACCTCGAGCCGCAAATCTTCCCTCTGATATAGCCTACCCAAATAAGCAACCAGGAAAACAACTCTGGTAATATGGATCATACTAGCTCACCAGCAATGGATCCAAAAAAATCACAATAGCTTACCAGCAATGGATCCAAACCAAGAATAAATCCCTGAATTAACTGAAAAAGAATTCAGAAGGTCAATTATTAAGCTAATCAAGGGGGCATCAAAGATAGGTAAAGTCCAACTTAAGGAAATAAAAAAATGATTCAAGATATGAGGGAAGAAATCTTCAGTGAAATAGATAGTATAAATTTAAAAAATCACACCTTCAGGAAATAAAGGGCATACTTAGAGAAATGCAAAATGTACTAGAAAGTCTCAGCAATAGAATCGAACAAACAGAAAACAGAACTTCAGAGCTTGAAGACAAGGTTTTTGAATTAACCCAATCCAACAAAAAGAAAAAAATTTTTAAAAATTAGCAAAGACCCCAAGAAGTTTGGGACTATACCTAAGAATAATTGGCATTCCTGAGGAAGAAGGAAAATATAAAAGTTTGGAAAACATCTTTGGGGGAATAATTGAGGAAAACTTCTCTGGTCTTGCTAGAAACCTAGATATCCAAATACTAGAAGCTCAAAGAACACCTGGGAAGTTCATGGCAAAAGTATCATCACCTAGGCACATTGTCATCTGGTTATCTAAAGTCAAGATGAAGGAAATAATCTTAAGAGCTGTGAGGCAAAAGCTCCGGGTAACCAATGAAGGAAAACCTATCAAATTAATATCAGATTTCTCAGCAGAAACCTTACAAGCGAGAAGGGATTGGGGTCCTATCTTCAGCCTCCTTTTAAAAAAAATTATCAGCCAAGAATTTTGTATCCAAATGAAGAAAAGATACCATTTTTTTCCAGACAAACAAATGCTGAGAGAACTCAAAACTACCAAGCCAGCACTACACAAATTGCTAAAAGGAGCCCTAAATCTTGAAGTAAATCCTGGAAACACGTCAAAACAGAATCTCCTTAAAGCATAAATTTCACAGGACCTATAAAACCAAAACATAAATTTCACAGGACCTATAAAACCAAAACATAAATTTCACAGAACCTATAAAACCAAAACACAATAAATAAACAAAAAAATCAAGGTATTCAGGCAACAAATATAGCATGATGAATGGAATAATACCTCACATCTCTATACCAACATTGAATGTAAATGTCCTACATACTCCACTTAAAAGACACAGAATTTCAGAATGGATAAGAATTCAGCAACCAAGTATCTGCTGCCCTCAAGAGACTTGCTTAACACATAAGGATTCATATACACTTAGGGTAAAGGAGTGGAAAAAGAAATTCCATGCAAATAGTCATCAAAAGCAAGCAGGAATAGCTATTCTTACATCAGACAAAACAAACTTTAAAGCAATAGCAGTTAAAGAAAAAGAGGGACATTATATAATGATAAAAAATCCTGTCTAATACGAAAATATCACAGTGCTAAATATATATGCATGTAACACTGCAGCTTCCAAATTTATAAAACAATTGTAGACCTAAGAAATGAGATAGACAGCAACACAATAATAATGGAGGACTTCTGTACTCTACTGATAGCATTAGACAGTTCATCAAGACAAAAAGTCAACAAAGAAACAATGGATTTATACTATATGCTAGAACAAATGGACTTAACATATATTTGCAGAACATTCTACCCAACAGCTGCAGAATATACATCCTATTCATCAGCGCATAGAACTTTCTCGAGATAGACTATGGGATAAGTCATAAGAAACTCAGTAAATTTAAAGAATTGAAATTATATCAAGTACTCTCTCAGAACAGTGGAATAAAACTGGAAATCAACTCCAAAAGCAACCTTTGAAACCATGGGAATTAAATGACCTCCTGAATGATCATTGGGTTAACAATGAAACAAGATGGAAATTTAAAAATTCTGTGAACTGAACAATAATAGTGACACAACCTATGAAAACCTCTGGGATACAATAAAGATGGTGCTAAGAGGAAAGTTCATAGCCTTAAATGCCTATATCAAAAAGTCTGAAAGAACACAAATAGGCAATCTAAGGTCACACCTCAAGGAACTAGAGAAACAAGAACAAACCCAAATCCAGCAGAAGAAAGGAAATAACCAAGATAAGAGCAGAATAAAATGACATTGAAACCAAAAAGTAAAAAAGATAAATGAAATAAAAAGCTAGTTCTTTGAAAAGGTAAACAAAATTGATAGACCATTAGCAAGATTAACCAAGAAAAGAGAAGATCTAAATAAGCTCAATTGGAAATGAAATGGAAGATATTACAACTGTCACCATAGAAATTCAAGAGATTATTTAAGGCTACTCTGAAAACCTTAATGTGCATAAACTAGAAAACCTAGAGGTGATAAATAAATTCCTGGAAATATAAACCCACCTACCTTCAATCAGGAAGAATTAGAAACCCTGAACAGTCCAATAACAAGCAGCGAGATTAAAATGGAAATAAAAATATTACCGACAAAAAAGTCCAAGACCAGATGGATTCACAGCTGAATCCTATCAGACATTCAAAGAATTGATACCAATCCTATTGACACGATTCCATAAGATAAAGAAAGAAGGAATCCTCCCTAAATCATTCTAGGAAGCCAGTATCACCCTAATACCAAAACCAGGAAAGGACATAACATAAAAAAGAAAACTATAGACCAGTATCCTTGATGAACATAGATGCAAAACTCCTTAATAAAATACTAGCTAACAAAATCTAATAGCATATCAAAAAGATAATTCACCGTGAACCAAGTGGGTTTCATACCAGTGATGCAGGGATGATTTAACATACACAAGTCAATAACTGTGATTCACATGAACCGAATTAAAAACAAAAATCACATGATTATCTCAATAGATGCAGGAAAATCATTTGGCAAAATCCAGCATCCCTTTGTGATTAAAACCCTCAGCAAAATCGGCATACAAGAGATATACCTCAATGTAAAGAAAGCCATCTATGACAAACCCACAGCCAACATAATACTGAATGGGGAAGAGTTGAAAGCATTCCCTCTAAGACCTGGAACAACACAAGATTGCCCACTCTCATCACTTCTATTCAATGTAGTAGTGGAAGTCCTAGATGGAGAAATCAGACAAGATAATAAAATAAAGGGCATCCAAATTGGTAAAGTAGAAGTCAAACTGTTGCTGTTTGCTGATGATATGACTGTATACCTAGAAAACCCTGCAGACTCCTCCAAAAAGTTCCTAGAACTGATAATTCAACAAAGTTTTTGGATATAAAATTAATGTACACAAATCATTAGCTCTTCTATACACCAACAGTAACC
The DNA here is from genome assembly GCF_024542745.1 of Macaca thibetana thibetana. NCBI lineage: Eukaryota > Metazoa > Chordata > Mammalia > Primates > Cercopithecidae > Macaca > Macaca thibetana. The sequence continues at coordinate 11,263,351 of NC_065595.1, forward strand.
AAGCTGAGAATCAAATCAAGAACTCAACTCCTTTTACAATAGCTGCAAAAAAAAATAATAATAATAATTTTAAAAAAACTTAGGAATATACATAACCAAGGAGGTGAACGACCTCTACAAGGAAAACTACAAACACTGCTGAAAATCATAGACAACACGAACAAATGGAAACACATCCCATGTTCATCAGTCGGTAGAATCAATATTGTTAAAATGACCATACAGCCAAAAGCAATCTACAAATTCAATACAATTCCCATCAAAATAGTACCATCATTCTTCACAGAACTGGCAAAAAAAAAATCCGAAAATTCATGTGGAACTAAAAATAGCCTGCATAGTCAAAGCAAGACTAAGCAAAAAGAGCTAATCTGGAGGCATTCCATCATCTGACTTCAAACTATATTATGAGACCATGGTCACCAAAACAGCATGGTACTGGTATAAAAATAGACACATAGACCAATGTAATGGAAAAGAGAACCCAGAAATAAAACCAAATACTCACAGCCAACTGATCTTCAACAAAGCAAACAAAAACATAAAGTAGGGAAAGGATACCCTCTTTAACAAATGAAGCTGGGATAATTGGCTAGCCACATGTAGGAAAATAAAACCGGATCCTCATCTCTCATATTATACAAAAATCAACTCAAGATGGACCAAGGACTTAAATCTAAGACCCGAAACTATGAAACTTCTAGAAGATAACATTGTAAAAACCCTTCTAGACATTGGCTTAGGCAAAGACTTCATGACCAAGAACCCAAAAGCAAATGCAACAAAGCAAAGATAAATAGGTGGGACTTAATTAAACTAAAGAACTTCTGCACAGCAAAAGGAACAGTTGGCAGAGTAAACAGAGTAAATATCCAACCCAGAGAGTGGGAGAAAATCTTCACAATTTATACATCTGACAAATGATTAATATCCAGAATCTATAAGGAACTCAAATTATCAAGAAAAACACAAACAGTCCTATCAAAAAGTAGGCTAAGAACATGAATAGACAATTCTCAGAAAAAGATATACAAATGGCCAATAAACACATGAAAAAAATGCACAACATCACTAATGATCAGGAAAATGCAAATGCGATACCACATTACTCCTGCAAGAATGTGATACCACCTTACTCCTGCACAGAACCACAATGTGATACCACCTTACTCCTGCAATAGCCATAATCAAAAAAATAAAAAGATAATGTTGGTGGGGATGTGGTGGAAAGGGAACACTTCCACACTGCCAGTGGGACTGTAAACTAGTAAAACCACTTTGGAAAACAGTTTGGAGACTCCTTAAAGAACTAAAAGTAGAACAGCCATTTGATCCAGCAATCTCACTACTGGGTATCTACGCAGAGGAAAAAAGTGATTATGCAAAGAAGATACTTGCACACACGTTTATAGCAGCACAATTTGCAACTGCAAAAATATAAAACCAGCTCAAATGCCCATCAATCAACGAGTAGATAAAGAAGCTGTGGTATTTATATATGATGGAATACTATTCAGCTATAAAAAGAAACAAATTAATTGCATTCGCAGCAACCTGGATGGAACTGGAGACTATTATTCTACGTGAAGAAACTCAGAAATGGACAACCAAACTTCATATATTCTCACTCATAAGTGAGAGCTAAGCTATGAGAATGCGAAGGCTTGAGAATGATATAATAGACTTTTGGGACTCAGGGGAAAGGGTGGGAGGGGGGCAAGATAGAAAAACTACAAATTGGGTTCAACGTATACTGCTCAGGTGTGCACAAAAATCTCACAAATCACAACTGAAGAACTTACTCATGTAGCCAAATACCACTTGTTCCCCAAAAACACATGGAAATAAAAATTTAAAAAAAGAAATAATAGATCTGTGTACCTTTACTCAGTCTCCCTCAAAGATAACATTTTGCAAAACTGTAATAAACCAAGATACTAACATTGATACACTGATACAACCTATTAATCTTCCTCAGATATCCTCTTTTACTTGTTCTCATTTGGGTTTGCGTGTGGATATTGTAGTTTTATGAAATTTCATTACCTTTATAGCTTTGTGCATAAATCACTATAGTGAAGGCATAGAATAGTTCATACACCAAAAGGATCCCTTTGGCTGCTCTTCAATACCACAGTCATTCTTACCATTGAAAACCACTACTCGGTTTTCCCTTTCTAAATTTTGGTCATTAACATAATGTTACATAAGAAAAAACACAGTGCATAACCTTTTAAAATTACCCTTTAAAAATTTTACTCAGTATAATTCTCAAGAGATCCATCCAGGTTGTCATGTGAATCACTAGTGCTTTCCTTTTTATTGTTGAGTGGTGTTCTATGATATGAATGAACCACCATTTGGTTAACTAATTACCAGTTGAAGGACGTCTGGGTTGTTTCATCATTACTGGGATTGTTACCAATAATGCTGCTGTGAACATCAGGTTGTTGTGCGGGTTTCATTTCCCCAAAGTATATGCGAATAAGTGTAATTTCTGGGTCTTATGGTAATTGCATATTTAACGTTGTACAAAACAGACAAATGTTTTCTAGAGTGCTTGTGCCATTTTACATCCATACCAGTAATGGATGAATGATCCAGTTTCTCTGAAGCCGCATTAGCATCTGGTGTTGTGACTATTTTTTTACCTTAGTCATTTGAAAGATATCTCATTATTAGGACATCTCATTGTGATTGTAATTTGCATTCCTCTGATGACTAATGAAGTTGAACATCTTTTCATGTGCTTATTTGTGTATTAGTCCATTCTAATGCTGCTAATAAAGACATATCTGAGACTGGTAATTTATAAAGGAAATAAGTTTAATTCATTCACAGTTTAACATGCCTGGGGAGGCCTCTGGAAACTCACAATAATTGCAGAAGGGGAAGCAAACACATGCTTCACACATGGTAGCAGCAAGGGGAAGTGCCAAGCAAAAGGAAGAAATCCTCTTATAAAACCATCAGATCTCATGAGAACAGCAGCATGGGGGTAACTGCCCCCAAGATTCAATTACCTAACAACCAGGTCCCTCCCATGATATGTGGGAATTATGAGAACTACAATTTAAGATGAGATTTGGGTGGGGACACAGCCAAACCATATTCCTCCCCTCACCCCTCTCAAATCACGTGGCCCACAACCATGCCTTCCCAACAGTCCCCAAAAGTCTTACCTCATTCCACCATGAACCCGAAAGTCCAAGTCAAAGTCTCATCTGAAACAAGGCAAATCCCTTCCACCTATGAGCCTGTAAAATCAATAGCAAGTTAGTTACTTCCTAAATACAATGGGGTTATAGGCATTGAGTAAATACACCTGTTGAAAATGGGAGAAACTGGCCAAAACAAAGGGGCTACAGGCCCCATACAATTCTATTTATTAAACCAGTGGGAGTTAAGTTTATATTGTTATTGATATATAATAAAAATCTGAAAAACATATTTATAATATTCATAATTTTTACTTCATAAGGTTATCCAGTAAATATTTGTATTTAGAATTGTATCTCTTATAGTACACATCTAGAAAACACATCCAGCTTAGGTTAGAGAGCAGAGGTATTCTCCCGTGATATATGTAATTACTCAGTGACCCAGGCTTTTGGAGACTCTATCACTTTGAGCTTAACCGAGAGTCTCCTTGGAGTCCAGAGAAATTTATGTTCACAGCCAATTGCTAAGGACCAGTTTACATGGTCCCACTCTACTTTGGGGTGGGGGGTGGGGTAGGGATTAATCTGATTACATATTAAAATGAGAAGAGAATTGGCACGGGTGAGCCCTAGAAGTCTCTATATTCTATAGATTTAGAAATGAGTTTCAGTGAGATATACTATTCTACAGCTTTAGAAATGAGTGTCAGTGAGATTAGGTAATTTTCCAGTCTACATATCCAGTAAATCAAGGTACTTGGATCTTAATGTGAGTGTGTCTTAGTTTAGGATGTGAACACTTAATAGGGTTTAGGAACAAATATAAGTAATTTTTAAAAATATGATTTCTACTGCAGAATTTAAAATGGATCTACTGATGCTTTTATATATTTTGAGAGAGTAAGGAGAATGACAACATTCTTACTCTGGAATTATGCTGATAAATCTTCCTTACACCTACCCAAGGTTTTAAAGTTACTGCCAATGAAAAATGTATTCTTTTGGTCAGCTATAGGGTATATCTTGCTATAAAACATAGTTCTTAGCAGTTATTTCAATATTTGAATCAATTCACAGCTTTAGTTTTTAGCAAGTGCTTTCTTGTAAAAGTTGAGGAAATTTTTAATATAATGTAGCTAAATTAAAGTGATAGCTCCTTCTGAAAATAATAGCGGGCCTCTGAGATGTACTTTTACGGCAGGTAATTTATGGTTATAGCTTGTGCATCGATGCATTCAATTTGTTTAGTCAACAAATATTTAATGAATTCCAACTATATGGCAGTCACATGTCTCAGTTCTGGGAGTATAGCAGTGAACAAAAACAAAGTGCTTCCATCAGTGAATATATGTGCAGGTGGGAAGACAATGAATTGGATAAATCAGTAAATTATAAAACATTGGTGAGAGATAAAGATGATGATGATGATGATGATGATTTTGAGGCGGAATCTCGCTCTGTTGCCAGGCTGGAGTGCAGTGGTGCGATCTCACCTCACTGCAGCCTCCGCCTCTGGGGTTCAAGTAATTCTCCTGCCTCAGCCTCCCGAGAAGCTGGGACTACAGGCATGCGCCGCCACGCCCGGCTAATGTTTGTATTTTTAGTAGAGATGGGGGTTTCGATATATTGGCCAGGATGGTCTTGATCTCTTGACCTTGTGATCTGCCATCCTCAGCCTTTCAAAGTGCAGGGATTACAGGCATGAGCCACCGCGCCTGGCCAAGATAAAGATTTTTTTAAAGCCAGAAAAAGAGATGAGAAATTTGTCAGCTGATCTGTCTGGGGATAGTTTGCATTTATCAGGAAGCTGTCTACATGTCAAATTGCCCAATAAGGTCCTAACATTTACTGCTTTTCTCCCAGGCCCTCGATGGAAAGAGGTCTTCCAGAGCCAACGAGATGACACAGTCATTCTTTTTTTTTTTTTTTTTTTTTTTTTTTTTTTTTTTTTTTTTTTTTGAGATGGAGTCTCACGCTGTTGCCCAGGCTGGAGTGCAGTGGCGCGATCTCGGCTCACTGCAAGCTCCGCCTCCCGGGTTCCTGCCATTCTCCTGCCTCAGCCTCCTGAGTAGCTGGGACTACAGGCGCCCACCACCGCGCCCGGCTAATTTTTTGTATTTTTAATAGAGACGGGGTTTCACTGTGGTCTCAATCTCCTGACCTTGTGATCCGCCCGCCTCGGCCTCCCAAAGTGCTGGGATTACAGGCTTGAGCCACCGCGCCCGGCCAGTCAGTCATT